>NW_004524632.1:1384667-1386865 GCF_000260255.1 Octodon degus
TGTCTTCTTTAATTTCACCAACAAAAATTTTCTTCCCTGTTAGATGGGCACCAGGCTTTACTGAATCCTCTCTAGAAACAGCTCTCTTTGGTTCCACTACACGCCCATCAACTTTGTGTGGTCAAGCACACATTGCTGCATCCAACTCTTCAACACAAGAGTAAGTCACAACACCAAAGCCTCTGGAGCATTTTGTTTGAGGATCTCTCATTACCACACAATCTGTGAGTGTGCCCCATTTCTCAAAGTGTTCTCTTAAACTATCATCGATAGTTTCAAAACTCAGACAACCAATAAACAGCTTCCTCAGCTGCTCTGGTTCCTTTGGATCATGGCCCTCCATTTTGAGACCAGGCTCGCCTCTTCCAACTAAAGTTCAATATGGGACCAGGGGAGAGAGATCAAAAACTTTTCAGAATCATAGCCTGTGATTCTTTCATGATAGATGTATTTTTACATTAGTGTCTATAGAACACTGTAAAAGTGAGTAATAATTGTATTGGGTTTATTTGAAATTATTGAGATTTTTTTGTGCAAACATTAATGAGAACGGATGACATGTTTTTCTCTTCCAACTTAAATTTAACTGACACAATGAAAAGGTAAAAATAAACAATAATCTTATTAACAAATAACTACCCATTTCTCCACTATCAAATACATTTGATAGTAACTGACATTGCAGGTAGAAACTCATTTATTTATTTATTTATTTATTTATTTATTTATTTATTTATTGTGGAACTGGTGATTAAACTCTGGCCCTTGAACTTGCCAGGCAAGTGCTTATTCTACTGAGCTTTCTCCCCAGCCCTAAAAACTCATTTATGATTCAAATATAAATTCAAATCCATGCAGCCCAGTCTAGAAGTAGAATACTAGTCTCATGGCTAGAATCAATTTTAAACTGATACTTTCTTTTAATACTAAACTTACTTCTTTCATAGAAGTCCAGGTTATCCATCCGTCCTCTGACTTTTTCTAGCTTCCTCCATCATTTCAGAAGACTTTGGTGCTACAAATTTCTCTCACTTTCCTGAATGACGCACTGGTCTCATAAGAGTAGTCTACTCCATAGATGAGCAGCTTAGTGCCGATGGCTTAGGACACTATCTGGCCCAGTCATCCTCTCCAAACGTGCTTGACCTCATGCTCTCCTTCCCAAGAATGTTCTGGAAGAAGTCCTCTACATTCACTACCTGCTCTTTTCATTTTCTGTCTTGCTCCTACTCACTTTTTCACCTAGCAAATCAGAATAAGAAGGAACATGTATACGTCAGTTCATACACATTCCTCCGCAGATAGTGTGGAACATTATGAAAAATTATGTGACCTTTGCATAAAAATACCACATCTTTTTCATCTATTCCTCAGTTACAAAAAAGGATAAATTTGAGGCTCTTGTAGATATATGGGTGCATGTAGAGACTTATATATTGGAAGGGAAATAAATCAGACCCCCATGTACAAACCCCATGGTATTATCTCCCTAGTGTAAGAACCTGAAAGAGTAATTAAAATCTAAAAGGTACAATAGATACTGTGAAAGGGATAGAATTTGTTCAATAGGAAGGAAAAACTGATAAATCCTGAGGGGATTTCACTGACCTTATCAGACCCAAGGGCTACGACTCTTGTTGCATAGGTCCTGCTTTACCTTGGTGTTAACCATACAGCAGGAAAGTATAAAAACGAAATATAAGAAGTAAAGCCATGCTGTTATGTTGAGCTGTAGGGGACTCAGGTCAACAATGTCTGCCATTGCCATTGAAGCAGAAGATCCAGTACTATTATGAACTACTGGACTCTTTTAGAATATTTTGCTGAGTTTACACACCTATAATATTCAAAGAACGGAACTTAACAGAAAGGGGGATGCAGATGAATATCCATTTTGTATCTGTGTATTCAAAGTGGTTGGGATAGATATATGGTTGCATTCTCTTAATGAATGGAGGGATCTGTTCAAGTGGTGTTTGTAAATGGGATATCATATCCGCATCTTGTGCAGCAATTAACCACTAGGAAGAATGTATGCAATGTGTTAATGATTGAGGCTGTCCTACCAATTTGATTTGAAACTGTCTCATTGCTATTTGTTTCTCAATGAAACTATGGAAAAAAAATAATAAGTAAAGCCATGCTGTTATGTTGAGCTGTAGGGGACTCAGGTCAACAATTTCTGATATTGTCAGTGA
>NW_004524632.1:1388975-1396995 GCF_000260255.1 Octodon degus
CAGTGGCCAGCTCAGTGTGCCCAGGGCCAGGGCTGGCAGAGCACTTGGTGCCAGGACCGAACCCCAGTCCCTGTGCTTGCCTAAGCAGGCACTTAGTCTGTTCAGCTGTCCCACCAGCCCTTTGTTTTATTTTATCTTTAAATGAGTCTTGCACATTTGTATCTGGTAGCCTGAGCAACTAATTTGAAGATAGCATCATGTCACTCAGCCACCATAATTGAATTCCTATTATTTTGTTTAGTGAAATTTTGTAGCATTTCTATGCTATGCTATTTTTTTTCTATCACTGTGTTGTATTCTTTTTAAAAAATTGCATGTACAACATCTACAGTTCTGATATTACCTTATTGAGCATTCAGAAGCATTGGAAACAGTCTTATGTCCCTTTCTCCTAAAATATTTTGTATTTTGACTTCTGCTACACACACACCTTGAGTTTTGTTTAGGAGCCCGGGCATGCCTCATTCTCCTGTGGTGCTTCGCTGGCTTATTTTGCTTACAGAGTCTTTAAAAATTGACATTTTCTGGACATCAACACTCTGACTTTCACTGAATTCTTTCTCCCTATCAAAGAAATGTAGCTTGTTGCTTATGACTCATAAATATATATATACCACCTTGACCTGTCATATTCCCTGAGATCCGACACACATCCTCGATTGCCTATTTGACATTTTAATTTGAATATCTAGCAGAGGTCTTGAACTTAGATCAGCCATGAAAAAATTATTGATTTTTGGTTTCCCGAGCTTATTCCCCTTCAATCTTCCCACTTTCAGAAAGTTGCATTACCATGTTTTCTTATGCAAGATAAACCTAAGACTCACTTCTGTTTTTTCTTCTTGTTTGTCCTATTCTACAATTTATGTACAATCAACTTGTTATTCCTGAAAAATATTTCTTGAATTGATTCAATTCTTTCCTACTCCCATCTGCAGCTTCAGTCCAAGTAACCTTCATTTCTTTTCTGAGTTTCACAGTCACTTTAGTGATACAATTTCTGGCATTGTTTTCCTTGCAATCCATTTCTCACTCCCACTATTCTGTGTTCAGTTGTTAATATTTTGGACTGGTGAGTTATTAAGAAAGGAAGTTTACTTCATCTGGTATTTATCGCTAAGTATGAGGCTCAGGGGCTGCCTCTGCTGATGGACTCTTTGTTGGTACAGTTCTGAGGAAACACTGGACATCACATAGAAAAAGATTTGTGTGTTATGGTCTCTTACATGGCTATCAGTAATCCATCATGGCTGCCTTTATCACCTTATCAAATCCACACTAGAATAATGTTTAAAATAAAAAAAAATCAGTATAATCTTAGGTTATATTTTGTAGATCTCCAGAGTGAAGGAAGAAAAGATGTTATTTTTTATTTATTCATTTATTTTTTTTTTCTGTATTTTAGGGAAGGATCTTCAGGGCATTTAGGGTCTCACTACTAGATCGGACTCGTGGTGATCCTCCTGTTTACAGCCTCCCAAATCCTGGGATTATAGGCGCATGCCAACACATCCATTCTGTATTGCTGTCTCAGCATGCTCCTGGGTGGGGCTGGCTTGGCATGCCCGAGGATCAAACCTCTGGCCCCTCCACCTGCTTGCAGGTGCTTTAATCCGCTGAGCTATTTGGCCAGCCTGGAAGAAAAGATGTTAAAACTAGAGTAATGATAGGGGCCAGCCAGATAGCTCAGCAGATTAAAGTTCCTGTTTAGGCAGACACAGAGGCTGGAGTTCGATCCCCAGAGTACCGTGCTGGCCCTGCCCCCACACCCCAGGGTACAGTGAAATGGTGATTGAGACTGGGCATGGTGGTGCGTGCCTACAATCCCAGTTCTTTGGGAGGCTGAACACAGGCGGATCACTACAGCCCAGTGTACTTAGTGAGACCTGTAGAGCCTTACTAAAAAATACAAAATAAATAAATAAATAAATAAATAAATAAATAAAATGATGATAAAGGCATGCATTGTTTAAACAATTGATGGTAATTACTTGAGATTTTATGGAAAATTGACACTAAAATGGTTACACCCCAAAGAAATATAATTTTGGAAAGAAGTGATCTACAGATTCAAAAATAAATGACAACGACAAGCCCCAAACAAATAAAGAGGAAATGAAGTTTGAGAAATGTCATAGATTCCACCATAGAACAGCTATAAGAGAATACAAAATCTGTCTATGGAAGGTAGAGTGCACATTTGGAAGCACTGATGATTTTCACCAATCAAGTCTAAGTTCAGAGAAGTAGATGATCCTTCTTAAGTTGTCATAAAGAGTTTACAGTTAGGAACATGAGGGTTCGGTCACTTTGATGGCTATTTTGGTGGCTTTGTAGGTCCCTAGGAACTCTGAATGAATGTAAAGGTGGAAGTGCTAGCATGTGGCAGAAGCCCAAATGTATGCAGCATTATAAGTGGCATCTGTTGCCACTTACATCAAAACTGACTCAGAACATGCAATATTTATTTTCGTTGATGCAAAAGCTTTTTGGCCATATTTTAAAATTGCACCTTAAGTGTTTCTGAAGTGGTTTTCCGTAGATACGTCTAACAGCTCTGCATTCTTTGGCCAATGAAGTCAAGGCTAGAAAAATTAGATCACTTGACTAGGATAAAATAGCACTGGGGAAGTGAAAGATTCCCAGGCCTTTTGACTGGTCTCAAAGTGACTTTTCAATTTTAATAAAGAAATATATAATAAAATATTTAAAAATGGATAATGATTCAAACTGAATAGAACTTTCTTTTTTCATCCTGAGTGTGACCAAGTTTGCTTTATCAACCAGAGATTTTTGTTACATCAAGAACCAGTGGCCCAGGTCCTTCCAAATCGTGGCTCCCCAATTCTGCAATGCCCAAGACCATTTTGTTTTCTGCATTCAGGTGATAAGCACGAAAAAGAAGTGGTAAGAACATACAGTACTTCTCGAAAGCCCTATTTGTAAGTCTTAGTATACATTCCTTTGAAGAAGCAGCTCATGTAGCTATTCTTCAGTACCAGGCAGGTTGTGTGAGTCAGTGAATTTTACAAGCAGAAGGGAAGTCTCTGCCATAGCTTACATATGAGATTTTTAAAGCCAATAATTTAATTCAATATTTTAATAATGATATTGGGCTGATATATCTGGAAGCTAGTTGCTAAGGGAGATCAATGCATGATAATGAAGCTCTTTGATTCCTTGCTTCCATTCTGTAAATATACAGATGATTCTTAGTGTCGCTTCTAGCCTAGTATATAATTTATTGATATGCCTAATTTCTTACTGATGGAATATGGTATACAAACACAGTAACATAAATCCTCCAAGCATCTTATCACTGCTGCAGTTACGTGACACGTTCTTACCACAGTTGTCCCTGGCCTACCAATTGTTTATCATCCAAGAAAGATATTCTTTGTTGAAGCAGTTTTCTTTCAGCAGATTCCTTAGCAACAACAAGATGGGTCTCTGTGCAGATTTATCCTGAAGTAGGGAGAACCAGTGTGCCTTTGCTGGGAAAACGCAAGCCAGAAACACAAGAGGCAGAGAGCAGGTTGTAGCTTACATTATCGAGCAAGGGACTGTGTTTGTGCTGCTGCCAGCCCAGGGTGCTTGACTCTGTGGTCCTCAGTTGTGACATTGTAGATGCCAGTTTTAATAAGGACAGAGAGAGACAAGTAGCGCTGACATGCAAACATCTAAAACCTTCTTGTGGAGCTGAACGGATTCAATTGCTTATTATGCTGAAAACTCAAGCAGAAGTAGGAAAGAAGCAAGAATTTGTTCCCCAAAGCAGTTCTGATCATAGACTTACGTTCTGCAGGTAGACTACATATCTCAAGTGTTTTCTCAAGCCAAGAGTAGAAATCACTGAGCTTTTTTTTTTTCCTTCGTGTCAGCAACTTGCAATGAGAGTAGACAGGCTTGTGGTTACTCCCTGTGGGTCAAAAATTCATTATTATTCTCTCTTTTTTATTGCCTCCATGCCGATGTACTTAATTTGTCAGAATGAAATGAGATGAAAGGAAAATAGGATTTGTGATAAAAAATAATTCGGCATTTCAGGAGAGCCTTTACTTTCAGAGAAATTTAATCTCTTAGGGACCCTGAACTTCATTCCTATTCTTCCAGCCAGAGAATTTCAGACTATGTAGGCTGGAAAGAGATATATTTTCGTGCTTATCCTTTGACCTACTAGATGCGTTGCTCATAAAATGGAAGTATTAGTGCTGCAAAGACTTATCAGGGATTTTAATGGAGAATTAGGATGATCTATATTGCATTCCCAGAGGCCAGCTAAGTCTGGGTTTCTTTCTTTTTCCCTAGAAAAGTTTTTTTGTTAGTCCTAAATATTCTGTGCTGTCTGTTTCAGAGATCATGCAGGTGAAACAAGCTATTGCCTTTCACCTCTAAGTCTGCCTTTCTCCTTATTCTTAGTAGCACTAGAGCTGGCCCTATAAACTCTTCTTTGTCAGCTGCAAAAGTTATTTATTATTTAACACATTTTCTGAGGACCAGGAATTTGAAAGAACCTCAGCTGAATGTTTGTGGCTTGGTGTCACATAGGAGGTGAAGAGATTGGCTAGGGTCACAGTTATCTGGAGCTAGAAGATGTAATTTAGTTATTAAATTTGATTTCAATTTGGTTTTGCATGCTTAGACTCATTAAGTCCCAGAATGGCAAGCTCTGATACAGCAAGAAATCTTATTTTTGGCCAAGGAATGCACAAAACTCAGTGTCACAGCCTAAACAAAGGCCAACAGTTCTTTGAAGACTAAGGGGAGAACGAGGAGAATTTTAGATATTTACCAGGAGAAGATTACATGATTTTTCTAGAGGGAAACTATGGGTCCATCCCAGAGAGGGGAAGAAGGTGGTTTCTTTAACTGTTACATGATTGTGTCCAGTCTGGGGTCAAAGAGGACAGGAACAAGATGGTGTCAATGGGTGGGAATTTTACTAAGGTTGTGTATTGCAACATGGTAATGAGTTTGGGGGCAAAGAGCAGGTCAATAGGGCATCCATTATAGCCCAAGATAGTTTTGTCTGATTCCATCCTGTGTCTTGTTTTGCAGCAGTGTCCAGGGCCAAATGTCCAATTTATGGCTTTTCCCCCAAATTTTTAATCTGAGATAGAATCCTGATTGGTGACAAAGGATTGTTTTCCTGAGGAAATGAGAGGTGTTCTTTCTTAAGGTTTGAGAGGGCAACTTCCCAGTGACACTTCCCAGGAGGTTCAATCAGTGTTGGTTGGTTGGTTTCACTATCGACAGCAGCCCCCAGTTTCTCATTAACTGGGCTTCTCCATGGGGCTGCAGGAGCCTTACAATGTGGAGACTGGCTTCTCATGGAGAACAAGGACAAATCCTTGTCACAGTCTGTCACATCTGGCCTTTCCTGGTCATCACTCAGAACAACCCTGAAGCATATAGGCAAATGCTGAGTATAAGCATAAACAGTAGGCTATGAGAGTCATTGAAGAGCATTTCAGAGGCTGAGTAGCATCAGGGTTCAAACGGTGTGAAGCTGAGGCAGGAGCATGACAAAGCCAAGCCCAGTCTGGGCAACTTAGCCATCCTTGTGTCAAAATTAAAAAAGAAAAAAGACAAGTCTAATCAAATTAAGAGAAGTACTATGCTTAAGAATGGGGAGACTCATACTTTTTAAAAGGCAATTTCCCATGTATGACTATCCTAGTTGAATGACAGTTATTGTTATTACTATTATTATTATTGTTATTATTATTATTAGCTACAGGGTTCTGACAAACTTTGGCTACTGTGTGTGTGTGTGTGTGTGTGTGTGTGTGTGTGTGTGTGTGTGCACCTGTTATTGGGGATTGAATTGAACTCAGCACCATGAGTTTTCCAGGCAGGTGCTTATGCCACTGAGCTATCTCCCTGGCCCCTTGCCTGTCTTTTATGTAGCAATACAAGCATTAGACACATAAGGATATTTCCAAGCTTACAAAAAGAATAGTTAAATGGGCATTCTCTATACTAGCTACATTTTTTAATGGAACAGTAGTTAAAAGAATGCATTGGTGCTGGATTAGGAAATGCATAGCGACATTGAGAATAAGATTTCTTGTTTGATATTAGACTGCTAATGCTTAAAGGCGTCACTCCTTCTGTCCTTCCTGCCCCACATGGGAGGAGACTGTGAAAAAGCCCTAGCTTTACTTTCTTTGGCATTACCAGGAGAATAAAAGCAGAGGCACCCCTGTGTGTCAGTGGGACCCCTCATCCTCTAATCACTATAAAAGACTGCTTGGCGTTGAATTGTGTTCTTAACAAAATTCGTGGATTTAAATTTTGTATTGTTTCTAATGCTGGTTTTTAAAAACTATTATTTCATATTCTTTAAAATATAAAAAGGGGCTGGGAAGATAGCTCAGTAGAATAAGCGCTTTCCTGGCAAATGCAAAAGCCTGAGTTCATCCCCAGTTCTGGAAAAAAAAATTAAAATATAAAAAAATAAAAAAGAACCTATCTAGCAATTCAGGATATGAATTTTATGTGGAGACAGGTTCTTTTTTATTTCTTGGAGAATACAAAATAGTAATAAAAAACAGCATTAAAAATGATCCAAAATTTCACTAAACAAAATAATAGGAAGTCAACAAAATAGTTGCTGTATTTCATGATGTTATCTTCAAGTTAATTGTTTTGGTTACCAGATATCAATGTGCAAAATTGGTTTAAAAAGAAAAACAAAGCAGCAACAAAAAAAATGTTAAAAGTCATTGAAAAGAAAAAAATAAGAATAAAAAGACAAACATTTAAAGCATTAACTGTTCCCTTCAACAGGCCAGGAGAAATGGACAGTACCATTATCCAAATCATCCTGCATATATACATAAATATATCTTTTCCCCTCATTTCTTTTGTCCTTTTGCTCATCCCAGTTTTTCCTTCCCATTGAACAAATACTTTTCCTTTCATAGTATCTGTTGTGTCTTTCAGACTTCATTTACTCCAGATTCTCACACTAGCAAGAAACTACGATGTTTGTACATGTGTGTCTGATTTATTTCGCTTAATAGTGTGGTCTCTAGTTGCATCCATTGACCAATAAAAGCCTCAAATTTATCCTGCTTTATAGCAATGCAATACTTCATGGTTGAAAGTACCATATCTTTATTATCCATTCCTCAGTCGAGGGGCATTCAGGTTGTTTCCAAGATGTAGCTATGACAAATTGTGCTGCTGTAAACATGGGTGCATATATGTTGTTATGGCATGATGATTTAAATTCTTTCGGAAAAATAACTAGGAGAGGAATAGTTGGCTTGAATGGCACCTCCAATCCTAGCTTTTTCAGGAATCTCCATACTAATTTCCATAATGGCTGTACCAGCCTGCACTCCCCCCGACAGTGGACAAGTGTTCCTTTTTCCCTAGAGCCTGTGCAGCATTTATTTTTGGTTGACTTCTTGATGATAGCCATTCTTTCTGTCAAGAGATGGTATGTGAATTTTATTTTAGTTTGCATTTCTTGAATGACCAGTGATGTTGAAAATTTTTTTCATATATTTATTTGCCATTTGTATCTCTTCATTTGTAAAGTGTGCAGGTTCTTTACAGTGGTAATGAAGCTACAATAAGGTTATTATGGGCCCTAACCCAATGTGATTTGTATCTTTATATGGGGAATGTTGGACAATGAGAGCCATGCAGGGGAGTACCATGTGAATACGAGGTCTGACACGTATAGATCAAGAGGCCCCTGGACCAAATCTTGTCTCACAGTCCTCCAGAGAAAACAAGCCTGTCACTTGTTTTTTTTTCCTCATTTGTGTTCCATTTTATTTATTTATTTATTTTTTAATAGATACAATTTTTTTATATTTTAATAATTTTTTTTTCAGAAATAAGTAGCAATGAGATAGTTTCAAAACAGGTTAGTATTACAGTTATAATAATTAATACATTGCATATTGTTGTCTTTGTAGTAGTTATTCCTAGTACAAGATGCAGACATGATATCTTGTCTAAACACTATTAGTTCAAAACCTTCTTCTCATTGAACTAAGAG
>NW_004524632.1:1404190-1405089 GCF_000260255.1 Octodon degus
GAGGATGTGGTACCCAAGTGCTGCTCCAGAACGTCAAGGTGTAGGTTTGGCCTTGAAATGATCTATGTGATATAAACGATCTGAGAAGATATACACTGGGCAGTCAAAGTGAAATGAGAAAGTGTGTACTTGGGAATTACAAGATATATATAGATGGGGCATGGAGTTTGAGGTTCTTCTGCAGCCCTGATCTTAAAGGTCTAAGATTTTATCAGCTTGGAGCCTGCAACCAAAGGGAAGACGAGAACTACATAAGGAGGATCCAAGGGTTTATACCTTCCAGTTCTCTGAAAGCTGTTAAAAGCTAAAATAAATACCATTGATGCAGAGGACTTCAGGGGGTAGGGGATAGGGATTATATCAATTAAACCATAACCAATCCTCACTAATTCTCCAAACGAATAAACAAAAGCCTCATAAGCCATACTGAAAAAAAAAGTTTAATTAATGTCATATCATGATGTGTTGTAGGACCAGGAAAAGAAACCAATCCTGGGATTTATTTTGAGTCCCTAGGTACTAATAGGAATGAAGGAGTCTAGGCTTCTTTCAAATCCTTTCTTTTCTTCTTGGAAATATATGAAGGAGGCATCACAACTGTCATTTCCACCAATATTCTCCAGCCCTACTGAATTTCTCTTCTCCAATGATACATTAATTTTGTTTCTTAAATTGTTCTGTATGTCACTGAAGTTCTATTCATTTTGGTTCTCTATTTTCTCTGCTGTCAGATTGAACTACTCTCAGTTCACTAGTTCTAATCTTTGTTACCTCCAGCCCATTGAGCATTTTATTCTTGTTCAATAGATTTATTTGTTATTTATTTATTTTTAATTCCATAATTTGTGCCGGGCATGGTGGCATACACCTTTTATATTTAAAGTAATTATCAACAGGTG
>NW_004524632.1:1407073-1411965 GCF_000260255.1 Octodon degus
AACTACTACTGTATACCTCTTACTATCCTGTGTTTAATTGTTTGCCCTATTTGATGGGTTCTTTCCATTCTCATTCATGGGGCTGTGATCAATTTGCTCTCCTTCTAGAACATCATTTAGTAGTCTGTGTAGGCTTGGCTTTGTCATCATGAAATTCTTTAGTTGTTCTTTGTCATGGAAGCATTTCACTTTTCCATTATACTTGAAAGAGAGCTTTGCAGGGTATATCTGTCTGGGTTGGAATTTGTTTTCTTGTAAGACTTGAAGTAATTTGCTCCATGCTCTTCTTGACTTGATGGTTTGTGAAGAAAAATCTGCCGTTATTCTGACGGGTTTTCCTTTAAATGTGATCTGTTTCTTTTCTTTAGCAGATTTTAGTATACTGTTCCTGTGCTGAATCTCTGGGATCTTGATTATTATATATCTGGGTGTGATTTTAATTGGGTTGATGTTATTTGGAGTTCTATATGCTTTGGTTACTTGAATGTCAGATTGTTGCCCCATATTTGGAAAGTTTTCTGCTATTACTTCTGACCATATTCTTTTTATATTGTTTTTATTGACTCCTTTCCTTCTCATTGATGCCTATTAGTCTTACATTGTTCATCTTTGCATAGTCTTGCAGGTATTGAATTATTTTTTCCTGCATCCTAGTTTTTTTAAAGAGATCTTTTCTTACTTTTTCACTAGCTGCAATGGTGTCTTTAAGGTCAGAAAGTCTATTTTCACTTTCACTCAAATGGTTTTGCCAGCTTGTGATTGAGGTTTTAATTTCCTATATATCACTTTAAACCTGTTTCATACATTCTACTTCCCTCCTACATTACTTATTCAAGGGTTCCACTATTTTTATATTCTGCTCTATTTTTTATCAGTGTATTCTTTAGAAGCACTTAGTACTTCTTTGATTATAGGTATCACTACATTTTTTAGTTCTGAAATTATTTCCAACCTGATTTCTTCTATACCTTTCTACAGTTGTTTCTTTACTGTCAACACTATTATTTCAGAGATATCTGGTGTGTGATTTCCACTTTCCTCAATGTGAGTGTCTTTTGCATTTGTACTAGGTGAACTCAAGGCCTGAGACTGCATTTTGTTCCTTCTCTTTGTCATTTTGTATACCACTGTTTTCTGACCTTTGGTGTAGAGCTTAGATAGAGTTATTACCTTAGCACCAGGTCCAGATCTACAAAGTTCAGATTCCTCCAGGTGAATGTTGCTTGGATCTGGCTGCTGTGCTCCAAATCTTTCTTCTGCAGCCATCAGAATTGAGCTCTTTTTGTCACTCTGGCAAGATGTTCTGCTCCTGAATCAGCCGGGTGGGTCTTGCCTCTAGCCTCTTTGCAGGGAATTCTGCTGAAGGTTTCTGCACTGGGCCTGCACTCTGGGTCAAATGAGGATCCAGTGGGCCCAGGAGGTTTCATTCACACACGAGGTCTGTGCTCGGGGTCAATTCAGGATCCGGTGGCCCGTGTCCTCTCACTCACATGCCAGGCCTGTGCTCTGGGTCTATTCAGGATCTAGTGGGCCCTGGGTTGTCTCACTCACACTGGGCCTATGTGATGTCAGGATTTTTTTTTTCCTTTTTTTTTTTGGTGGAACCGGGGACTGAACTCAGGCCCTTGTGCTTGCCAGGGAAGTGCTTATTCTACTGAGCCATCTCCCTGGCCTTGACCTCTTCTTTTTCTGCATTTTATGTTTTAGATGTTGCATTTATATATTTTTATGTTGTATATACATTAAAAATTATTAGAACTACAGCTATTTTAATGTTTTCACCTTTATAGCACAGCTAAGTATAATTCATATAACAATTGTCTCTCTTTCAGAATTTGATTACATCCTCATCTTTAAATGGGTTTGTCCAGCATTGTTGTTTAGTAAATTCCATTGTTCAACCCTCCTTCTCCTTTTCATCTATAAATATTGCAGTGGTCCTAGATCCATGCTTCTCAGTAATTGTCCGGAGTCTCCATCTTTTAATTATACCATGCCAAATAACATTTGGAAAGTAACAAATGGATGGGTGAAATTTCCTTGAGTTTGAAGAATTAGAATTAAGTTTTTAATTAGAAGAGAGAATTTGGTTATTTCATAGATTTAAATGTAATTTGTCTTTTTCTTCAAATTCTGTCTGGGTACTAATTAACAGTGTAGCCATCCATAATTGCACAGATGCAAACACTTGGACATGCAATCTCTCTCTCTCTCTCTCTCTCTCTCTCTCTCTCTCTCTCTCTCTCTTTCTGTGTCATCTCTATCTCTATATGTGTGTACATACATGTATACACACACATACATATGGAGAGATATATACAAAATTATATGTATACTGAATATTTCAACATTTCCCTTATGCTCAGAGCTTGAATGAAAAGAAATTTCCATGTATTCTCCATGGGGCTAGTTATGACTCCATCTAGGTTTGAGGCTATAGATTAATATTGACTTCCTTTGCAAAGGTTCCAAGTTCCGTGATTCCACTGGCTCATGCCCATGTTCAGATGTGCATGTAAGCATGTGGCTTAAATGCTGCTCAGCTTGTTAGAGAGCCAGTGTGTTGATACTTGGGAGAAGCCTGGAGGTGACCTGGATTCTGTTCCTCAGAGGGGTACTGAGTTTTTCAGTGCCTGCCTTGATTGTCTCGGAAGAATTCCAAGCTGATCTACAAAATAAAAGAACAACTTTAGAGCACCTGAAACTGAATACAGAATAGAATCGGAGGTGAATCATTTATGTATTTCCTACAGCTCTGCTTCAGAAGTGAGCCTTGAGGACTTACTTGTCACAAGATGAGCTCTAGGACCCTTTTGTTTTATGGTCAGTGGCTCACCACCCTCTCAAGCCTCTTCACCTGTTGGCTTTCTCCTGAGGATGCTGAACAGAATGACTGACACTCCTTGAGGAAAGACACAAAGGTATGTAAATGTGGAGCTTTGTGGCATCAACAATACCATCTGACTGCTCATAGGGAATCAGTTGCTCTGCAAGCTAAAATATTGTACGGTATGTTAGGAATTAAAGCCTGGCATTAATTTTAATGACTGAATTAGTGTCTTTTAAAGCTATTCAAAAGGCCTAAAATGAGAACATCTAAAAGTGTTGATTACTGGAGGTTGCATAATTGGGTAATAACACATGTCCTGAAATATCTTACTCACATAAATCTTCTATAGCTTTACATATATACACCAATAGACTCACTAAAATGAATAACGGTTTGTCTTGGTTGACTCTGTTAGGGCTATTTTGTTCAAGAGAAAATTAGCCCCCTGGCTGTCTCTGAGAACCATCTGTTGCCACCCTGATTGGTGCAGCGACACCCGCACCTGCCATCAACATGACTGAGCAGATAACCTTTCGTGGGACCCTCAAGGGTCACAAGGGCTGGGTAACGCAGCTTGCTACCACCCACAGTTCCTGGACATGATACTGTCTGCCTCTTGAGACAAGGCAATCATCATGTGGAAGCTGACCAGGAATGAAACTGACTATAGTGTCCCTCAGCGTGCTCCGAGGGGTCACTCCCACTTCGTGAGTGATATTGTCATCTCCTCAGATGTCCAGTTTGCCCTCTCTGGTTCCTGGGATGGGACCCTGAACCTCTGGGATCTTACAACGGGCACCACCACAAGATGATTTGTAGGCCATACCAAGGATGTGTTGAGCATGGTCTTCTCTTCTGACAACCAGCAGATTGTGTCTGGATCCCGAGACAAAACCATAAAGATATGTAATACTCTGGGTATGTGCAAATACGCTGTCCAGGATGAGTCTCACTCGGAGTGGGTGTCTTGTGTCTGTTGCTCACCCAACAGCAGCAACCCTATCATTGTCTCCTGTGGCTGGGACAAACTGGTCAAGGTATGGAATTTGGCAAACTGCAAGCTGAAGACCAACCATATTGGCCATACTGGCTATCTGAACACTGCGACGATCTCCCCAGATGGATCCCTCTGTGCTTCTGGAGGCAAGAATGGCCAGGCCATGCTGTGGGATCTCAATGAAGGCAAGCATCTTTATACTTTAGATGGAGGGGACATCATCAATGCCCTGTGCCTCAGCACTAACTGGTATTGGCTCTACACTGCCACCTGCCCCAGCATCAAGATCTGGGACTTGGAGGGCAAGATCATCATCGATGAAATGAAGCAAGAACATATCAGTACCAGCAGTCAGGCAGAGCCTCCCCAGTGCACCTCTCTGGCCTGGGCTGCTGATGACTGGGCTCTATTTGCTGGCTGCACAGATAACATGATGCGAGTGTGGCAGGTGCCTATTGGCACCTGCTAGAAATATGTCAGCATTCAAAAAATAGAATAAAGAACTGGCTTTCTAAAACTAGCTTAGAAAAAAAAAGAGAAAATTAAAGCAGAGTAACAGGGAATGTAGATATCACATGGGAAACAATTGGAATTTGTGGGATGGATACATTTTTCCTTACTTAAGTTATGCTAAATCTTTTCTAGCATGAAATTGATTCAGTAAAATCAGTTTAATATTTCATAGTTGGGTTTATCTTGAATTTGATGGAACTCAATTCAGTTAACTTCCTGGAGCTTGATATATGTTGACCATGAGATATATGAGGTGGCTACACAGAAACTTACGATTACCAACATTTTTTCCAATATAATATTCTTATATATTTTTTCTTTTTTCTTTTTTCTGTGTTTTAGGGAAGGGTCTACAGGGTGTTCACGGCTCACTACTAGATTGGAATCATAGTGATTCTCCTGCTTACAGTCTCCCAAGAGCTGGGATTGTAGGCATGCAACACTATGCCCAGTCTCAATTGCTGTCTCAGTGTGCCTTGAAGTCAGGGCCGGCACAGCAGGTCCAGGGATCAAACCCCTGCTCCTGCTTGCAGGTGCTTTAATCTGCTGAGC
>NW_004524632.1:1412065-1439517 GCF_000260255.1 Octodon degus
GGATTGAACTCAGGCCCTTGTGCTTGCCAGGGAGGTGTTTATTCCACTGAAACATCTCCCTGGCACCAGCCCTAATATGCTTATATTTTAAGGAAATATATGCCTATCTATCTATCTACCTACCTACTTCTATATCTATCTCTCTCTGCAGACAGACAGACAGAGAGAGAGAGAGAGAGAGAGAGAGAGAGAGAGAGAGAGAGGAATCATGCAACTTTATTATTGTCAATGAGAATTTGGTGACATGGGATGTAGACTTAAGGCAGCATAGTCCCTACCTCCCAGTAGTCCCCACTCTAGTTTTTTTTAAAAAAAAAGAACATATCCTTTACTACAGCAAATATTTTAGAGGGATATGCTGTATTCAGTACTATATAAGGAACATGGATCCTGTTCTGACTTAAGGATTGGGTTGCCAATCAGTGTGATGGGAGCATTCGAAATGGGTACTGGGCTTCTAGGAAAATGGCATAGTGTTAAGTAGCATATCAAGTCTCTCTGAGATTTGATGCCTAGATACTGGAATATAGTAATCTGAGGAAGAGAAGAACAAGGGAAGTAGGTCCCCAGGACCTCAAAAGGATCTGAAGTGAGAATTGAAGCCCACAAACAGAGCAGAGAGAAACTTCAACAATGAAGGAGGAAGTGAAGGACAATACCTTCTCTTTGAGTTGGGACACCATGTGGGAGGGTTGGTTCCAACTTGTAGACACATGGTGACTGCTTGCAACCCAGGGGCCTCCACAGAGCACATAGAAATGGAAGAGAACAGTGGACATGGAGGACTGCAGGGCCTGGTGGTGAGTGTTGTGGGGATTGGACATCCTATGGGAGAGAAAATGGCTGGGACCATCTTGGAGAGGGACCAACTGAGGTCAGAACTCAGAAGAGCTGTGGTGCCATCTAGCAACTCTCAGCTGAGTTAAGGCCTACAGAAGGTGCACTGACTGGTGCAGGCTGAACAGATTGGTTCCAGCCTCACAGCCAGAAGTCACAGCTCCAGGGAAATAAAGGTGAGGGCTCATTCAGATTATCCACTACCCCATTATAAAGCTACTGATGGCTTGCTGGGATAAATCAACATGGATCTAGACTATCTCTACTTGTTACCTACCAGTGACAGCACAGAAAAGCCTGAAAGAGGATATTCTCTCTGTCCCTCCCCCCTTCTATTTTTCTTCATTGTTTAACCTTCATCGTTTTTATGGGTGTGAATGTGGTTTCTAATTTTTTTTGATGATTGTTAAGTTCTCTTTACCTTTTTCAAAATTCTTCTCTCTTTTTCTCCTCTCTTCTGTTCATTTCCCTAAGTTTCTTTGATTCTCTTTTGACCTACGGCTTTGTTTCTAATTTCTTCCTTTTTAAAATTTAAATTTTTTTTTTTAGATTTAAAAATTTTCCCGTAGCCTTTTTTTCCTTAGCCTCTTTTAAAATTTCTCCCCTGAGGAAAAAATTGGCATACTATAGGCTTATTTACTGCACAGAATTTTCTGGTTTGTTTTAGACTTTGTTATATAACCACAAATCTATTTCAAATGGTTAAAAGTGGCAAAATAATGGCTAACCTCCGTTATTTTCTATGCTGTTTCATGCAACTCTTATGGCTGAATGAACCACTTTAACTAAAGTGACATAAATGTTCTAACCAGCTGTTCTTCCTGACATACCAAGATTAGATTTGCCTAAGAGTCATAGGAGATACTGTGGACCAGTATCAAAGAACCAGGGCTGGGACAAGCAGGCAACAACTCCTCATCTTCAGTAAATTAAAGAGATAGTATATTGCCACAGGCTAAAAGTTCAGCTCAAAAAGCTGAATTCAAACAGAAAGCCAGCAACGTCTGAAAGACAACTCTAAGGCATTGTCATTTCCTAAGGATTCTAAGTACTAGCAATGAAGCTACTCACCATAAGCAGCTTGTAAGCATCAGCCCAATAATTAAACTCTAAAGTAAAGAAAATGTTAAGAGACTTAAACAAAACCTAACACAAGACATCAAGTTCACCAAAGGCAAACCCAAGGGAGAGTCAAGTGGTATAATCTGAAAACTACCCACTCGGCCTCTCTGAACTGACAACAACAAAACAAATGAATAAATGATGTTCTGGATAAAATAAGTTACCAAATAGTTTTTTTCAGATAACTACAGAGATGATGACCACAATGAAAACCATGCTAAGTGAATCTAGAGCAGACACAGATTAAAAAAAAATAGAGGTGCTTAAGAAAATGATGAAAACCATAGATGTTCAATCTGGGAAAGAAATAGAATAAAACTGACTCCAGCAGATAACCAGTCTTAAAATTATACTGAACATCACCATAGCAGAATGAACCCATGTGAAAATGAATCCCAGATGTAGAAAACAGACTTGTGGTTATTAATCATGAAAAGAAAGTTTTCTTAGAAAATAGCAAGTGACACATGAAATCAAACCAGCAGCTGCTAGATGATGCAATAAGAACAACGTAAGGTCAATTGGAGTCAATGAAAAACAGGATACAGCACAAATAATATTAAAACCTGTTCACAGATGTCATGGCAAAAAATTTCCCTGGCAGGGAAGAAGTTGGCATACAGTTAGAAGGGCGTGATAGAAAACTACACCAAGAGATATAATGGTCTAGATTCCAAAAATTCAACCAAAAGAACAGAATATTAAAAGTCACTAGAGAAAATACATGAATAACTTATAAAAGAAAGCCTATAAAAGAATCACAACTGACTGCAAGCAGGAGTAGGGGCTAGGGGTTTGATCCCCGGGCCTGCTATGCCAGCCCCACTCCCAGGGGGTGCTGAGACAGCAACTGGGACTGGGCGGGTGGCTTGCGCCTGTAATCCTAGCTCTTGTGAGGCTATAGACAGGAAGATCACTATGAGTTGATCTAGTAGTGAGACCATTAACACCCTGTAGACCTAAACCCTTCCATAAAATCAAAGAAAAAAAAGAAAGAAAAGAAAGAAAGAAAGAAAAAGAGATACATTTAATTCAAAATGAAGTTCATAGAATGAAAGGAAAATGATGGAAAACAATATTTCATTCAACAGAAAACCAGTAAAAGGCTAGATTAGTTATTCTATTCAGTGACAAAGCAGATTTCAAGTCAAGATTGATTAAGAGGGCCAAAGAATGTCTCTACATCCTTGTAAAGGGAACAGTGTAAAAGAAACACTCTCTACCTACCTACTTACCTACCTTCCTACACTATTGTATCAAATACCAATGCATACAACTACATAAAACAAATATTAACAGACATGAAAAGAATCCAATAAGCACTAATATAATTCTATTTGGTATTGAAATATTTCTTTCTTTCTTTCTTTTTTTGTTTTGTTTTGTTTTATTTTGTTTTGTTTTTTTTGGCAGAGCCGGGGTTGAACTCAGGCCCTTGCACTTACCAGGGAAGTGCTTATTCCACTGAGCCATCTCCCCGGCTCCTGGTATTAAAATATCTCACTGTTATAAATTGACAAACTGGATCAAAAAATCAACAATGAAATATTAGAAGTGAACCAAACATTTGAACAAATGTACTACTTAACAGATGTTCACAGAATGTTCTACTCCACTACATCAGAGTACACATTCTTCTCAGCTACACATGGGATATTCTTCAAAACAGACCATACATAGAACATGCTTACATGAATGCAAAGGAATTGAAATTGTCCTACACATTTTATCAGATAATACTGCAATGAAATCAGAAATCAGAAATTATAAATCAGCAATACAAACCACAAGAAGTTAATAAATGCATATAATTTAAACAACACCCTCCTCAACAACCAATGAGTCGCCAATGAAATTAAAGAAGAAATTAGGCAGTTTCTGCAATTAATCAATGATAATAATAATACAACACTGGAAATTTTAGAATACAACGAAAGCATTCCTATGAGGGAAATTTGTAGTAGAAAATATGCATATCAGGAAAACAGAGTGAGCTCAAGTAAACACCTTAATGTTGAACCTCAAGTTTCTAGCAAAAGAGGAGCAGGTCATGAAAGAGGAAGCAATAAAGAGCAGAGCAGAAATGAATTCAGTGGAGACCAAGGAAACACTACAAAGTATCAATGAATTGAAGAGTTGGTTCTTTGAAAGGTTAAATAAAATTAACAAACCATTAGCCAACCTTATCAAAAAAGGAAATATTTAGTTTAGGAATGAAAAGGGGAAAATCACAATGGATCCTGAAAAAAAATCCAGAATATAATCTATGCTTTCTTCAGGAGATTATAGTCCAGTAAGACTGAAAATTCAGAAAAACTGCAAAGATTCCTAGATACGTATGAATTATCAAAGCTGAATCCGGAAGATATAAAAATCTTTTTTTATTTTACGTATTTAGTACATTGTATACCGGGTTTCACTACACAGGTCAAACTCATAGTGCTCTTCCTGTTTTCAGCCTCCCAAACACCGGGATTACAGGTGTGAGCCACCATGCCCAGTCTCAGTTGCTGTCTCAGTGCACACTGGAGGCAGGGCCAGCACGGCCTGCCTGCGATCATACCTCAGTCCCTTAAATCTGTGTAAGCAGGTACTTTAATCTGCTGAGCCATCTGGCCAGCCTTGACATAAAAATCTTTAAAAAACCCACAAATATCAGTTAATGAAATTGAAGATGTAATTAAAAATTGATGAACGAACAACAGCATTCTTGTGAAGGGAACAATGTAAAAGCAAAAGCATCCTGGTAAAGGCAACAATTTAGCAGCCCTGACAGATTTGCTGCTAAATTGTACAAGAAATTGAGAGGAGATCTAGCATCATTACTTCTCAAACTCTTAAATGATATTGAAAGGAAAGGAAAGGAACACTCCAAAATTCATTCCTAAAAGCAATGTTATCTCAATACCAAAAGTAGAGAGGAACCCAACCAAGAAAGAGAAGCCGATCTCCCCAGTAAACATAGATGCAAAAATCCTCAATAACACTGACAAACAGAATGCAGCAAATTATCAATAAGATTATACACCATGACCAATGAGGATTCATTCCAGGAATATAGAGATTGCTTAACATATGCAAATCAATAAATGTAATGTATTATATTAAGGGAGCCAAGGACAAAACCATATTATCATCTCAATGCAGAAAAAGCTTTTGACAAAGTCCAACACCCATTCTTGTTAAAAAAATTCTACATAAAGTTGGAATTGATGAAATAAAAGCCATCTGTGACAAACTAACACAGCCAATGTCATATTAAAGTGGTCAAAAACTGAAAGCTTTCATTCTAAAATCAGAAACAAGACAAAGATATGCACTGTCACCACTCTTATTCAATATAATTCTGGAATCTTTAGCCAGAGGAATTAGATAACAGAAAAAAATAAAAGGAATAATGATAGGAAAGGAAGTAGCTAAATCATCATTATTTGTGGATGACATGATGCACTACATTAAAAACTTCACAGAAGACTCTTGTATTTAATAATCAAATTCATTAGCATAACGTGATACAAAGTCAATAGTAAAATAATCAGCCCTGGAGACAAATAACAAATTGAGAGAGAAATTAAGGAAACAGCACTTTTCACAATATCATCAAACTAAAATAAAAAAAAGAAAGAAAGAAAGAAAGAAAGAAAGAGAGAGAAATGCCTAGAAATCAATCTCACAAAGGAAGTAAAAGACCTCTACATTGAAAATTATAGTACACTGAAAAAAAAAAAAGAGATAGAAGGATATATCAGGAAATGGAAGGCTACTACTTCTTCTTGGGTAAGAAGAACCCATGTAGTGAAAATGGCTATACTTCCAAAATCATTAAACAGATTTAATGCAATTCTGGTTAAAATTTCAACATCGTATCTTACAGCATTTGGGAGAGCAATTCTAAAATTCATTTGGAACCAGAAGAGACCTAGAATACCAAAGACAGTTCTGTGTAACAAAGGCAAGGCTGGGGGGCATCACAATTTCAGACTTGAAATTATACTACGAAGTCACTGTGATAAAATCAGCATAGTACTGGCAATGAAACAGAAGCAAAGATCAATAGAAAAGATTAGAAAATATGGAAATGGTTTCCAGACATACTGTTACCTTATCTTTGACAAAGGAGCCAAACATGCTCACTGGAAGAAAGATAGTCTGTTTAATAAGTGGTGCTAGACAAACTGGTTTTTCTTATGCTAAAGATTAAAATTAGGCCCATGTCTTTCACCATGAAATGAATCAAAGATTGAAAGGAAACAGAAACATTAAATCTGCTACAAGACAGAATCAGTAGAATTCTTGAAGATAGTTATATAGCCAAAGACTTTATGAATAAAACCCTAATAGCGCAGGGATTATATAAAAACTCAACAACCGGGATCTCATCTTACTGAAAAGATTTTTCACAGCAAGAGAAATCATCAACAAAGTGAAGAGCCCACAGTGTGGGGGAATAATTGCCAGCTGTTTCTCAGACAAAGTAAATACTATTTAGGATATATAATGAACTCAAAAAATCAGACCCCTCAAAATTTAATACCCGATCTAAAAATGGACATCTGTGATGAACACAGTCTCCTTAAGTGAGGACGTACCAATAGCAAATAAACATATGAAAGCTGTTCAGTATCACTCATCATTTGTGAGATACAAATTAACGCAATGCTGAGATTCTATCTCTCCCTGGAAAAAATGGCTATCATCAAGAAACCAACCAATAACAAATGGTGGAGGGACCATGGGAGAAAAGGAACCCTCTTCCACTGTTGGTGGATGTGTAGATTGGCACTGTGGAAATCAAGGTGGAGACTCCCCCAAAAATTAGAGCTGTAGGTTCCGTTCAACCCAGCCATTCGTCTTCTTGGTATTTTCCCAAAAGAATTAAAAGTATCACCCACAGAAATATATACACATCTATGTTTATAGTGGTGCAGTTTGTAAGAGCCATATCTTGGAGACAATCCAAATTCCCATCAACTGATGAATGGAAAAAGAAGAAGTGTTTTTTTTTTTTTTTTTTTGTTTTTTTTTTATACTATAGAGTACTTCTCTGCCATAAAGAAGGATAAGCTTGAGATATTTTTAGGTAAATGGATGCACCCTGGGACCATACTCTAAGTGAAAAAAATCAAACAAACCTGTGTAAACATGCCACTGATTCTTAGTATGCAAAGCCAAATGTGTGAGTTTGGACCAAAGGGTATATAATAGGTATTGTGAAATAGGAAGAGAATGTTCAACTGAGGAGAGAAGTAATGGAGAGGTGATGAGGGAAGGGGAAAGAGGAGAAGTAAAAATAACTTAGAAAAGAAGAAGGAAAAATGGAAACAAACTTTTGTACATTAAGAGGGGAAGAGGGATTGAAGGGAGGATCAGGAAATGGGAATAAAGGAACAGATTGTGTCATATACAGGTATAAATTCTCTATAATGAATATTATCTATCTATCTATCTATCTATCTATCTATCTATCTATCTATCTCTGAAATGTACCAAGAAAATCAATCTGATTGGAAAAAATGGGTACTGAAGTATGCATGAGATTTTCATAATTTAAGATTGCAGAGTGAGAAAGAACTACTTCCACTGGTAGCATATAAAATGACCTGGAGACTGAAAGTCAAAGATCATATTTTGGAAACTCTGGAACTACACAGGTTAAGCCCATTGTGACAAATTGGATATTCCAACCATGAGCAAAACTGACTACTAAAACATTTTAAATATACAAAATGAAAATGAAAGTAATGATTGCTCTGGCTAGGATTTGGAGATAAGAGAAAAGTGGAAGGAAGCAGAATATCAGTACATCAGTCATTAAAAATATGGCCTGCATGTCCCCTAAGTGCTAGGCAGTATTGCAGACAGAACTTGCTCCATGCTTAACATAATAGAGGGAGAATATTCATTTTAAGTATCCACCTAACTTTTTTTTGAGGGAAAATAAAAGATGTGACTTTATGATGCACATTTTGATGACAAGACTTATTTTGGCACTTATTATACGAAGAAGAGGGTTCAGCTCTTAGTAACCAGCCTTAAAACTTGTAATGAGGTCCTCCTAAAATAGGAAGGAATGTTTTTTGTAGGAGTCCTAGTGCCTGATATTTCCAATACTTTAATAAGATGAGAAAATTTTCCATTATATTCATGCCCCAGGCTTCAGGGAATGTAAAGCAGCTTCTAGTTATTCCTCTAACTAGATCTAGTTGTGCCTGTAAATCAGATACCTCAAATCAGGCCTGTGGATTGATGAATCAGCACCTCTGAGAGGAGAAGAGTTCTGCTTCTGACTGCAGGAGGTCTTTGTCACTATAGTGACAAGAAAGAAAAACATACAATAGAAAAATCTTATTCTTAGGTTTCATGGAGGAAAAAAAGAAACCTTCATTCATTTTGAGAGTCAAGAGATGAAGACCTGAAAGCAGGTGGCCTTTTTGAGTAGGTCCAGCTGACATACGGAGAAACTTTGCAGGGATAAGGAGAAACCAGCTGAGATTTTAAATAGCAGGGTGTTGGATTAAATTGGTGTTTGGACCTACTCAGGATCGACTTGAACATTCCCTGTCTTTGCTAGAGCTCCTCTCACCAAAATTCTGCCAAGAATATGTAGAGGAGGGGCTAGAAAGACTTCTTCTATTTTACACAAACATGCCCATTTTCGTAATATTTAAATTTCTGTGATCTTCCCAGTTTTGAATTAAAAGATGAGGCAGAAGTATCAGAAAACATGACTCAACCCCATTTCCGTCTTGAAATATTGCAGCAATTTGAGGTTAGATCACTGATAATGTGCTTCTCCAGGAAGTTTGAGCTAACTCAGTGAAGTGAATCTAGTTAAAATTGCAGCCCATGCAAAGCTAAGTGACTCTTGAAGTAAGACAACCAGTCAATTTTCAATCCTAAGCTCCAAGTGCAGAGAAAGACGCACTTTCTGAAAAGAAAACAACGTAAACAATCATAACAATATTATGTTGTAGTTTTCACTGACCTTTCCATACTCATTGGCCAGAGTACAAAGAAAAATTACAAAACATGTGAGTAATGGGTTTGTATTTCAACCTTACTAAGATCAGCTAACTACTTTTTGAAAGAGATCACTGAAATGGAAGGGTTTGCACGTGCCAGAAAAGAAGGACAAGCATAGAAATGGGAAAGCCAAAGCTGGCCTTTGACATGAACACTGAGGAAATGAAATCATTCAGTGAAGAAAGTGAGAAACGTCAAATGCTTCAAAAGAGCCGGATCAGTGCACAGAACCCAGAAATCTTTATTGTACATCTTTATTTCTTCAAAACGGGCTCCCCTTTTGTTGACCAAGAGTGGTTATTCAAAAATCCTGATTTGATCCCTGCAAATTCTAACTTACTGATTTTGGGAGGGTTGTTTTTTTTTTTTTTTTTTTTTTTTTTTTTTCATTCATGCATTTGGTACAGGGTCTCACTAGGTAGCTCAGATTCCTAGTGATCCTCCTCTCTTCAGACTCCCTGGGGCTGGGATTAAAGGTAGGCAGCACCAAGCCTGGTCTTTGTGGATGGCTCAGTGTGCCTGGGGGTGGGGCTGGTGCAGCATGTGGGACCACGGATGGACCCTGGTTCCTGCACTTGCCAAAGCAGGCGCTTTAGTCCACTGAGCTATCTCACCAGCCCCACCACTGCTGATTTAAAAGAATAACTTCATAGTTTGAAGACTATTTCTTCTAAAAACCTTCGTCCAAAGGCTGTGGATAAATAGTTAGGTCAAAGGGAGGGCTTAAACTTAGCTTGCTCAAGGCCTTGGGTTCAGTCACCAGCATCAGAGTGATAAGAAAGAAAAGCAGGATTCCTTCTCAACCTTAGTGATTTTCAAATAACTTCTAATAATAACTTCCTTGATGCTAGCAAGATTAGGAAATGGCAAAGAGAAAGAGGGGAGGAGATATGATTCTTTGTGGCTAATTGTACTTGATCAAGCAATTATTTTTAACCAGAAAACTGACATGGTATGCTGTGAGGAATAGAGGATCAAGCAGATGCTCAATGATAACCTGCAAAAGAAAATTCTATTTGAAAAAGCGACGGATATTTCTTCTATTATCCTACTTAAACAGATGGTCTTTCTCATCTGCATTCACTTTGCTCGCTATCTTATCTCTGACCTTTCCTTTGAAGGCATTCATGGAAGAAAATGCCAATATTTACCTACCTGCTGTGCTCCCATCTGTCGGAGCAGGGCAGGGATACACAAAAATTATATTTCCTTTGTATGACTTTGAATGACAGAAGCATAAAGAAGCCTTCATAGGTCCAGAATGACCAGATATTATCTCTTTAGTCTGAGAATAAACTACAGCATCGTCTCACATCTGGACAGTTTAGGCTGGGAACAGGTGCTTTCCAACATTTCCCACCAGCAGCATTGATTTCTGAAATATTCAGAGGTTTTTCAGAGAAGTTTTTTTTTTTATTTTAAAGAGATGTTGCATGTTGGAGACTCTTGTTATTTATTTTCTCTACTTGGATAGTGGGCTGAGATCAAGTAACAAGGACTATTTGTAATAGGAGATGGTTGTTTTGATTATCCAGTCAAGTAGGTCTCATGACTATGTATAGCCCTAGGTATTTGGGTCTTGTTAATTTGGGATTATAAACTTAGTCTGAAAAGAGTGTGGACCTTTGGTTAACTGTTTAATTTTTTTTTTTTCACTATTCTTTTCTGTATTTTAAGGAAGGATCTACAGGGTGTTCAGGGTCTCATCACCCGAGAGGATGCATAGTGATCCGCCTCTTTACAACCTCCCAAGAGCTGAGATTACAGGAACACCACCACACCCAGTCTCAATTGTCACAGCATGACCTGGGAGAAGGGCTGGCATAGCAGGGCTGGAGTTGGAACCCCTGGCCCCTGTGCCTGCTTGCAGGAGCTTTAATCCACTGAACTATTTGGCTGGCCCTTGAGGACTTGTTTCATTGTTCAAATATCTTGGTATTTTTCCAGGTGGACAGAAACCTGAGACAGAAATATTAACTCTGATAAAAAAAAGGTTGCCTAGATCTCTTGAATAAAAAATATATTTCTTGTCCATAGATGTTTATAAATTCTAGTTTCTTAGTCGGAAAAAGGAAGGAGAATTGTAGCTTAGACTTTTTCCTAAAGTAGAAACCTTAGGAAGCTAATTTTCGACCACCAGGGCATAAGTGGCATCTAGGAGATCTCATCAGAGCAATGTATTAACATGGTGGGCTGATGATAAGATTCCTGGAATAAATCAAGTTAAGTTTTCAGGACATGGCTCACCTGCAGTATCATAGGTTAGGAAACAGAGACTTCCTCTTCTAGAAGAGGACACAACATCTTGGAGTTATTTTAACTAATATATTGTTATATAACTGGAACACAATTTTCCCGAGGAGCAATCTATTTTTTTTAAATAATACAATTGCATTAATATTTATGCAGTTGATCTCGGATGTATCTTTACACTTCCTACTGGTTCTATTTCTCTGGAGAGCCCTCACTACTAGGGTTACAGTACAAATGACACAGAGCAATGCATTATAATGCTATAACTAGGCAATATATTGTCACTTTTTTTAACGTTTAAAATGGTTCTGTTTTTTGCATACATTGTCAGCAACTTCCCTCTTTCATTCATCAATAACCGTCTTTTCATTCATCTTTCCACTGGGTATCCCATTGTGTGAATACATCACAGTGTGTTTAACTATTCTGTTGCTGGACATTTGGGTTAATTCCAGTGATGGTTTTTTCTTTGGGCTCTATGAATATTCATGCTGTGAACATTGTTTTACATGCCCCCATCTGCAAAGCTTTTTTTAAGGTGCAGTTTAGCAAAAAGATCTTGGATTACAAACTGTATTTGGATCAGTGACATATTTTTTTCTTTTGAAGTAAAAGGAATTGGAAAGTAACTTTCTGGTTCATCCCACATGCACTACTTCTAAGTTTCTTTTTCCCATAATTTTATTGAGAGACAAATAGCAATGAGACAGTTTCAAATCAAATTAGTAGGACAGTTTCAATAATTGACACATTGCATACTCTCTTCCAGTGGTTATTTGTTGTACAAGATGCAGACATAATATCCTATTTGCAAACACTATTACAACAAATTCCTCTATTCATTAAGAGAATGTAACTACATATCTATCCTGACCATTTTGAATACACAGATGCAAAATGGACATTCATCTGCATCCCCTTTTTTGTTTAGTTCTGTCATTTGAATATTATAGGTCTGTGAACTCAGCAAAATATTCCAAAAGAGTCCAGTAGTCCATAATAGTATTGGGTCTTCCGCTTCACTGGCAGTGTCAGAAACTGTTGACCTAAGTCCCCTACAGCTCAACATTACATCATGGCTTTACTTTTTATACTTTGTTTTTATACTTTTCTGCTGGATGGTTAAGACCAAGGTAAAGCAGGACCTGTGCAACAAGAGTTGTAGCTTTTGGATCTGATAAGGTCAGTGAAATCCCCTCAGGATTGATCCTGAGATCCTGTACCTCAGATTGTAGATCCCTTGTCAGTGTCAGCCATGTGGATGAGTCACGGCCATTGCTTGGTCAATGGGGAGCAATCTATTTGATAAAAGTGGTTTACTTCATTATAAATCCATAAACTGCTTCTGTTATCAATATGTATGTAAAATTCAACATAGATAGTATGCAGTGTACATTTTTAAAAATCTATATTGAAAACCAAATTTTGCTATTCCTCTGGCTTAACACAACAAAAATTTATTATCTTAGAAATTTTGATTCAGTCAACCAGAAATAGCTTGAATGAGAGATTATGGCTCCTGGTCACCTTCATAGAATTCTGCCAAAACATTGGCTGGTGCCACTGCCAACTGAAGGCATGACTGAAGCTTGGAAATTTACTTTCGACATTGAAATTTAAAAAAATATAATATACTATATAAAACCTTACTGAATGGGTTCAGTAGCAGGTGGGGAATGATGGCAGAAGTTGGTAGGATGGGTTAACAAGACAATATGATTATATGATGATCAATGAAAACTAATTTCAAATGTGATGAGATAGACTGGTTGAAAATGGCAGCATGAAAAAACCAATAAACTAGAATAACACTAATCCAAAAACCTGGAATGGTTATATTTAATGCAACACAGTATAGAGCACAGGTAAAGAAAACTGCTGGACCAAAGAAGCATACCAAATAACACAAGGCTGATTGGATGAATGGATATAACAATCCTAAGTGTGTATGCTCACACAACAAATGTTCGGCGTCCATTTTCTTAGTTCTTTCCCTTGTTCCTGTGACATCATACCCAACATACTGACATCTTACTGGAGGAAAGATTTATTCTGGCTCATAGGCAGTAGAGCTTTGAATGTGTAGTTGATCGGCTCCAAGGTAGGATAGCATGGAGGGGGCACATGCTGGGGGACAGTGAAGGAGAGATGCTCAGTACATAGTGCTGGAGAAGCAGAGACTAGTGGAGAAAACTAGAGGGAGACAAATGCTTCCAGGCACCTGCTTCTTTTGCCCAGATCCTACCTCCTAACAAGAAGTCAGCTCCAAGTCCCCATAATCCAGTCACTTTTCAAACTCTCTTCCTACAGGCATGAGAGTCTTTGCAGGAGCATCTACCACACTCAGGAAACCAAAATGACTGTACTAAAAGGAAAAATAGAAACTCCTATAATTGTAGTAAGGTAAATGCCACTGTTGCAGTAATTGGCAGAATCATTAGACCATCAGCAAGGATTTTGAGGAAGTCAACATGATTTCAAGTCAGAGGGATCTGTGACCATTAATCTTCATTGCCAATATAATTGGATTAAAAAATGCATATTTGATTATCAAAACTCAATCCTGGGGGAGGTCCTTAGTCATCAGCTAAGCATCTCAGTCATCAGATGCTTAGCTGATGACTGAGTTGGCTGTGGATCTCATCGAGTATAATCGAATGACATTACATAGGATATGTAGGGTAATATTTGGCATTGCCTCATGTATTTGAATTTAAAAGACCTGAACACTCATAGATTTTTATTTCTAGATACCATATCTATAAGTAGTCTAGTTGTTATTTCTTTTATAAATTTCTCTTGGTTGCCTTAAATTTACAATATACTTTTTTAACTCACTCAAGTCTACCTTCCAATAACACTCTAAGTCTCTTTTAATTTTCACATCATAAATGGGGAAAACATGATTAAATGGTGTTTTTTTTCCCTATGAAGAGATTATCTTTCTTCCACCTGACTGCCTTTGCCTTCTACCTCCTTTTCATTGAATTCTTGGAGTTTGTACAACTGTTTGTCAGCCTGCCTCAGAGTCTAAGTGAGGTCTCAAGGTTGAAGAACAAACTTGTGCACAACTTCAGCAATAACAATGGTTAGGATGGAGCAGAACAGAGTCTAAGAGTTCAAGAGCAAGAGCTGCTTGCATCTTTACTGAATAATTCTGATACAGGTTTTTAATCTCATGTTTACATTCCTGCACAGTGTGGTAACTAGCACATGCATGTTTGCCTGTCCTAGGTCTTGGTTATATAACTGTATCCCCTGTGCACCTACACTAGTTAAGTAGAGTCACATTCTAATTTGTCCTTTGACATCCCTGAGCTTTGAAGCAGTCTGAGTGGTTCCCCACACTATTAACTTATAATTAGCTTCCCATTAGTTTTTTTTTGCTGAGTTCTATACTTTTTGACCATTTAAAAATTTGTTTCTGAGTCTTAATGGGAACAGTTGTCTATCTTAAAAAACACTTACTGATTGCATTTTAATGCTTAGACTGATGCAAGGGGGTGGAGGAAAGGCTTTTGCGTGACCTGGGTGAGGGTTTCCTAGGATTAGAAACATTACAATCACACTTCGTGATTTGTGCATTTTCTATATGTGTGCAATATCACAATATTAAAAGGTTATAAAAATATAACTGACTGGAACATGAGCCTTTTCAAAAAATATTTATATTATTTGTTCTCTATGTAATGTGGATTATCATCGTGATATACAGCAATAAGACTCTCCTGGAGAGAGTTGACAAACATCGCTTGGTTTTAAAATGGCTACAGATCTTTAAGACCCTATTGTATCTGAGTCAATAGTGGAATCCTCTGAACGTGTTTCAACTTATGTCTGATTGTGCCTGGTTTCCAGCTTCTACAATCTTGTTCTTTTCACAGCTAGGTTACTTGACCTCATTTTCTGATGACAATTGGTCAAATACTCTTGAACTTATGCCTGGGCAGAAGAAATTTAAGGAGCTTGAACTTTACCTTCCAAAATGCAGAATCTGGTTCCTCTGGTTGTTACTCTAGCTCTGATCTTTTGCTCCAGTTCTGAAAACTTCTGTCCTGGGTATTGAACCTAATGCTTTGTTGAGTTTGTGCCCTGCTACTTAGTCTCTTCTTTGGAGGATGGGAACCCTGCCTTTCTCTGCTCTATTTTCTCAATTTTTTCTCCAGCGACTGACATCACTTAGCTCATCATTGCCTGATGTTTGGGCTCTTGTTACCACCTTACAAGCTCTTCTGATTCAACAATTCATAAGTTCTCCAATGTTATCTCTTCATGTTTTACCTGCTGTCTCCCCTGACAACTTTGCTAGGTATTCTCTGTTAGTTTCCCTTGCTTCTAATACCAATTACTATTCTCTGTTTCCACCTTCTATCTACTTTTATATGGGCCTACTCTTGACATATTCCTTGGTAATACTGAACTTCCTATATGCCAATTGAACACAGAATTCATAAACAGTGAGTTTAAAATGGAAAAGATCTTAGAATAGAAATCTACAAGCTTTACCTAATAGAGGGGAATATATTAAGGCTCAACTATGTGTTTTTGGTAGATATCTTCAGATAATAGTATAATATTTTAAAAATCATCTAAGGAATACTTTCATACATGGCAATCTGTTGTCTTGTCTCAAAACATAACTGTGTGTATGGACACTTAAATTCATCTTCATTAAACTCTGCAGTTTCTAGGAGCCAGAGCACCCTGGTCCTGGAGTGTTACAGAAATTCCCAGGGAATTAGTGGTTTGGTAGACGTCTGGACCTGGCACAGCAAGGTCACATTTAAAAGCCTCACTCCCGAAAGATTTGGCAGGAGCCATAGATTGCAGCAGCTGGTGTCATCAGGTGGCCAAATGACCAGATGGGACCATCTACGGTTGAGTGGGCACCAATACTGAATGCTCAATGACCGGGAAAGCCATGAACTATGTCAGAGAAGGCCAACAAGGACTCAGAGCGTAGCACATGGGAGAAGGTATTTTCTTACTCAATGCCCATTTATGGGTCTGGTTGCTACTTGAGGACTGAGGAATAATTTTGAGGGGGGAAATGAATGTGACAGGAAATTTGAATTTTCCATCAGCTAAAGTTTATTGTTTTAATAAGCACAACTTTATATTGATAGGTTGAGATGGATAAAATGAATGACCTTTGCTGAACTTTATATTTTCATTTCTCTTTGAACAAAGTGGTGTGGGCGTGTTTGAGGGGGGCAAAGGAGATTGTCTTTGGGCGAGATCCTGAGTTAAAGAACGCATGTGTGCAAGACTTTGGCAACCACAACAGACAGCATGGAGGAGAGCAGAGATAGAGTTAGCATTACTTGTGTGTTTATTGTATAATTTTTATATAGGTTGTTGTCTCATAGTTGCATTCTTCTATAGTACCATCACCATCACAAGCATGTTTACCCATGCTAAGTCATGGTTGCAGAACTGTGTCCCACTGTGCACCTGTGCCACACAAGTGGGGTCACATCCTCAGGTGTCCTTTGACGCCCCTGAGTTTTGAAGCCATCCAAGTGGTTCCCCACAGTGGCAATTTGTAAATGAGCTCCAGGTAGAGGCCTGGAGCTGACACAGAAAAGTTACAATTGAGAGCTGAGAAAAACAAGCTCCAAAAAGAAACAAAACTCCAAGAAAACAAATTTGCAATTGTTTTGTAAGTTAGCTTAGAAAGACATTTTTACAGGCTGGGGGAAAGGTTGAAGAGAATGGTATGGAACACTGGAGACCTGGGTTTGGCCCACAGGGAGTGCCTAAGGAGATAGATAGGAAGTGGGATCATAGCAAGGAACAGAGGCCAGATAGATCTGAATGGTTTATGTGGACGGGGACAGTTGGCCTCTCAGAACAGGGCTGTCCTGAGTGGGTAGCTGACCATTAACATTGCTTGGAGCTGCAGTTTCAGATCCAAGAACTATGGCAAGGAAAGCATCATAAGACTGCCCTCCAGAGAGTCCCACACACTATCCAGAGAGGCGTAAGTCTCTCTATACTTAAGATGTCAGCTCTGGGTAGGTACAGCTAGTGATTGAGACACTGAGGAAGGGTTGGCCCATGGCAGCGGCAGCGAGCTGAATCAAGAGGATACAAAATGGCAAGAAGAGGAAGTAGAGCAGTTAGTTGATTCTAGAGGAACTGTCAGGAATTACTGTCCCTCAAAATATAAAAAAGAATGCAGGACTTATGGAATTGACATCAAAAGGGCTATTCTGTAATTGGGCAGTGATATCTTTTGGAGAAATTTATGAAAACTCATGGAACCTTTATTATATTTGAAGGTACTATTGGACATGGGGATGAAAAGGCAACAGGAATTGTTAAAATATATGTCATACAATGAAGAAGCTCAGCATGACAAAAATTTTTCTGACCAAAAACATTTTTAAAAAGAAAGAAGAACATAGAGGCAAAGGCACAATAGGCTGGCTATAAATAAAAGGTAATGGTTTCTCCTATAAATCCAACATGATTTTTAGCTTTCTACATGAAAATGAGAATGAAATTGCAGTTCTTGCCTCCAATAAACTTTTGGAGCTGGAAAAGCAAGAGATTTAAATGAACCACCCGTTGAATCTCATCTTTGAGCAGGGGAATCCATAGCACTCAGAAAGAGAAAATTCTGGTCCTCTTTTAGCTTGCTCTTATAAGGTTCTGTTTTTGTAGAAAGTCAAAATGCTACCTTAGAAATTATTCCTAGATGAAATGTTTCTCATAACTTTTTCCTTACTATCTACATTTTCCACTCACTGTAAAACTTAATATGCCAGAGACATTCAGGACTTGACATGAATTAAACTTTTTATAAATATGCTGAAAAAAACAACAGCAACACTAACAGCAACACCAACACCAACAAGAAAAACAAAGCTAAGACAATATGGAGAGAATAAAAAAAGATTTGATGTGGCCCTGACTGGCAGAGAGAGCCTAATTATCCACTTCTCTCCCAGGCACTATGACCTTCAAACCAACTTTGAAACATATGGTCTAATGTCCAGAACAGTGTTTTCCTACCATACTGAACCATGTTGTGATGGTTAATCTTGTCAACTTGGTTGGCTTGAGAGAGGCCTAGAAGACTAATGCACTCTGAGTGAATCGTGGGGTTGTGACCTTGGAGAGGGGGTACTTAGTCCCTTCCTCTCTGGCTCTTTTCCTTTATCCTTCTGCTTCCTACCATGAGGTGGGCAGCTTTCTCCATCAAATCTTTCTACTATGTTGTTTCTACCTTTGTCCTGGATGACCATGAATTGAAAAATCTGAAACTGTTAGCCAAAAACATTTCTCTTCTCCTTTAAGTTGCTTTTCTTGGGTATTTGGTCATAGTGACAGAAAGCTGACCATGACAGTTGTTTATTTTAACTTCTTATTGATTAACACATGTTTTTAAAATCAAGACCTGCTAAAAGTGGATAAAAACAGGTGTGTCTTAGACCATTCCAATAGAGATTTTTATCCAGTTTTGACTATAATTGTTTGATTGTCATTATGCAGAAGTTGCTATGGATGTTTAAAATATGTTGTCTGTAGATTGACCTAGCTGATATTTCTCTACTGAGCTCTAGTCACAGTAATTCTGAAATAGAGCTGCCACTCACTGGGGACATGCCACAGACCTACACCTTCCCAGCAGATTAGCATAATTTGATGAAGATTTATTAAAACAGAGAACTTGAAATAATTATGGATCTGCACCATATGTCATCTTGCATTAGAAAAATTTAATTCTCTGGTCTGTTCTAGTAGAAAGTCTATAGGCTGCAGAGCCAGAAAGTTCTGGAAGTTTTCCAGCCCCTGTCACTTTGTGACTGTGTGACCTTGGAAAAATTATTTCATAGTTGTACACCTTGGGGCTTTTTATTCACATAAAGGGGATAAAATTAATCTTCCTTGAATTGCACTGTGGGTCACCTGTACCACAGATTGTAGGGTGAGCACTGCAGGATCCCTTTTCTTCTTAGATAAGACAAAAATTAGATAATATTGTGCTATGCTTATTGCTGATAACCATCTCCTTTTCAAATTCACTTCTCAACTTTGTTTATTTGTATAGGCATTACATCTGTAGAGTCTTGCTCTAGTCTGGAAAATACTTTAATTCATTAGGTCAAATGTATGTCACTTATTTTTTTCCTTTGTATTATGCAGCTCCTTCAAAGGGTGTCCACATTCTAATCCTTGGAACCCATGAGTATGTTAACATATTGGGAAATTAAGACTGCTGGACACAGCCTGAAAAGAGGAAGAATATCCTAGATTATTCACATGGGTTCACTGTAATCAAAAGGATCTTCAAATGTAGAAAAGGGAGGTTTGAAGAGTCAGGGTCAGAGAAATATGAAGATATTACTATTTATTTTGAAGATGAAAGATATAGCCATGGACCAGGTAGCCTTCAGCAGCTGGAAAAGACAAAGAAAGACTCTTTGCTAGGGCCTCAGAAGGGATGTGACCCCAAGGACACTTTAATTTCAGTCCCGGAAGACCTATTATGAACTTATGACCTCTAGAAATTATCATATAATAAGTCTGTGGTGCTTTAAGTCACTAAGTTCAGAGCAGTAGTAATTTTCTATAAGAATAATAGAAAAGTAATATACATCCTTTCTTTATTTTTTGGAAACATTGCAATTTTGCTGCTAGGTACCTCTTGCTGCTTTGTAGGTGCTGAGAAAGTACTATTTTCTTCTCTTCTTACTATGAGTCTGAGGATTAAGCTTTTTTTCCTTTATCTATTCAGCCATAAAACCTTTAAGAGAAAGATATAGAGAAGAGTGATTGCTATGTTTCTTGAACTGTCTACTACTGTGCGATGGTGGGCACAAAGCCAGTGAGTTGGCCTTGAAAACAGCATACAGTTAAAGTCAGTAAACTTGGAGAAAATTTAATGAAGGAACTAGTCACAAAGGTGTGGAAATGCAAAGGATCTTCTTGGGGTATGGAGTTACCTGCTTATGTTCTGAGAGAGAGAGAGAGAGAGAGAGAGAGAGAGAGAGAGAGAGAGAGAGAATGAAACATGACTGTGAACAACTGATATATAGAGAACTGCCTAATAGTTGAGATTGGGTGGATAGAAGAAACGGACTGGTAGCAGCTCCCAACTCCTTTCAATTCTCTTTAGCACTCCCTGATGTCCGACTCAGTCAGAACTTAAGAGAGCAGATGGCTAATTATAGCCACAGCAGTCAGTCTCCAGGGACAGAGTGTTACATGGTGAATAAATAAGGGCAGGACTAGAAAGTCAAGAAGAATCTAGCACACAGTAACATGCACTAGTAAATATGAGTCATGCTCTGGCTGATACCTAGATGTCCTCCCAAAGCCTTACTTGCTCATAGTTGGAGCTTTTCGGAGTAGTCCAGGTCTAGGGTGTCTGAATACGGAATAAGAGTGTGTTTATGACTAAGTTAGTCCACTGATTGTTTCAACATACTTGAGTGTGGATATTGAGGAGGTCCATCCTGGGTGTGTGTGGCACCAAGCCAAAGGGTTGTAGCCTAGATAGAATACAAAGGGAAAGATGGAAGGCAGGCTCTCTGCCTTCTGCCTGCCATGCCATGGACTGTTTCTATGCTGTAACATCCTTCTGTTATGGCATCCTGCCTTTGAATCAGGTAATTATAGACTGAAACCTCTACAAATTGAGCTAAAAATAAACTTTTCCTTCTTTAGCTTTAGACGTTGGGTATTTTCTCTCAGCACCACAAAAGTAACTAAGACAGGGTAGGAATGCCTGGAGGATGAAATTCCCATACAGTGATAGGGATGGCCTGAGAATGGGCAATACAGAAGAGTATCTTAGCAGAGAACTCAATGCCTTGCTCTATGTCCGATGCTTAAAGGGGCAAATGGAAGCATTTGTGTTGATGCCATAGAATATTAGCTGGCATTGTTGAGTAGAGAGCCAGACATTGGACTGAAATTTCAAGTCTGTATATCAGATAGTGTCACAGTCTTATAGGTGGAATGAATGATTGGAATCAACAAACTTTAGTCAATTCTTGGTAGGGCCAGAAACAGAGCTCTATACAGGGATTGTCCAATAACATGATTTCTGGGGTTATACCCACTTAAAAGACTCACACAATTATTTATGCATTTTTTTGGAATGATGGAGCTCTAGAGAGTTCCATGTGCCCCTTAGTTGGTGGTCCTTTATGGGGGAGTATATTGCCACATTTAAATTTATATAAATTTGAATTGGCAGGTTGCCATTCAAAGTCATTGCTTTCTCATCAGGCTGAGATCCTCTGGAAGCCTAACTGGAGAAAGGTGGAAAATAAAAATATAGTACCAGAATTTAAAAATTGAATCCGGTGAAATCAAATTGAGTAGAAGTCCATCTGGTCCCTCCCTCCACTGCCTGTAACTTCATTCAGGTGTGCTGTGTACCCGAGTGGAAATGCAAACACTAATTGCCTGCAGCCTGCCAGACTTCTTGATCCCTCTGGGCCTTTGAAGAAAACAGAAATTAGACATCTCTCCCAGGAATAGAATCCATCTGGTTTGAGGAAAATGACATTATCTCTCAACAGACTTAGAAGATTTTAAACTACAACTGCTGAAAAAGTAGGGCAGAGTATTTCTAACCAGACCCAAGAGGAGAGGGGTGTGCTAGGCAAGTCAATGTTTTTATTTTTATTTTATTTGAAAGAGAATAAAAAATTAAAAACACTACAGAATTTCAGCACAAGATGATAGAAAATCAGCAATGGCTGCTCTATTGCATATTGTTATTCTCAAAGCAGTTGTTCAGATGACCAGATCTAAGCATGCAAAATTGGCCAGAATAATCTTAAAAACAATTATCATTAATTAATCCTTTCAATAAGCCAATAGAAATTAGTGGTACAATTATCTTAGCTATCATGTGCAAAAGAGAAAGAAATTGCTGAAAATGAAAGCACAACTGGGATTGTAGCAGCAGATGACAGCAAGAAAAGATAAACCCCACAAAGGAGACCAAGTGGGGAGGAACACGAAAGCTTTTTTTTTGCCACCTTGCGATCAACTGATACCCTGACTTTGGGTCAAGACTCCCAAAGTTCTCGGTACTAGTCTGAATTTTACTTTCCGGTCAGATACTTTTTAACTTTCTATAAGTAACCACATTATCTCATTAGCTCATTTTCAGGAATGTTACAGGAATGCCACACAATTGGCACAAGGTTTACCTCTCCCAGACACTGTTGACAATCTACCTGTCATGGGGCAGAATCGTTTAACGTTTGGCCTTTTCCTCAAGTTGTCCTAACTGTTTGTTCCTATATTATGACCCTTGTTTTCTCTAAGTGGATTTATGGTTAGCTACAAGGGAGAGGGTAAGAGAGTGAGTTTCTCTATAGTTTAAGTGAATGTAAGTGACCCTTCTTGAAAATGGAGTCTCTTTGGCCCCATCAGGATGAGGGAAAGAAGAAAAGAAAGAAGGAAGGAAAGAAAATATAGAGACAAGTCAACATTTTCTTTTTTTCTTGTGGATCTCTGGGCTGAAAATGCCTGGGCTTGGCGCACTCCCAACTGATCTCTGGATGAAACCATTGCTCAATCCCATGGGGTGAAATAGAACATTACTGGTGTTTGTACTGATTTTTAAAGAATGTTAATTCTGCAAAATAATAGAAAAATGTTCATCAGGACAATGTTATTAGGCTCAGCTGGCGGCCTCTCCAAGCCATAAGCACCATCTCCTAGACTGCTGCTCAGATCCTGTGAAGGCTGGGAACTGATCGCCCTGGGTAAGGACCTTCCTTGATGAAAGGACAGTAGAAACACACAACACGGTTATGACCACCTCGTCTCATTCTGTATTATGTACGTCTGGCGTTTTATAATTTCCTCTGCCATCCACAGCTATGGCTTCATTTAATCTTTTCAACAGTCGCATGAATCAGGGTGAATAGATGCTTGAGAATTTTATTAGACATTTTTTCTGGTCAGTTTATCTTTCGGTTTCAACCTTCTAGTTCATCTTCTACACTTCAGTGAGAATAATCTATTTAACATGTACATTTTATCAACTCGATTCTTGCTCAATTATTTTTCTAAATAGCTCCCCATTACTTTTAACATCAATATCACCTTCCTCCTAGGCAGTGAATCTGGTCCCTGTGAAGGTTCGTTTTCTAATTTCCCATCCTCCTTTTCTTCTTGTGTGGTTCTTCTACAATACTGACTCCTTTTTTGCACTGTGCCTATCACAATCTTTTTGGAAACTCAGCCTACAAGGTCTCCTTCCACAGCCTCTACGGCTGGTTAATCCTTACTGATTCAGTTACTTCTCAGACCAATCAATATTTTCTTTCGATTCATGGCTGATCCCAGCAGACAGACTTAATAGGTTTCTTTTGTTTCTGTTTCCCATTTTAGTACTGGGCATGCTTTATTTTTTTATGTTTGCTTCCCTACTACAATGTAATTTCTTAAAGGACAGGAAGAGTGCCATTTAATCTTTGTGTCCCTAGGCTGAAGACAGAGTTTGGACTCTGAACAAATGGATGAGTAGAGGAATTCCTATTAATGCTGTCAAGAAATACTGGTGCCCAGTTGGGCTTCACCCAGCCTCCTGCTGAGATAGCAGACTACCCACAGGCAAAGCCTGATCGCACCTGTCTTTCTCTGGTTGGGCTCCCTATTGCTTCTGAATGATAGGACTCAGGGAGACCTACTTTTACTACCCACCCATATATAATCAGGAAGTGTAACAAAGCTAATATGCATGGGGGCAATCACTTGGCTCTTGGGCAGTGAGAGAAAATGGAAGAGAAGCTTGGAGGACAGAGAGGCTGAATTTCTTACAGGCACTTTGAAGATGGCCCCACCAGGTTTAGAAGGGTGTATTTGATGACAGACAGTCAACAGTCAATGCACACTTACTCTCATTCTTTCATTTATAGCAATCTTTTTGCATACTCCTACTTCTCCTATGAAATAGTCCGCCTCCTAATCAAAGACAAGAAATAGGCTGTTGTTACAGGCTTCTCTTTCTGGGGAGCTCAGATACACACCTAGTGCCTGGTGAAGAATTTACTCGAAGCTTAATAAGTGTATGACAGAAGAATAAGCAAAACAGTCTCAATTTCCACAAGCAGTTACATTTTGGAATAATTGTCACACTTCCTGCTCTGATTGCAGTAATAATTGCAGAATGTTTATCCTCAATTGTTGGTAGGAAGAGAATGGGCAAATAAGATTTGCTTTTGTATCCTAGTAATATTCAAACTATTTAATAGAATATTTCAGTTTTTTCCTGTCATTTACATTGGAGCACTTTGGTGTAATCATCCTTTATTCATTTTTCAAACATAATAAGCAATAGAATGCTTACTAATCATCTAAGACTGTCCAATTTTTGGATGGCCTAGGCCACATTAAATGAAGATGAATTGTCTTGGGCCATGTATAAAATATACAATCTAGTGAATGTTTATATATAACAAAATTTTCCTTTAAAATATTTGCCATTAGAACATTTAAAAAGGAAAAATAGCTTATAGGTCACATATTGGACATGCCTGACAAATACAGAAAACAGAATCACAATTTTAACATATCATTTTAGTCTTGGATGAGGCATTTGGTGTTGGATGGTCATTAGTGAGTCTAAATGTCACACCTGTCACATTGTCGTAGAGGAGCATCTGCATGGTGGGGGGCCACCACAGCTGAGCCTAATAGCTTCAGCACAGCAGAGGGTCAATAATTGTTGGCTGATTTGTGTAGGTAAAATATATTTGATAGCCAGCCCAGTGCTCATCTGTCAAACTATGCTTATAAGCTAAAGGCCTCAGTGAGTGTATAGCAGACAGAGTTATTTAGATTTCTAAATGAAATATTTATTCTTAAGGGAAAAAATGCTAAGAGATGAAGAGCCTTTTTTTTTTTTTTATTGACTGCCCATGGGAGTCATTTTGACAGATTATTCTTCTTAACAGTATCATCCAAAGTAATATGCTCAGCTATTGTTGCATGACTCAGAATGAGTTTTTGTACAGGTGTACTTGACCAATACTTCTCAGATTACAATGAACATAGGAATCCCTTGGAGGTGTTGTTAAAAAGATCTTCATTTATTCGTCTACAGTGGGACTCTAGATTCTGCATTTTAACAAACTCCTGGACAATTTGGATGTCACTTGGATGACAGGTTTCTGTTTTTGTTTTCTCTTTGTATTTACTACAGGGTCTACAGGGGTTCACCACATAGATCGGACTCGTAGTGATGCTGCTGTTTTCAGACTCCCAGGCGCTAGGATTACAGACATGCGCCACCATGCCCGGTCTCAATTGCCGTCTCAGCGCGCCCTGGGGGTGGGGCCAGCACAGCACTGTGGGGATCAAACCCTGGCCTCTGCGCTCTGCCTAAGCAGGCACTTTAGTCCCCTGAGATATCTGGCTCTCCCTGGACAACAGTTCTAGGACCATATTTTTAACCACATGCATCTAGTAAACAGTGCTGATATTTAAGAAAAACCAAGAAAACTTATAGAGCACCCAGAGTCAAAAGCACTTAAATCTACCAGGGTAAGGTTTAGGAATTAAACTAATTTATTTGTATCCAATGATTGTTTTCTTTATGCTGGTTATATAATTGTCCATATTAAAATAGCACAACATTAATTTGGATAATAGTGGAGAAGCTCAGGCCCCTACAAATGCAGCGTGAGTTCTCAGCTACAATCTTTAGTCCATCTAGGAAGAGATCCTACATCCTCCCTGACTGTTAAGCGTAGGTAAGCATCTTCCATTTCTATTTCTCTTGTAGACTCCGAGGAAAGGGCGCCTGAGGATGCAGCCAGAAGGTGCAGCGCCCCTGAGGGTTCTGTCGAGGATAAAGAATGAAGAGTACAATAAATAGCTTAGAAAGAAAGGAGAAAGCTAATAGAGGTTACCAACATAATTGATAAAGATGAGATGGAAACCGCTGCGTGACTTCTCTGATGCCCAAAAGACAAAAATCTCTGTTATTATTTTATTTCCTGCTGCGATATGAAATAGAAAGGTCAAAAGTGACCTTAAGTAAATTAGGATGGTTTTGTTTTGCCTCTCGGAATACTGCTAAAAAAAAAAAAAAAAATGCAATCAACATGTTCTGATTCCACGTTGTTTGAAATACTGCAGGCTTAGAAAGTGAAAGAAGCCGTCCCATCCGCGGTGCTTGGGACGCTGGCGCTGGGCTAACAGGTGTCAGCTGCCTGCAGCGCTGAAAGGATGAGGGGCAGCGGGTGTGTTGGTTTCTCGTAACTCTGTTTCTCCAGAAGCTCCGGCTCTGTAGAATCGGAATGGGCTGTGCTCAAGTTTCTGAGTCATTTCAGAAGGTTTGTTTCTGGCAATTTGTTATTTGCTTTTGCTCAGGAGAGACGGTTCCTGGCAGCGTCGTCAGCGCGGGATGATCTGGGACCCTGGATCAGTCCCTCTTCTAGGTCTGTAGGCGGCATCAGCTGCCAGGTGTCTTTAGCCAGTGTTCCTCTCCTGGGGCTCTGCCACAAGCTATTTCTGTCTAGACCATTTTGTATCTGTATATGCAGTACAGTTAGGATAAATATACAGCTACGTTCTCTTAATTAAGAAGAAAGATTTGTGCTAATAGTGTTTGGACAGGACATCGTGTTTGCATCTTATACTGTAAATAACCACTACAAAGACAACAATATGCAATGTATTAATTATTGAAACTGTCCTACTAACTGTCCCGTTTTGAAACTGTTTCATTGCTATTTGTTTTTCAATAAAATTAATAAAAAAATAATACACTAAGCTAAAAAAATAAAAAGAAAACTTTTTGATTTTCAGAAACACAGGTCTAGTCTTTCCCTCCCTTCCAAAAAGTAGGTTAGAATTTTCCTCATTCCTCTGATTAATTTATTCCTGGAATACTCTAAAGCTTGGGGCCAGGGAGATAGTCCAGCGGTCTAATCACTTGCTTGGCAAGCTCAAAGACCTGGGGTCAATCCCCAGTACCACACGCTGTGCCGACCCCGCCCCAGGCCCACCGAGCTGGGTACTGAAACCAGGCGTGGTGGCGCATGGCTGTAATCCCAGCACTTGGGAGGCTAAAACAGGAGGATCACTATGAGTCTGAGCTGTACAGTGAGATCCTATACCGAGTACATAAATTAAAATAAAAAGAAAAAAACTAAGCTTTCAGCACTATTTTAGGGGAAAAAAATCATGGTTACATTTTATGTGTACTTTCCTGTATTAATTATTTATTT
>NW_004524632.1:1452462-1453438 GCF_000260255.1 Octodon degus
AAAAAGTCCATCAACACAGCTTGCTCCTTTTATAAAACCCAGTTAATATTTTTACTCTTAGAAGAAAATAAATGGAAATATAGCAATTGAATTTCTACACTCATTAAAATAGCTTCAAGTATAACTGTCTCTTTGCAAAAGTTATTTGTCACTGAGGCGTCTGTTTGAAAATATGCTTGATTAACTTTGTAGAGCTGCTTAGGGTAAACTGTCAAAGATGTGGATCTCATGATAAGACCTCCAAGTAAGTTACCTAGAATATGGATAAGTTTGGAATTACTATAAATCATTAGACAACATGCTCACAATACATGATAATATCTCAGAAGTTTATTAATGGTTTCATATAAAGGCAGATGCCAAGGAATAAGGAACTGTGATTGATCACTGGTCCTCATGACTTTTACATTAATCTTCTAATTTGGAGAAGAGGAGCTTATTTTCATGATGGAAGCAAGCAAGTTCTGAGTGTGTTGGAATACATCATCCTTTCATGAGTTCAAAATAAAAAGAGAAACTATGAAACAAGCAAGAAATGAAATATGTGCACCTTCTATTCAGTCCTCTCAGTTACCTTCAATTCATTCTCCTGTAGTTAAAGACTATTTATTAAGTGCCTTGAACATCCAGAAATATGACAGTCTGTGGGGACATAATGACAAAATATCTCCCTACCCTCAAGGAACCCAAAGGGAGAGAAAGACATGAAATAAGCAGTGTGTCTTATCGTCATAAGGTACTATGGGTCCATCTGGGATGTGTGCCCACAAGAATCAAATCTGGTCTACAGAGTTTTGTGAAAATTAAGTTTTATGGAAGCTTGGTGGAATGATGGGCCAAAGCCTATGACAGAAGAACACTCCTTTGATACTCCCTGGGGCAGGAAAGAGCTTCCCTTATTCCAGATGCAGGAAGAAGTCCACCGGAAAAAAGAAAACATGTTATTTCATACAATACCATACAAATTCTTTAAAGC
>NW_004524632.1:1453538-1458727 GCF_000260255.1 Octodon degus
AACTCCTAGTGATTCTCTTTTTTTCAGCATCACAAGCTCTGGGATTACAGGTGCATGCCACCACACACAGCCTCAGTCACCATCTCAGCATGCCCCAGGGGCGGGCCCAGCACAGCACATCGGAGACCGAACCCCAGTTGCTGTGTCTGCCTAAGCAGATACTTTAGTCCGCTGAGGTATTTGACCATCCCTTTCCTGTATTTTATAATACCGGAAAATTACTTGAGTAAATGTTTATATGGAATATAAAAAAACCAGTACACCAAAGTAACTATCATAGTTTAAAATATTCTCTCTAAAATTTTTGACAGAAATTTTCATTATGAGGGAGAAAATTGACATACATTTCCCACTGAGTGTCCTTCCTTCTTCTGTCTGGCTCTTTCTTCCTTAACACTGTTCTTATTTATAAGACTAAGCAGCTCCGAAGACTTGAATTGTTTTCAGATCTCATCTGTACATCATTATACATTTGAGCATCGGTTGTCTAGGTTATATATTATATTTTTCCAAGAAAGAGCATTCTTTGATGAAGATGATAGCTCACTATGTTATTTTAAAAAATTCTAATTAGCAAATGCATTGAGCATTTATTTTTATTTTTTGTACTTTAGGGAAGGGTCTATGGGGTGTTCAGGGTCTCACTACTAGATCAGACTTGTAGTGATCTGCCTGTTTACAGCCTCCCAAGAGCTGGGATTATGGATGCACGCTACCACGCCCAGTCTCAATTGCTGTTTTAGCAAGCCCTGGGGGTGGGGCCAGGACGGCAGGCCAGGGGATTGAACCCCTGACCCCTACGCTTGCTTGCAGGTGCTTTAATCTGCTGAGCTATTTGGCTGGCCCATGGAGCAACTTTGTCACAGTTCTGTATCACTTAGCCATGGGGACATGTCCTGAGAAATGCACCATGGGACAATTTCATCTTAGCATGTGCTAACGTCATCAGGTGACTTTGCACAGTTGTAGCCACCCTTGCTGGTCAGTGCAATCAATCATATGGACACATCGTAGCACATAGTTGAACAAAGTATCCTTACTGCGCTGTATTGGGGAAATTTCTCATACAATTTAACCTTTCTGGTTTTCTTCATATCCAGATATCACACATGTGTCCTTGCTAGCCTGCTGAAGCAAGAGAACCTGAATTTATGCCATTGGAGCTATGCAGCACACAGAATTCTCTTATGACAGCTGGAACAGACGAACACACCTCCCTCTCTTCCATTTGGAGAAAAGTATCCTGAAAAAGGTAACTCTAGGTGGAAGCTCTTTGGTTGAAATAAGTGTTTTTAAGGCCAAATTCTTGGAATTTTAATATTGATGCTGCTGCCAAACTTGTTTGTGATGGATTCAGTGTATTTCTCATTAGCAGTTCCAAGAAGAGCTGGAAGCAGAGATCACGGAGGTTTTGGTGGAAGCAGAGATCACGGAGCTGCCTCAGCAGCAAAGTCATCGTTTCTGGGCGCTTGACTCTGAATTAGTCTCTGGCCCACCCAATAATTTTGTATGGTACCCACTTCCTCTTCAGCAATTCCTTTTGACCTTATCAACAATAGTCAGTCTTGTTCCCCATCACCCTTAGAAGCACATGAGAGAGCAAATGTATTCTATGGAAGATGCGCGTCCTGAGTTTTTTATGCATCAATGATTCCACCAACTCTGGACATAGTAATATCAACAGAGATGTGTCTTGTGGCGCTCATAACATTAAAAAGACGTTTCATCAAAAAGTATGTAAAACTTGTTTGATAACAGTCAGGAGACAATTTATTAGTCATGTTAAGTTTTGCAGTGCTGAGTCACGTAGCATAAACACTGTTAAGCCCATTTTGAAAGCAATGGAGTGGTAATGAAAGGCTTGAGACAAGAAGTAAGAAAAATTTCAAAAGTTAGAATTCTAGACGTAAGAAAAAGACATCTCAAGCACACATAATACGTTGTGTTATCCTAGATTTCCTGAGAACATGACCCTCTATGTCCATACATTTCTTCTCTTTACCATTTATGTGGTTTTCCTTTTAAGGTTTACAGAATCTTGTCTGCATCACTGTTATTTTTATATTTGTACAGCTTTTGTTTTCTTTTATTTGTTCCTTTGGATAACGTTCACCTTTTCTAAAATTTGACTCCTATCACATTCTTCTGGAGATTTCTCCATTGCAGTTTTCCCTCAGCATGTTACGCTGGTCCTTTTTTGCTTTTCCTTGACAGACTCTTACTTAGTTTACTTCTGTCTTTTTCAAGCATTATAGATCCAGTATGTTAATAATTTTTAGAGAGCTCAATTTATTTTTATGCTTTAAATTCTCCAGGCTAGGAAGGCTAATATTCACAAAAATGTCTCAGTAACATTTAATAAAATTTGGGGGTGCCTGGAAATTTTTTTTTATCAATTCTGGGGACCTGCCCCTTAGCTTAGTTCTTTAAGAGGCTGCTTCAACAACGCAGTCAGGCTCAGGTTGCTGTGGTTCAATCCCCACAACTCAAGCCAGCCATACCTGCCCTGAAGGCATTGGGAGCAAAAAAAATAATGCCTTCTATCAATTCTGCCACAACTGACTGCTAATTACCTTGCCTGTGTGTGCAATCCTAATGGTCAAATTTTAGATGAGATTTCAAGACATGAGTATACAAAATTGTGATAGCTATCATGTCAACTAATTCAGAAGTTCTGTGGTCTAATAAGTAGCAGGTATATTTCCTTGTGAAAGTAAAAGTATGATTGTGGTACACAAGGTACAGTAATACCTTTATTTATGAATGCTGCTGTTCAGAAACTATTTGATTTGTAAACAAAAATGTTTGGCAAAATTTCATTTCCACTTGCAAATTCTGCCTAGGTTGATGAACATGAAAGCAACCTCGCTCCCTGGGCAAGCACAAGCGTGGCCATCTTCCCAGAATCATGGGACGAATTAAGTTTGTGAACCAGAGAACCACTTTTGGTTGACTTCTCTCTCACATTCCTCATAAGTTCATCACCAAGTCCTTTATACTCCATCTGCTGAATTGTTTGTGTTAGATTTATTTATTTATTTATTTTTATTTATTTTTATTTTTTTGCTCCGAAAGCCTTCAGGGCAGGTTTGGCTAGCTTGATTTGTGGGGGTCGAACCACAGCAACCTGAGCCTGACTGCTTTGTTGAAGCAGCCACTTAAAGAACTGAGCTAAGAGGCAGGGCCCCCTATTTGTGTTAGTTTTAATACTAACAGAAAACAGACAACACCCTCATATCAGCATAGTTTGAATAAGAGAATAATAAAATGGCTTTTATAAGGGTGAGAGCAGGGCACTGAAAGGAGAGAGCCTTGGGGAGACTTCTGAGCATGGATTCAGTAAGCCCAAGGCAAGTCCTGCAGGGGAGAGCTGGTAATAGTTGGCTCTCACCGTGTTCTTGTGGGCTCCTTACACTGCACATCCAGTGCATAAGCAATTTCCTTGGCTTTGCCTTGTGGTACTGTCTCAGAGTCTGGGCACCTCTCACCTTTCTCACCATTATTTTCCTTCTTTGTCTGATTATTTTAATAGGCTCCTAACTGGTACCCTTGTCTCTACTTTGCTTCCTACAATCTACTCTATGTAAATAGGATATCATGTCCGCATCTTGTACAGCAAATAACCACTAGGAAGAGAGTGTGCAATGTGTTAATTATTGAAACTGTCGTACCAGTTTGATTCGAAACTGTCTCATTACTATAGATGGATCTCTCAATAAAATTAAGGAAAAAAAAAAAAAAGAAAAATCTGAGAGGTCTGAGTGCAGGTTGAATTCCATGTAATCACTTCTCTGTTTAAGCCTAATAAGTGCTTCTTATCTCAGAATACAAACCAAAATGAGCATAATGGATTAGTTTCTAATCATTCATCTTCCCCTTCCCATTTTTGCCATATAACCTTTATGTTATATTTCCTACATTAACGCCTACTCACTATTTTAGCAACATGAGCCTTCCAGTTCTTTCTTGGACATACCAGAAAGGACATTTCTCAGCCTAAACCTTCCTTAGAATTCTGTATAAGTTGCTTCTTCATTTCCTTCCTTCCTTACTCAGCTGTCACCTCTCCGTGCAACCTTCTCTGTTTGCTCTCACTTTTCTCCATTTATGACTATTCTCTACGGCAGTAATTGTTCTTAGTAACACCAGATAACTTTCCTATCTTCCTGAATGCTGTTCCTATTAGAATAAAGCTCCCTTAAAGACATGTAGCTTCTTGTATTTGTAGCATCTAAAATACTTTTTGGCAGAAAGAGGATGCAAAACAAATGTACATGAAATAAATAAATGACTTCAAGAAAGTGTTTCACTACCTACTAGATTTAATTTTTTCTTGTCTTAAAAACACTATTATTAGATTCATATGGAACTGTATAAAATAATGCTGGGATCCTACGTGCCCTTTGACTAGTTTGTCCAGATAGTAATATTACTTATAACGAGGATGTCAGTGATCTTTTTCCATTATACCCCAAATTTGGAAACAACAGGATGCCCTTCAATAGGTGAAGAAAGAGTAAATGAACTGCAGTGCTTGATACCATAAAGTACTCTTCAGTAACACAGGGAACAAATTACTTATACACACCACAATTTGAATTTCAAGAGAGTTAGGTGAATTAAAAAAAAAACCCATCTGAAGAAGTCATATTCCACTGTTGGGATAAGGAGTTAAAATAGAGATGTGCAGAGTGACCTGCAGGGTGTATGGGATGAGGAATAGAAAAAGAGAACTGCAACAGCAGAGGGAGTAACCAGGAACTCTTGAAGGTCATCCTGCTTTTATGTCCTTGCTCCCAAATGCCCAGCAGAATCCCACAATCTTAGGCACACACTGTAAGAGTTGTTTTATTAACTGAAAGTAACCTAAAGGCTGAGGCTCAACATACATAAAAATAAAGACTGAAGATGGCGCAGCAGCCTTTTGCTCTAGCCCTCACTTTGCTTACATTCTGTGATCATGTGTCTTTATTTTTATTTATTTTTTTTAATTTTTTACAGTTTTATTGATAAACATATAGCAATGAGACAGTTTCAAATCAAATCAGAAGTACAGTTTCAACAAATAATACACTGCATATATTCTTCTTAGTGGTTAATTGCTGTACAAGTTGCGGACTTGTGATCCTATTTACAAACACCATTAGAACAAATCATTCCAGTCATTAAGACAATGCAACTATATATCT
>NW_004524632.1:1467422-1473004 GCF_000260255.1 Octodon degus
GCACAGTACACTATGATACTTGAGGTATGTGTACATTGTGTGATAAGGTCACCATCAGATTAGTACATCCCTTACTATCAGTGCTGTACATTAGTTCGCCAGAACATGTCAACCTTATAACTGAAGTGTGTGTCTTTCAGTCAGCATTTCCCCATTCTCCTACCCTCCATCCTCAGGCTGCCATCATTCTAGTCTGTGCTTTTATAGATTTATCTGTTGATGTGGGGAGTGGCTGAGCTGGAGATCGACCACACATCTGGGGCTAGAGCAAGGCCAGCCTCAACAACACAGAGCTCCAGAGGTGAGACTTGTAAACAAGTTGTCAGGACTAGAGCAAGTCCAAGTGTCTAGCCTCGGTGTTCTTCCTTGTTAACTACAGTGCAGATAGCTCTGAAAGTGTTTTACTTTCAGGGTTCACAGCAAAACACTGAGGCCTTGAACTCTTAGACCCTTTGTGTACTCCCCTCCCTTTTTTTACAGTGTATAAATAAAGAGGCAGACTAAGTTAGGTTGTCACTGCCAGTCCATCAGAGATGTCAGGTCCCACTCAGCTATAGTTTTCCTTCTATGTGTCTAGTTTTGTCTTTTATCTCCTGTACCCCCTCTCAGGACCCTTCTGGCTGCTCAGGCCATTGAACTATTGTAAATTCCGCATAGCATGAGAACACATAGTCTTTCTGCATCTGTCTTATTTCATTAACATAATGTCTTTCATGTTTATTTACATTGTCATATATTATAGCATGTTTACTTTATTATTTTATCTTTATCACCTTATCTTTATCCATTCCTCTGTTCATGGGCATTAGATTCTTCCCACATTGACTATTGTGAATAGTTCTGCAATGAACAGAGGAATGCAGATCTCTCAAGATATCAATTTCATCTCCTTAGGATGTGTTCCCAGAAGCAGTATATCTAGATCACAGAATTATTGTATTTTTAATTTTTTTAGGAACCTCCATACTATTTTATGAAATAGATTGTTATGGTTTAAATGTGATGTATTCCCCAAAGACTCAGTATTGAACCCTTGATCCCCAGTGCAGCAGTTTTCAGCGTCAGGGTCTAGAGAAGTGATCAGATCCCGAGGGTACCAACCTCATCAAACAAATAATCCATTGATGAGTTCATAGCAGGAGGTGAAGGAAGTAGTAACTGGGGACCACATCTTTGAAGGGTATATCTTGTTCCCAACCCTCTCCTCCTTGCTCTGTTTTCCTGGTTTTATGGAGTAAGCAGTTTTCCTCTGCTATGTACTTCCACTTTACTAGAGGCCTAAAAGCAATGGAGTCAACCATCCTTGAACTAAACCTTATGAAACAGTGAGCCAGTATGAATCTCTCTCTTCAAGTTGCTTATGTTGTATGTTTTGTCATAGATATGGGAAGTTGGCTAACACATAGTTCTACCAGCTTCCATTTCCATTAACAGTGTGCATGGAGGATAAGTCACAAAATCATCTCATGTATGGTAGTGGGGTGTTAAAAATTCGTATTTTAAAATATCATTTTAACAGAATGAGAAAAAAAAATCCCCTAAGTATGGTTGACAGCAAAATAAAAGACAGCTGTTGGATTTTGAGCTTTTTAGGAGTCAGCCTGTACTAGATTTGGGGATCAAGAAGAAGTAAAGAGTAAGAGAAAGGGAAAAGACTTGGGAGTGTTTTATGATTTGGATATGGCAGAATATCTAGACCAAATTAGCAACACAGCAATGGAAGAAAGAGCAGATTTAGGTGCTGGGAAGCAAAACAATGTGCACATGAACCTGGAGTCACAATGACAGCTTGGGTCTGGGGATATCCATTTAGGGACCCTGTGCATACTTGTAGCATAAGGAAAACAGAGTAGATGAGATAGTTTAAGAGCAGAAATAAAAGTTGTTAGAGCATGGTGCTTCACAAAGCATCCTGGAGGCAAGCAGTGTGAAGACCTGAGGTAAGAAATACGCTTAAAGAGTAGCTTTCTGGACAGAAGAGTTGGCACGAAAGTCAAAGAATGTCAGTGAAAGGACGCCACTTGGAGGGCTGTAGTTTTGTGTTTCTCTCAGAGCAATAATGGCCACTACATCTTGCCTTCATTTTTCATTTTTTTCTTATTCTGAAATCACACATTCATTTATTTATTGTCAAGTAGCTAAGAGAACCAATAAATTCAGATATGTGTGGGATCTGTGTACACTCATATGGAGCATTCAGGGTCAGGATGACAAAGGCAAGTGTGAGCAGCCTCTATTCACAACAGCTGATATTAAAAAGATAAAAGCTGGAGTACCAGGGTAGTTGGAGACTGTCACATTCACATCAGCTAGATGTAATGGAGCGAAAGGCAGGCTTTAAAGCAACAAATTGACACTTTCTGATAAAAACACGTGCGATTCCCAAGGAACAGATGGATGTCTTGAGTCTTTGTATAGTTCCTCACTTATCATTACAAGCACAAAGCTAAATTACAGGAAATAGGAAGAGAAATGGTCATAAGTACATTTCTCCTGTTGACAGATAAAAAAAAAACAAACACGCACACAATGAAGAACGAAGCAAGACAAGACAAAGCGATCAGACACATTTATATCTCAGACTCTAACTTGTTAAAAAATTGATCACAATGCATTATGCACATCGAACTCATTCAAAATCATGGGAAACTGTGAGGGAAGATGGGAATGGGGTGAATGTTTAAAGTATGTTATGTGCTTGTGACAATCTGTCAGAATAAAACCTATTAAACTGTATAACCAATAAGCACTAAAAAAACTATGAAAAAAATCAACCAATAGAACACACACATGTTACTTTGGTTTTTTTTGGGGGGGATATAAGTGTTCATATCTTTATAAACACATTTGCATACATATATGTACATATGCAAATTATTATTCTGTTAGAACACAGATATACACATGCATCCTAGAAAACATAATAATTACCAGAAGTTGTAATGATACAATTGTTCTAGAATAATAGAAATTCTCTGAGTTGAGTACACTTAAACTAGAAGATACTAATAAGAAAACTACTTTAAGATAGAAGATATACAAAATATCTTATTTGTAAGTGACAGTTAAAACAGGAATTAGTATTGTTTAAAAACCAAAAATAATAACTGCATAAATATCATCCATTTGATTTATTTTAATTATTCTAAAATTGTTCTTTAAATATTTGTTTTATTAAATAAAATATAAGAATAATGGAGCAAGCATTGACTAAACCTAGTTTGGAAAAAAAGCTTTTAACATTTTAAGAAAATTAAAGGAAATAAAAACAAAAAAATTGTAATGGGATGGAAAATAGAAAATTAATGCAATCGAGAAATAAACCTAAGATCTGGAACCTCTTAGATAGAAATACACTGTTTTATGACTTCTTGCAAATGACCTGAGACAATTTACTTATTCTTACTGCAAAAAGTTGCATCCAAAGCAATCGTATATGATAAATAAAACAGGCTTCAAAAACATCATCATCAGTTATTAATGTCAATAATTCTCAGACTAAAATTTTAATTTTTAAAAAAGTTTTTATGTATTTGGTACAAGGTCTCACTACACAGATCAGACTCCTACTGATCCTCCTGTCTTCAGCCTCCTCAGTTCTGGGATTACAGTCCTGCGCCACCATACCCGGACTTGGTCACCAGCTCAGTGAGCCCCGGGGGTGGGGCCGGGGTGGCATATGGTACTGGTGATTGAACCCTGGTCCCTGAGCTTGCCAAAGCAGGTGCTTAGTCTACTGATGTACCTTATTGACCCTCAGACTAAAATTTGCCATGAATATGAACATTTATTTCAAAAACTGACATAGAAGTTTTGGAAAATGTTGCGTATGCATTTGAGATGAATGTGTGTCTTGTTGCTAAGACAAAATAATCACTGTCCAAATTGAAGGAGAAGATTATGTCAACTCACAGTTTGTAGAGGTGCCAGTCCAAAGTCCACTGGTTCTAATATAGGGTGGCCCAACAGGGGGGCATCACAAAGGGGAAATGGTCCATGGAATGGCAGGGCAGAAGGACTGCAGGAAGCAGCAAAAAAGTGAAGCATCAGAACAACTTCATTCTGTTCCTTTATAGTCCTACCTGGCTACCTCTCTTTTGGGTGATCATACTAACACACAGGGTGCACTACTCTTAAACACAGCATCTCTTTGTTTTCCCCATAATTTTATTGAGAAACAAGTAGCAATGAGACAGTTTCAAATCAAATTGGTAGGACAGTTCCAATAATTAACACATTGCATATTCTCTTCCTAGTGGTTATCTGTTGTTCAAGATGCAGACATGATATCCTATTTACAAACACTATTAGAACAAATCCCTCTATTCCTTAAGAGAATGTAAGTATATATCTATCCTAACCATTTTGAATACACAGATACAAAATGGACATTCATCTATATCCCCTTTTTTGCTTAGTTTTGTTATTTGAATATTGTAGGTGTCTTAACTCAGCAAAATATTCTAAAAGAGTCCAGTAGTCCTTAACAGTATATGGTCTTCCACTTCACTGGCAATGTCAGAAATTGTTGACCTGAGTCCCTGACAGCTCAACATAACAGCATAGCTTTACTTCTTATACTTCATTTTTATACTTTTCTGCTGAATGGTTAAGACCAAGATAAAGGAAGACCTATGCAACAAGAGTTGTAGCTTATGGATCTGATAAGGTCAGTGAAATACCCTCAGGATTTATCCTGAGATCCTGTACCTCAGATTGTAGATCTTTTGTCAGTGTCAGCCATGTGGATGAGTCATGGCCATTGCTTGGCCAATGTGCTCTCTGTGAAAGCCTGAGAAAATGTTTTCTCTCCATGTGACTCTCCTTAGGCACACTCTACATCATTGATCACTTTCCGCTTTGGCCCCATAATCTCCTTGATCAGAAAATTTGGGGTGGGAGAGATTCTGGCTTCCCTGCACTGGCAGGACCTACAGGTTCCAGCCCAGGTGCAGCGTAGGTGAGACGCTCTTCCACTCCCTTGGGACGCCCCCCACCACTGTGCAGGACCTCACCCACCCCACCTGCCCAGTAGGAATTTCAGTCATGTTCAGGGAACCCCCAGACCCAGTCCTAGCCCAGGCCCGGTTAGTGTGTGGGAGACCTTCTGGCTACCCTATGTTGGCATGACCTACTGGTCCCAGCCCAGGTGCAGCAGGGGTGACACCCTCTTTCACCCTCTTGGGATGCCCTTATCACTCCATCGTACCTCGTCACACCCTGCCCACAGAGTATGAATTTCTGTTGCATTGCGGGAACCCCCAGATCCAGTCCTAGTCCAGGCCCGGTGAGTGTGTGAGAGAGCTGCCTCTCTTCCATACTCCAACTTGTACCCTGCAGACTCAGCTCAGGCCTGGCGTACAGGCCTAGGGTAAAATGCTGCAGCTGCAATCCCTGCAGAGAGTGTACAGGACGGAACCAGCCAGCTAGTCCAGGAGCAGGAAATTTTGCCAGAGGGGCACAACAGGTTCACCCCCAAGGGCTGCAGCAGGAAGGAGCTGAGCACAGCAGCCAGACCCAAGCCAGGCACAGCTGGATAAATCCAAACTTTATAGATCTGCACCTGAACTTCAGTAGGTGCT
>NW_004524632.1:1491193-1497821 GCF_000260255.1 Octodon degus
AATAGCATTCTTCTATACAGACAACAAACACACTGAGAGGGAAATTATAGAAACAATACCTTTTACAATAGCACCGAGGAAAATGAAATACCTTGGAATTCATCTAACTAAAGAAGTCAAATATCCTTTCAAGGTTATGGACACCATATCTGTCCCTCAATCCTTCCTGCTGGCCCTGAATCCCTGCTATGCTTTCAGGCCACCAAAAATCAAGAAGTTGTGTCTCACCACACCCTTCCAAAACTGTTCCTTCCTTGTAGCCTACTGACCACGAACAGAACCTCCTGGAACCATGAGCCACATTAAATCTGTCCTCCTTTGAATTGAGGGTATTATGGCCTGGAATCAGGGAAGCTGACTAAATGCATGCTGTAAGATAATGCAGGGAAAGTGATATTGTTGGTATCCTGAACCTAAGACTGTTAACCTCTCCTTTTTGTCTGACACAATGTAACTATGAGCTCAAACCACTTCAAATGATCATATGTCAAAGAAGCAAGTCCTTTTAGTCATTTCCAGCCAAGAGCCAATGACAACTTCAAACTTCCTGGGTAAACATCTTGGATATTCCAAGTCAACAAGCCCAATGTGACAGAACTCATCAAAGGGATTTGGAAACCTGAAAGAGTGGGAAGACATTTTTAAAGTGCTGATAAACAAACAAAACAATAACAGCAACAAAAAAACCCCTATTAACTATGACTTTTATAGCCATCAAATTATCCATAAAGAATCCAGGAGAAATTAAGATATCTCTAAATACACAAATGGGTTCATTATTACTGAGGAAACACTAATGGAGGAGCAACTTGTACATATAAGTAAAGAGAAACATCTTTGAAAATGTTCTGCCATGGAGGAAAATGTCTTCAACATTCTCAAGGTAATCCATCTGTCCTGAAAATAACCCATGTCTGCAGTAAGTGACCACTGTGGCTTTAAAAAAAAGACAGCAACCACAACAACAACAACAACAACAAAAAACAGATTAAAAGTCACTTGTGCCCTTGGTGAAAATTCTGGTTTTAATTATATTTATTCCAAAAACTCCTGGTGTAACTCATATACAAAGAGCTGAAAAGGGACTTTCCCTGAGTAGAATTGCAGATGACTAATCTTGACTTGTGAATTTATTCATTTATTTATTTTGTGGTACTGGCGATTGAACTCAGGACCCTGTGCTTGCCAGGCAAGTGCTTATTGTACTGAGCCATCTCCCCGGCCCATGACCTATAAATTTATGATTAACTCTACAGATACTTTTTACCTTAGCTGCAAGTTAGGCGAATGCATACATAGTGCAACACTGTCTATGTTGAAGTATATTGAAAGTAAATTGCAGACATCTTAATGTATTTTAATCAAGAAAAAAAATGGGAGTAAGCAGAAACACAGAATAAGAAATGAAACGGGAGCCACTCTCAGATACAGTGAATAAATTTTAAAATGAGAGAATGTTTCTTTACAACATTATGCAGAGGAATTGAAAGCTTGGAAAAAAACTGATTATTTTTGAAAAAAAAATACCACAACTGACTTTATGTAATAAGAAAAAAAATAGGGCAATAACATTAGAAAAACTTGAGAATGATATTGAAAACTATTTGATAAAATTAAAAGGCAATAACAAAAATGAAAAATGCAGCCTATGCCTTTCACGGGTTAATTCTTTCATAATTGAAAAAAATTAATTTTTCCAGTGATTTCTAGGTCACAAACATTAAAAACATTTTTAGTTTTTAGAGAACTATAAATTTCATAAGGTAGCATAGAAAATAAAATATTCATCAAATTTATTTTATTAATCTTGATGAAAAAGCTAAATTAAAAAATAAGCTCAGAGAATCTAGCTGGTAATTAAAAGACTGATATAGTACGATTAAGAAGGCTTAGTTATAAGAAAGTTCAGATAGTGAAAATATTTTTCTATTATTAAAAGCACAACAGAGAGAGGAGGTTGGGTTGAGGGCATACCATGTGGTAAAGCACTTGTCTAGGCTCCAGGCTCCAGATTTAATCTTTAGAAACACACACACACACACACACACACACACACACACACACACAGCTAAAACAAAGAATATCCAATGAAATAATTTCAAACAGTGTCAGTTTCACCTTTGCAATAAAACACCACAAACATTCCTATTAAATTTAAAAATATGGCAGAAGGGCCATCTAAATAGCTCAGTGGCTTAAAGCGCCTGGAAGCCAGGGGTTTGATCCCTGGGCCTGCCATGCTGGCCCTGCCCTGGGGCATACTGAGATGGCAATTGAGACTGGGTGTGGTGGCACACTCATGTAATCCCAGTACTTGGGAGGCTGTAAACAAGTGGATCACTACGAGTCTGATCTAGTAGTGAGACCCTGAACACCCTGTAGACCCTTCTCTAAAATATAAAAATAAATAAATAAAATAAAAATAGGGCAGAGATTTCCAAGTTCACTGTTGAAACCAGGAGCTAACAACAATAAAGAGGAGATAATACTTTTATTGGCAGCTGACAGAACCAAAGAGAACTGATTGGAAATTGCTTATAAGCAATGTCAGCACAGGGCTGGCCAAATAGCTCAGTGGATTAAAGCACCTGCAAGCAGGCACAGGGGCTAGAGTTTCAATCCTTGGGCCTGCTGTGCCGCCCCCCCCCCCCCGGGGTGCACTGAAATGGCAATTGAGACTGGGTGTGGTAGCGTATGCCTGTAATCCCAGCTCTTGGGAGGCTGTAAACAGGCAGATCATTATGAGTTTGATCTTGTAGTGGGACTCTGTACACCCTGTCGACCCTTTGCTGAAAATCCAAAACATACAAACAAACAAAAAATAATATCAGCATAACCAAACAGTTTAAAATTTAATGACAGGCATATTTTCCTATGAACAAATGCATATCTCAAGCATATCTCAAGCTCATAGTAGATAAAATTGCTTTCTTCTTGCCCTGCAAATGCATGCATCTTGGAGTATGTTGCCTTGGCCTGGTTCCTTAGCACCTGGAAAATGTCCTTGGTTATGCAAATTAAGGCCCATACACTAGACCTTTAGGCAAGGCTGCAGTAGAACTGGGCTGCCTGAGGGACATCTCTACAGATCTGCTCCCTGTTGAGGACTGGCTTGTGGGCAGAAGGCTGATACATTTCCACAGTAGTCATGGAACATCTCACCGGTATCATCGCCATCTTGAGATTCACAGATCACTTCCTACCAAATTGCCTTAAGTCTCAGTTATTCTTCTCTGGTGGCTGGGACAAATACCTGACACTCAAAATGAAGGAAGGAAAGGTTTGTTTAGCTCACAGTTGTTGGAGGTTTCAGTCCATACTCAGCTGGCTCCAAGGCAGAGTGGCACACAGCAGAGAGCAACCTTTCATGGCTTTGGCAAAGATCAGAGAGCAAAGGGAGTGGCAGCAGCTCAGGCAACAGCTAGCCTCTCTCCCCTCCTGACATTGTAATGCAAATTACCTGCCCCAGGGCGGGTGCAGCATCCACAATAATCAATCACAAACTCCAGAAGCCCCCCATGACTGCATGAAGCTTTGGGGGAACAACTAGACGCAAACCATAATACCATATTATTAGTCTTTGCTCTCACTGCTGTGAGTTCTGACAGGAAGTTATGCCCCCTTGAAGCAGGTATATCTTGTGGTACAAAAAAAAAAAAAAAAAAAAGTCTGGACCAGAGATCAGGGTCTGATGACCATGTCCAGACTAGAAACTCAAAGTTCAAGTGCTTGAGATGAAAACTCCTGAGAGGACCCTGCCAGGAGGTGAACAGTGGTCTAGCTTGGAGATAAACAGCTGAGCCTCTGATGCTAAATATAAACCTGGGGACTTTGTCTTGGAGTCAGCACTTACAGCAGGACAAGTCCTGGACCCTTAGTACAGACGTATCAACAAGAATAACTCAGTGGTAGCTTCAGAAATGAGAAACACAAATCACATATTTACAGGCAAATTTTTGTGGAAAAGATCTCATTCATTGACCTTAGATGACTGACATAATGTTATGGCCCAAAAGTCAAGGGGTGACAACCTACAGACCGAGAAATGGATCTGCCACTGCAGTATACTGAATGCCTGCCCTCAGAGTTATCAGTAATATGACCCACGTTTCATTTTGCTCTCTGCATTTCCCTGTGATAAGGAAGAGAATACTGTATTGTTAGTTTGAAAGAGGAAAGAACACATGAAACAAAACACCCCTGGTCTTGTTTGGGGGAAACTCCAGTCATTCAAGGGGAATTCTGAATGGTTTTGTCTGATCCTCGAGCTTGCTGGCATTTAAGTGACATGGGAGTAGGGGCCTCATAGGAGCTATGGCTCAGAGGGCAGCCCGGGGTGACACAATGCTGCCAGGGCTGTAAAACTCTTCACTTTGTGAGGCCTGTGAGATTGAGCAGATGGTAATTTAGAACAGAATCTCTGTGGATATAATTTGGCCTCTTGTGGGCACATGTACATGAATTTAAAGGAAGGATGTTATATATTTATATTTCTTTAGACCTCTCTGGAATCTTTAATCTTTTAAAAATGACCTAGAAAGCAAGCAGTAAAGAAATCACAAATTATAGGGTATGAATAATAACTTCATTTCTGGGTCTGTGATTTCTTTGCAGGGGGCTGGGTAGGGTCTGTTTTCTTTCTTGGTTTTTGTTCTTCGGACTCTGCCTCCTGGCTAAGAACTGCACTACAAACGACCTTTGGTCATAATTCTTACAGTATTTGTTTGCTGTTATCCACTTTGTGACCATTTAAATCTGATGTGCTACAGCGTTCCTCTTGCTATTCTTCCACCTCATGAGTAGAGGAAGGCCTGCTACTTGTTAGAGAATTAGAAACAAATGGCGGGGAGCCTTTATTAGCTCTGAAGACAGAGAGGATCAAGGGAAGATGGGCAGATCCTCTGAGCAGAGACAGGAAGGCTGAGATTTTATGGACTCTTGCTAGTGGTGGAGCTTGAGGGACAGGTCTAGTGAGGCACAAGGAGCTGACTGGATGCTCCCTTGTCTGGGTGGGAAACGTAAAAGGAAGTTGCATCCAGGACTGGAGTGGGGAAGAAGGAGGAAGTGGTCATTGGGAAGATAAGCTGCTGCTTTTGGGATTCAGTCTTGTTGAATCAGGGCCATGATAGTTTAGCAGTTTGTACTCAGGCCAGAACCTATCATCTACTCCCGTAATATGTTATATAGCAATGCCAATTTGAGTTGGTCACATTCTCATAAGAGAAAAGGGGAGTCTGAGAACCAAATCATCTATCACTATAGTGCCAATGATAGTACGTTGCTATCACAGGAAAATCTTGCCCAAGGAAATGAAACAACTTTATTAATTGTTTCAGGAACTTACTTTGAATCCATCTGGCTGAATAGCAGACTACTCAACCTCCCATTATCAAAATATCTACCCCATCTTGGTGGCAACAGGTCTTTCAACTAGGGTCATCAGAACAACTGCTTCTGCTTTAATTTTTATATCTAAAGCCTGTCCCTATCGCACTGCTCCTAAATTATTATGTCACTCTTTTTCTTTATTCAAATCCCTAAGTTACTATGCCACAAACATCAATCAGGCTGTCCCCCTCTCCCCTTAAAGCAGATCCACCACTGCACTCAAAATTCTACAAATATCTTGTTTCCCTCTTCCTGTTTTAAACACAAAAAGTCCACCTTTGTTTCCTCTACTGAAGGTGAAGAAGAATCCTGCTTTGTTTCATCAGCAGGTTTTATTTTGTGCATAATTTTAGATTGGTTGGTCAACAGCTTGAAAATGCCAAGTGAGAAGCTCAGTCACTGAAGGAACACCACATAGCCATCAGGTTTGTTTCAGCGATGATAAGCATGAACTCTAAGTAGGAGGTAGATCATGGTCAGATTCCAGTGTTATCTCATTCCTTTATGAAGAAAAGGAATGCATTAGTAGCTAGCATTTAAAAATTACAAAAATTCAAATAAAATCTGGACTTATTGATTTTTCCAAATATTGAAGGTACCAAAGCCGGGCTGCCTTGCTAACAAGGGAAAAATCATTAGGCGCTTAAGATGCAATGTAGTGCTGCTGGTTACCACAATCCTTATTTCTCACTATTTTTTACATCTGGGGTTCTTCTTGACATCAGGCATCAAGGAGTAAATTTTTATGATTACGTTGCCAATCACACGTTCCTATCTCAACTATTCAATTATGCCATTGGAGCCAGAGAGCGCCATAGATGATGCAGAGAGTGGTGTTACGGCTGTGTTCCAACAGAGTGCCATTTACATACAGCACAAAAGTCTGTAGCTTGTGATCTCTGATTTGTGCAAGGTGCTTGTCCACAGTTGGCATTTCAGTTTGCGATCACTTTTAGAAGTAAACCAGTCTTGTATTAGTTTCTTAGGGGTGCGGCACTTACAGATTCTGAGGAGGAAAGAGTCACAAGGTAAAACGAACAAACTGCATCAGGAAGGTTTAAAGCATGTTTATTATGGGACTGTTGCTTCCTAAGATATGTGGCAAAATAAATGAAAATTGTATTCAAATATGGCTTGAGAGAATACAAGCACAAGGGATCCAACAGGGTCAGCTTGACTTTATACATTGGCGATACACAAAATCATCTCCTTAAGGATAGTCCACTTGGATTTAGCTTTT
>NW_004524632.1:1498131-1506309 GCF_000260255.1 Octodon degus
GGTCTCACTACTAGGCTGGACTCATACAGATCTGCTTGTTTGCAGCCTCCCAAGAGCTGGGATTACAGGCATGCACCACCATGCCTAGTATCAATTGCTGTCTCAGCGTGCCCTGGGGTCAGGACTGACATGGCAGGCCCAGGGATTGAACCCTCGGCCCCTGCGCCTGCTTACAGGCACTTTAATCTGCTGAGCTATTGGCCGGCCCAATATGAACTTTTAATGTATCTAGAAAATAAAACAACTTTAAAAAGCAAGGGTTTTAACACATATAAATCATGATTAGACTCATGCAATTTCAGTTGTGATATCCTAGCAGCAAATTCAGGGCCTACTGCAAAGCCAAATGTTACTTGAAAATACCGTATCCTGAAATGCAACAATTCAAACATGCATCAAAGGCATTCTTATTATCAAATTGAAAATAAGAATCATAACAACAATTACTTATTATTAATAATTGGTTGCCTATAACATATCAGAGGATCCTTGAGTCTTACCTCAATAAAATGGAAATCTGGATTGTGCAAATCAAAAATAAATTTTCAAAAGCTCACTAATTCACACTTTACTAATTCATTCTTTTGAAAACTCTGAGAACAGCTGGGATGAAATCATTATTTGGCCACGGATGAAATGAGTTGGCAGGAAATGCTTGGTTATTTACAAGTCTAGGTACATTTCTTTCTAATTGTATTGGCAGTTCTGTGGCATTTCCTTTGGTTGCGTTGCCAGCATTCTTGAACTGGAGGCATGTTTTTGCTGTCTTAATTTCTTCACTAATTTCCCACCACTCTACTGAAACTCTTCTGTAGCCTTCTTTCGAACACATTCATTAACCTTTTATCAATTTGCATTTCCCAGGACTTCTCTGCAGGGTCCTTGAAGTTTTGCCATTTTAACCTTTTAGAACCGGCATGTTGTTGCTATTATTTATCATTCCAATGTTTCCTTCTGCTGATGGAATTCTACCTACAGTCTAGCTAAGTACTCTTCAAGTGTCTACCTTTGTTGCTGGGCTTTATTCTCTTTTACTCTTGTTCTTAGCAATCTCAGACTTCAAGCCCTCTGTTTTGATTTATAGCTGTACCTTCTTGCATGGACTATATCCCTTTATTTCTGCTTTCTGAAAAAATTCAGTAGCAGTTTTCTGGAAGATATTTTTGTTAAAGTGTCCCCTCCCACCAACTCTATTGTACTTGAAACAAGTCATATAATTTTTCCTTCTTCTTGCTCTATCAGAAGGGTGGATATTGAGCTTATGCCCACCATTTCTAACATGATCACAGAGGCCCTTTTACTGTGTGATAAAGTGCCTGTTTGCACTTTAGGAGGTAAAAGTAATTTATGGATTTCCTGGTTGAAATGGTCTTGTTTTGAAATACTATTGTTTATATATTCATTTATCTAATAAAACTAAAAGTTTTATTTAATGATACTTTCATTGTGTTCTTGTGCCCTAAGAAAGATTATAGAAAGAGTTCTGAAGACTTTGGCTTCCTGGCCAAGAAATTCCTGCAAAGTCTTGGATATAGGCTGATGGGAGATCCACTCATTAGTCTTCCAGTTTAAGATTTAGATAGTCTAGCACTATAGATGGTTTCAACTTCAGTCAAGGAGTCAAGGCATAATAAGATAGAGTTTTTGCATGGTTTAATAGTGAAGAAAAATTATGTCATTTTAAAAGGTTTAAAAGTCATTTTTCCTCAATGCACATAAAAGTATGTGGATCCTCTCTAACATGCTAAACAGGTTAACACTGCACCATCTAATCATCTAATCTAATCTGCAGTGGATGCATTACCAATATCACATTCTCATCATATCTAAAACTCCAATTTCTCCTTTTATCTTTTAATAAAATCATAGCTCTGTATCCCTGGCTTCAACACCATTGCTTTTTGCCAAAAAGTGCTCAGTAAGTGATTGGCATTTTCCAGGCAATGACCTCACCTAACATTTTGTTAGAGGTGATTCCTATGAATTCATATTTGAAAAATGTCATTTAAGGTGAAATAAAATGCATAAGATCATATCAACATTAAGTGATAGATCTGAGATCTAAATCTATACTGGTTAAGGATCTCTAGAGCAACAGTTTCAAGAGGAATATGCATATATATAATCTATATGATAGGATTTATTAAGTTTATTGATCAGGGGAGAGAAAGAGAATGAGAGAGAGAGAGAGAGAGAGAGCCCACAATAAACTTCTCTATACTGGACAGTTAGAGGGTCCTGTAGCTGCTCAGTCCAAGAACTGAAGGTCTCAGAACAAGAGGTATGAAGGACACAGTACCGGTCTGAAGATGAAGGCCAAAAAGAGCTGGAGAGTCACCAGTGTGATATGTATTAGGAGGCTGAAGAAACTAGAGTCTAACATCCACAGGTCATGGCACAAACAAGAGATATACCAGCTCAAGAAGACTCACGCTCATAATTAAAGGCTGACTTCTTTTTACTTCCTCTTTTTGTTCCTTTTGGGTCCTAAACCAGTTAGACAGTGTCATTCACAATTAGGATGAGAATTGTCCTCTGATTTGTTGGCTTACATGCCAATCATCTCTGGAAACACTCCTGCAGAAGCACCCAGGAGAGTGCTTTGCTGAACTCCCTGCATTGCTCAAGTCATCAAGTCGACACCATCACATGAATCCAGGCAGCCTTTCTCCATGCGCTCTTCCATTAATCGTGCTCTGTGTGGTCTCTCACAACTGCAGGCCACCCTGAAAGAGTGTTGCATGTTGATAACACCATGGGAACACTCTCTAGTTCAAGCTGAGTTACAATCTACCATCCCCTTGGTGCTGCTTGACCTCAGGCAGGATTACCTTCTTTTGAATGCCAGATTCATTGCCCATTAACTAAGTAGTTACTCCAGCTTTGTGGGTATCTTTACAAACTTAATTTAATCATTGTGCAATGTAAGTATGTATTAAAACATCATACTGTACCTATATTTAGTGTATACAATGATTACTTATAGAATCAAAATGGCAAAAACCAGAGTCAGTTAACGTGTTTTTAAAGTACATAGAAAAACAAAAGGGCTTCAAATTTAATAATTTAATCAGTGTTGATTTTCTTCATACCCTAAAGTCCATGCTTCTACTGAGCTACCTCACCCGACCCACTTTCTTTATCTTTTCCTTTTTTTAAAAATGCATTCAGTACAGGATCTTACTATGCAGCTCTGACTCATAGTGATCCTCCTGTTTTCAGCCTCTGCAGCGCTGGAATTACAGGAATGCACCTCTACACTAGGACTCAGTCACCAGGTTAGCACACTCTGGGGTGGAGCCTTGTGGTATAGGACACCAAGGATTGAACCCTGGTCCCTGCTCTTGCCTAAGCAACTGCTTAGTTGGTTTAGCTATCTTGCCAGCCCTGAAAAATAACTACTTCCAGTGGTTCTCCATTCTCCATTGTAGATAACACAGATTCCATATTCTGGCAGTCAAACTTCCCCAATCTGCCATCCTCAGTCATGTTGGTGTCTCACCTCCAGGTCCTCTCTCAGTGACCTCTGCTTCCCTTGGGCTAGAATGTGCTCTTGTCATGAATCATCTAAATATGCTTTAGTTATTTCTAACCTCAGACTCTTGCTTGCATTGTGGTCCCTCCTTTTCTGTATCCCAGAAATAGTATTGTGCATGCACAGGACCCTAAGAAAATGAAAAATGATTTTCTCTTGTTGGGAAAACTCAAAAATAGTCACTACCATCTCAGATTCAAGAAGAAAAGCCTCCAAGCAAGCTAAATCACCAAAGGTAATTAGGAGTTAATGTATATTAAACCTTGGTTCTATTTTTCATAACTGAACTTACACATCTGTTTTTCTTTATTACTTTTTATTTTTATTTACGTTTATTTCTTTTTACACATCAGTTTTCCCACCTAAGCACATTTTTACCACTCAATCTGTTGTAACCCAAAAATCAAAAACTGGACTCAACTTAAAAGCGCTTTATTTAGCTGAGCTCAACAGCGGCACGTACTCCCGTCTCCAAGTATGTGCACGCTTAGTCTAGGCGAGGCACAGTTTTTAAACGGAAAAACCACAAGAGTAGGGGGAGGAGGAGGGATTTCACAAAGTTATTTTGAGTTAGTCATGACCGAGGGTTAACTCTTTGTTCCCATAGACAGGTCACATTTTGCAAATCCTACAGGGAATATGCCCTTATTTGGCTTAGGCGTCATTTTTGTTCTGGTAGTCGGAAGGACATCTGATGACAGTTGCACCCATTTTCAAGAGATCTGTTTGTTCCCGTAGGAAGGACAGTTTAACTGTCCAACATTTTGCAGAATATTGAGGAACATTGCTTATCTTCTCTCAGAATGCTGAGAAACACTTTGTTATTTGTACAGTCACATTCTTCAGGGAAGGCCTGGGTGAGGGGTTTACAAAACAAATCAAGGTTTTACAAAACAGAAGTTACAAAGGTTGTTAAAAGATGGAGTTTAAGTTGTCAGCGCTTATACCAAATAGTCCTTATTAACAAAGTTACAGTAGAAACATACAGAGTTACAAAATCAGAATCAATTGCACAGTTGTAACAAATCACAGAGTGGAAAGTAATGGCAAAGTCTTGTCAGTCAACATTAATCTTTAATTTTTAAGGTAGATAAAATAAAAAAAAATAAGAGTAGATTATACAAGCAAATGCAGCAATGTATTGTGCTTTAAAATATGTCCAACCATTCAAATTTTTATCAAATGAGATTTAAAAACTGAGATTAGTCTTTTTCTTTCTTCTTTTTTTCTTAAATGTATTTAGCACAGGGTCTATAGGGTCTCACTATACAGATCAGACCCTTAGTGATCCTCCTGTTTTCAGCCTCCCAAGTGCTAGGGATTACAGGCATGTGATACCACGCCCAGTCTCAATTGCTGTCTCAGAAGGACCTGGGGACAGGGCTGGCACAGCACGCTGGGGAATCGAACCCTGGTCCCAGCATCTGCCCAAACAGGCACTTTAATCCACTGAACTATCTAGCCAGCCCTTAATCTTTTTCTTTCTTTTTTTTTTCTGTATTTAGGGCGGGGTCTACAGGGTGTTCAAGGTCTCACTACTACATAGGACTCCTAGTGATTCTCCTGTTTTCAGCCTCCTGAGTGCTGGGATTACAGGCACACCCTCCCATGCAGTCTCTGAAACTATCTCAGCATGCCCCAGGGATAGGGCCAGCATGACAGACCAGGGATCAAACCTTAGCTGCTGCACTCTGCCTAAGCAGGTGCTTTAGTTCCCTGAGCTATCAGATTGTCCCTTTACTCTTTTTATAATTCATGAACATTGGCTCTGGTTTGCTCTGGTATTAATGGTGTGGTTTATGTAATTTAGGGTCATTTATTGGCAGAGAGAACGTTTCAGCCCTGGTTCCTAGAAATACTACATTTATCAAGAATGTTGTGGAAAATTCAGACATTAAAGATAAAAAGCTGGATCTACATAGATGTGAATTATTTCTGTAATATTCACAAGTTGACAATTTGGGACTAATTTTGATCAATATAATCACATTTTAAATGCTCTTACAAAACTTAAAATACAAAGACATAGTAGTGAAATCTTTTCTAAAGGTCAGGTTTTTTTTTCTTTTTTTATAAAGCAAAGTCATTGTGCAGAAAAGCCATGTTCAGATATAGTCTATCTTTTGGATCTCCTTCATGAAAGTTACCTTAGTTCCAGAATCTCTCATTTTTCAAAGTGATGTCAAATTAGAAACTTGGCAATTTTCCCCACTCTCCAAAATGTATGTGCTTGGGCCTGAAAAGTTTTCTCCCCATATGTGAAGATGCTATAAACAATCAATACGTTGACAAGGAGAATGTTACTTTTTAGGAGACCAGGGTAATGTAAATGTTACCACTTATATTTTCTTTTTCCTTCCCCATTCTTTATTCATTATATTTTGAGGCCAGCTATTTGCTATAACTTCAGATTTCCAGGAATGAAAGAATCCATCAAAAGGAAAGTTGAATGTTTGGTAATTATGTCAACTTCAAAGCAAAATGTTATAGCAAATGAGGATGAAATGAACACTCCTAGCCAGCATCCACTTTAGAGCTGGGATTAATATTGATATCTTTACAAACTCATGCACTGAGAATGTGGATGGCAGAATATGATGTCTGAGCTGAAGTTTTTATGTTGGAAGAAGGTGACTGCTCTTAAAGACCGTGAAAATACATTTTTAAAGTTGATCAATTCAGTACAGATGTGGCTGTCTGAGCCTCTTTGAACTCCGGTATTCATGTTTGAGTGGCAGAATAGGATTCAAGTCAAAGACCTGAGTTTGAGTGTTAATCCCAGAACCCCTTAGCTGTAGAGGCATGGTACAAGTTATTGTGTTTCTTTAAACTTTCAATTACTTCACTAGACAGTCGGTATAATAGAAGAGCTTGCCTTGTATTATTGTGGAGAATATTTAAATGGTAATGTGTGGAGAAATTATTCTGTAAATTGAGGGTACAATTATTAAATTTTTCTTTAGAAAACTGCCTTAGAAGTCATTTGAGAACAACACCACTGAATAAATGTTTCAGTTACATTTATAATCTCACACCTAGAAAATAATCTGTTATTTCTTCTCTGATCCTAGTTTATCTCATTTCATTTTAACTCATAACGTACTGCAACTGTGCCCTCACTTTCTGTCTTTTCCACTTCATACTTCTCCCTCTCCTTTACTCCCTTCAAACTTCCTCTTCTTTCTTTCCCTCCTACTCTTCTAAAATTAAGAATACATAGACAGTGAAGGAGAATAACATGGTGTACAATCATTTCTCCCCAGTTTAGTTTTAACAAATCTTGTCATTTTACCAGAATTTTAATAACCTGAAACATTTCAGTGGAAGTCTCCTAGTATGCCATCTCTGTAAGTCACTCCCTCTCCTTTAGAGATAATTTCCATTATGTCCCTACTAAAAGGAGGATTGAAATTACAGATCTGTTCTTTATCAGCCACGACAGTTAATCTTGATTGTCACTTGGTTGGCTTTGAGAACATCTTGAAGATTAATGAAGCACATTTCTATGAGTGTGTGGGTAGGACATCGGTAGGTGACCTTGCAGACTGTGTCTGATCTCTGGAACCATCCTTTCTGGATCTTCCCCTGATTTCGCTGCCAGGCTCCCCTTGGATGAAGTGTATTTTCTCCACAGTACCCTTTGGCCAGAATGATTCTCTCCTTGAAGCCAGGTGACCATAGGTTGAAATCTCTGAAACTGTGAGCGGAAATAAACCCTTCCCCCTTTAAGTTGGAGGTGTCAAGAACTTTGTCCTAGCACTGGAAGAGCTGACCAGGATACTGTCTATAAAACAAGAACAAATTATTTGATTTCTCTGTGCCTCAGTTTCCTTATTATAAACTTTGACTCCTAGCTTGGACTCATAGTGATCCTCCTCTTTTCAGCCTCCCCAGCTCTGGGATTACAGGTCTACGGCAGTTTGCTTAGAGTCTGGCTGGCTCAGCCTGCCCTGGGGGCAGGGCTGTTATGGCATGTGGTGCTGGGGCTCCAACCACAGTGTCAGCGCTTGCCTAGGCAGGCCCTTTAGTCCACAGAGCTATCTTGTGGGCCCCAATTCACTGTATTTTGAGGCAGGATATTTACTAAACTTCAGGTTTACAGAAACAAAGGAATCTATCAAAGGAGGAACTATTTATTAATTAGGTCAACTCCAAAGTAATAGGTTATAGCAAATGAGGATGAACCAAAGCCTTCAAGCTAGCACCTACTTTAAAGCTGCAGCTCATGTAGATGTTTTTGTTTGGTTCTTGTTTGTACAACAGGGCAAGGTCAGAAGGCTGAAAGTTCATGGAAAATTGATCTGGTGATACCATATTGAAAATAAGTAGGGTAATTTAATTTTCCATTTCTGACCTTCCACTTCCTCAGCACATGAAAGAGAGAGACTTCATTTGTTCATCTCTAACATTTTCTACTTTAAGATAGTCTATAAATTCAGAATGGAAAGTGTTGCAGGCAGAGTTAGATAGAAATATTATAGGCAGTCAGACAGGGCCAGGCCCTCAAGGAGACAAGATGGAAGACAAGAGCTGACTTTGCAACTTGGAAGAGACAGACACTCCCATATGGGCCACATCTCAAGACCAAGACAAAAAGAGGAAGCACAGCTACATACTTCCCTAGGGATGGGCATTAGGGATTG
>NW_004524632.1:1515242-1517334 GCF_000260255.1 Octodon degus
GTTTCAATAATTTATACATTGTGTATTATTGTCTTAATGGTTATTCATTATGCAAGATGCAGACATGATATCCTGTCCGCAAACACTATTAGAACAAATCTCTCTATTCACTGAATTAAGAGAATGCAGCTTTGTATATTTGTATATTTTGTTACCTTTTACAGAATAAAAGAGTTGCATATTAAAAACCACAAAAAAGAAAAAAGTTGTGAAATAATATATACAGAACCTATTTTTATGAATGAAATGTTACTAAATTGACTATTTTCATACACTGAACAATAATTTATATCTATCTTATTTTGAATATACAGATACAAAATGGTCGTTCATTTGTATCCCCCCTTTTTGTTTAGTTTTGTCAGAGAAAGGTATTCTAGTGTCATTTAGTTGCACAGATTCAGCAAAATAATCCAATATAGTCCACTAGTCCACAATAGTAGTGGGTTTTCCATAGGACTGGCAATGTTAGAAGTTGTTGACTTGAGCCTTTTACAGTTCAGCATTTTAATAGGGCTTTGCTTTTTATACTTCGGATAATGTGATTCTTCTTGCCACCACAATTTTTTAAAAAGATAATCAACAAATCCCTTTTCCATTATCCTTTTTGGATCTGGTAATACAATTTGGGGAAATCAACAATCTAGTCAAAATAGTTAAAGAATATAAATATCTACCTTATTTAAAGAGATAAATTACTGTTCAGTGTATGAAAATAATCAGTCAATGTAGTGACATTTCATTCATAAAAATAGGTTCTGTATATATTATTTTGCAACTTTTTTCTTTTTTTGTGGTTTCCAATATGCAATTCTTTTATTCTGTAAAAGTTAACAAAATATACAGAACAAAACTTTCCCTTTTTAAAACTGTTACAAACCCATATTATCACTTAAGATATAAATACTATATTCTACCTGATTATTAGTTAGGTGTAAGTCCAACAACGTATTCTTGTAACTGTTTAAGCAAAAACCTGAAAGTTTATCGGAGTCCCCTCCTGTATCATCCATCCCAAGGGACTGTGGCAGATTTCTGCCAGCTGAGCAGACTGTCTGGGGAAGGAAGTCATCGCATGGGGGACAGGGCTTTAGTTTATACAGGGCTTAATTTTTTTTAACCTCTCAAAACATGTACATATACAGAGATGAATCCTTCATAGAAATCAAGAACAAATCAATCTGTATAAGCTTTTTTCAAAAGTATGGCACAGATGTAAGCCACGATGTGGTTTCTCTAACGGTACTGAACCTTGCACACCTGCCAGTGTGAAGTCTGCACTTGGATTCTGCAGGCATCGTAATTCCATCAGTCCTGCTCCAAGGACAGGAAGTGATTTGATAATTGTAAAAATTAGGCCTTTTTGGCACTGTGATACAGCTGGGAAAAATAACCAGGGTAGCGCCTGTCCCACAGTGCTTCCACTAGTACCTCTTTAAGGGACATGGAACATGGTGAGGGGGTTTCTAGATTTAGAGTACTAAAGAGCCAGTGTGCCCAGGCTGCCTAGGCCCTCCGGCAAAGCCCTGCTCCAGGCGCCCTATGCACCGCCCTGGTCTCTGCGTGGCCTCCAACTCATCGATGCTTGGTGTTGCCCTGCCAGATCTGACCCAGGGTCTTGTACTTGTCCCAGCCCTGCCCCTGTTCTCGTTGTGGATTATGTCGTTGTGGATCCTCTTGTTTTCATCTCTGGCCTAGGACAACTTGGTGCCCAGAGTCAGCAGCTGCTGCTGCACGCGCTCATTCTTCTCCACTTCGGTGATGTGCTTCTCCTTGTTGCAGTGGTCCAAGATGCCCTCGCTAAAGAGCTCAGCGCTGTAGCCCATGGGCTCCACGCCCTCCTCCTGCAGGTTATTCTACACATGGTAACTTACAGGCTCCTACATGGGCGTGGGCAGAGTGGCGGGGCCGTCATCACCAGGTGCAGCTCTCCTGGGTCTTCACCAGGTCGTGCTGGGCTTCTTTGGCCCTGTGCTGCCACTCCTCCACCTCATCCTTGTGCCTTTGCGCCTCCTCCAGCAGAGCAATCTTGGCAGTATACTCTGCAAGCTCCGCAGCCAGCTGCTCCTGGCTCTTTATCTGATCCACCATT
>NW_004524632.1:1517719-1519732 GCF_000260255.1 Octodon degus
CCCAAGCACAGCTGCAGGATCTTTTTGTTAATCCTCAGGCATGGGGCATAGAATACAAAGTCAGGTGCTTTCTTGACAATGGGCTTCATGAAAAGCTTTTTGTCATTGAAAGAGATGTCTCTGATTCCACTCCAAGGAAAGCCAATCTTTGGGGTCAACGTATCATCATTCTCATAAATATTTAGTCAAAGGGCATCCACTCCAAGCCAAAGGTCTGTTCCTTCCTTATTTTTGATCGCGAAATAATGGATTCCATACATCTCCAGGTCCTGAGCAATCTTCAGGTACTCCAGCATAACATTAACTTTGAACATTCCACAGTGTTCTGCATGCCACACCTGGATTCAGTCCTCCCACGGATCCCTTGTGAGTTTGTGCTGGTCTGTGATTCTCTGTGGGATCAGCTGCACAGAGCTGAGGTACCCAGACTTGTAGTATCCGAACTTGGCCTGCATGGCACAGTACCCCAGAAGTGCAGCTGTCTCAGGGGGACAGCAGATCTCATCACTAAGAATGCCCTCCTTCACCTGGAGGAGAACAGCTTCTGCATGATGTCTGGTTGACCTCCTCAGACACGTCTTCAGTGTAGAACTTGTCCCAGAACTGAACTGGAGGGGGCTCTCTTTCCTGACGTCTTGGGCAGATACCTTTTTATCAAGTTTCAACCAGGTAGGAAGTCCTTTATTATCCACATACTGGAGGCCAAAGTACCATACTTCCTGGAGGCCAATAGTCTTAACTACCTGTTCAAAGAGCTGCTTTCCCATGGTATTTGGCTTGATGGCAAACTCCAGCTCAGCATCTGTGGTGGTAACCTGGATATTGATTGGCTTTAGCATTTCTGGTTCCTGGTGGGGTGCCTTGATCTCCTGGGAACTCAGCTCTGCAGCAAAGACTAAGACGGCTCTGGTGACCTGGAGTTGGAGCATGTGCTCAGCACGGGCTTCACAACTTTTTTCCTGTTAGTGAACAGAGAAACACAGAGAATGGTAAAATTTTCTCACTTGCTTATAGCATATTTACTGGTACTTCAGTGTTCACAAAATTGAAATATTTGATGTGGAAATGTCAGTCACTTAAAAAAATAATATCTTATTGAACATGTCCCATGTGACAGATACTATAATTTGTGTTCGTAGAATCATTTGGTATACAATTCTTATTGCAACTTTATTGTTTCGTATATGCATTAGGGCTCAGAGATTCTAAAATTTTTCTTAAATGACACAGTTGAAAATGGGGGAGCTTGTATTTAAAGTCAGATCTGTCTTCTTCCAGTTTTCTACTGTTTCTAAAGTGAGATTGTTACCTCATTTAAAAGACATTGCAAAGGATTGCATTTTCTTGAGTGTGTGTTAGGACACTGTCTCAATTCATACGTTTTGCAGAGTTTAGTGATCTACTGTCCTATAGAGAAATGGTGTTTAAGAAAGTGAAGAGAGGTAACCAAAGACAGAGACAGATGAATTTCAGAGAAAGAGAAAATTTGTCCTTAACTACTGTCCCTGGGTTTACCGGGCAATAAGGATTGGACAGTCATGCTCCTCTTTTGAGCATAAAGTCATTCAAAGAACCCAATAGCAGATGACCATAATGCAGCAAGACAAAACAAAAGCACTCTGAAATGATGCCTGAGGCACAGCATAAGTGACACTACCCAAGCCATAGTATTGGTCAGACATCTGCCTCCTCCAGCTAGTAAAAGTTGCAGACACCTCCTTATCTGGGCTTTAGCTTTGCTCCAGTCCTCTGATTTTTAAAGTGTCAATGCAATTGTAGTATTTTTCCTTCTTTGTAGCAGCATTCAATGCAGACATAATCTGCTGGTTTCATAGTCTCTCAAAGTACCTAATAGAAGACAAATATGGTGATTTGCCCTTTTAACCCCATCTTTCTGAGACCCTTACAGTTGGCTATTTCTCTTGTTACAATGTGCTTTGACAGAACTGCTGTCCTTGATTAGCTACTCAAGCAAGACTTCTGGTTTGACCAATGGTTGGCACTTTTTTTTTT
>NW_004524632.1:1519832-1520982 GCF_000260255.1 Octodon degus
GCAGACACTCCCTTATGGGCCACAACAAGCAAGACAAAAGAGGAAACAAATACAGCTACATACTTCCCTAGGGATGGGCATCAGGGATTGATATTCTAAATAGGTATCAATCACCTTGAAAGAGCCCAAATGAGTCACTAGCCCAACCTCCAACAGGAAGAGACCCTGTCCCTCTTGCTGCGTGACTCACTTCCTCATTTGATACTGGATTTAATCAATTTTACCTGAGCAGTGCTTGTAATCTCATTGGTTGACCATAGTTTTGTCCCACCTCAGGCCCACCTAAGTGAGTTCCTATGTTCTTCACTACCCTAGACCTGTCTCACCACATGATTTTACTCTATAAAATTCCCTGGAAGACACAGCTTCCCAGAGACCACCTGCTGGGGTGTGGGGCTCCAGTCCATCTCTCAGATAGGAGCTTTCTTTTCCCCAATAAATACATTCTGCTTATAACCTCCATTTGTTCCTAAAATTCATTCTTTTGTATTAGAGAACACAAACTTGCCCCAGGTACCTTTCAGGTTGGGAGTTTCATTTTTCCCCTGTGTCATTTGGAGGTCATCCAACTGTCATCAGTTTTTTCCCTGTGTCAAGATGAGCATTTACAAGAGAATTGCTGAAGTGATCACAGAAAAGGAGAAATGAAGACAAGAAAGGACTGGGCACAAAGAACTAAGCAAGAGTGAATTGTGTGCTAGAAATTTGTTTTCATCTTTCTCAGGATAAGAAAATCAGCAGCACAAATTGTGTCCAAGCACATGTGCCCCTAAAGGCCAGGGGAATCGCTTTCTGTTAGTGCCCAGGTCTGAGAGCTGATGTATTTTCAGACAGGTTACCACAAAATATGGTACTTTTACAGTTGAGAAAAATACCAGAAATAAGAAAGTGATTCTTTGAATTTCTGCTTCAGCTCTCCACTGAAGTACCTAGAAATGAAGCTTTAGTCCTTTGGAAACAGGTCACTAGATCCTCGTTTGGTAGGTGCCTGCCCTGTACTTGCAGGAGCCCCACAGGATACAGAGAGGGATCTGGAAAACCCCATGGCTTTCTAAGTCCCTGTCCCCTGGTTTGTCACCATTAGATCATGGTTTTCCAATCCTGCTTCCTCACACCATACACCACTTCAAGTTTGTACACAAACTTCACA
>NW_004524632.1:1527347-1531237 GCF_000260255.1 Octodon degus
ATTTAAGTGAATTTCTACTTTCCGAGTCACTACTCTGCACTGTATATTCTTTTAGACCAGGAGATTAGAAAGATAAACATTTCCTTGTAGGAGTTCAGGGTATAGCTGGAATGTCAGAGATACAGAAATTAGTAATGAACAGCAAGTTATAATAGTTTATAAAGTTGGGCCCTATACAAAGACGGATCCTTAGAGGAAATGAATAATTCCGTTATGCTGAGGAAGGAACCCCGGAATTTTTAGGTTTGGAAACTAGAGAGATCTTAGGTTTTTGCCAAACTCTGAGTCAACTACCAATTTTCTGTGAATTTGAGAAATTTATTCAATCTCTCATTTCTTTTCATTTAATGACATTAGTACCCATCTTTATAGATATCATGTAAATTAGAAATAATTTTACATAAATCCACCCATCATAATGCTCAGCAAAGAGTTGGGATAGGTAATGCAGCTGTCCACCAATCTTCAGGTATTATCTACTTTACATATATAACAACATTCTTTCCCATACCCTTCTTTTCTTTCTCTTTCTTTCTTTCTTTCTTTCTTTCTTTCTTTCTTTCTTTCTTTCTTTCTTTCTTTCTTTTTCTTTCTTTCTTTCTTTCTCTTTTCTTTTCTTTTCTTTCCTTTCTTTCCTTTTCTTTTCTTTTTTTTTTTTCAGAACCAGGGAATGAACTCAGGCCGTTGCACTTGCCAGGGAAGCGCTTATTCCACTGAGCCATATCCCCAGCCCCTCTCCATTCCCTTAAAGTTGAACCTAGTCCTTGGAATTTTTGTAGCCACAGCGAAGTTGTGAAAGTGACACACACATCACTTCTAAATGGAAGAATTTAGTATTTTGTGCTGTCTTTATAGTGGTGGTGATGAAAGCTGAGACAATGTGGAAGTGTCAAAAAACCAGTGCTACCCAGAGTGCTAAGCCAATAGTTGGGGAAAGCCTGTAACTTCAGAAGATTTCATGCCCTCGAAATGGTGAACTATTGCTGGTAAGATATTTGGATCCTGGTTTATGGAGGCAAATTCTAGCCTACTGTGACTAACACAATGACAGTAATCTGGAAAAGAAAAGAGTGCTTAGTTTTAAGGAAAGATGTGGAGGGGAAGGACATATAACTGTGAATTAGTCAGATTTCATGGACTCAATAGCCACATGCCACTATGAGTGGTGGTGCTGGATAATTCAGATTTAGAGACTGGGTGAGGAGAGGTATGGGGTGAATAGGAGGGGTGTAGAAATAAGCCTCGCCTGCAAGTTCACTTCTATATTATAATTAAGTGATGAAGAAAATTATTTTATTTTTCTGAGCTTTGATCACCTCACCTACAAAATAAGACTAATTTATGTAGGTGTTGTAAGGGTTCCACAAAAATATATGGATAAAAATTACTAAGGTTGGGGAGATAGTTCAGCAGTGTAAGTGCTGGCCTGGAAAGTGGAAGGTCCTGAGTTAAATTTCTTGCACCAAAAGAAAAAAAAAAGGACTAGTAGTTAATAAATAATATGCATATTCATTATTTAATCAAATGGATTGTGTTAAGAGGGGAGTAAGGTGAGTGTGAGCCCTTCAAGAGTGTCTCTGAGTTACAAAATAATGTTGAGTAGGTAGGAAGGATACTGGGCAGTTTAATGAGCAATAAGGGCAAAAAGTACAGTTTGGAAAAATAGATTAGTAACACCCAGCTTTGGGAATCAACTTTACCACTTACTGGCTATAATATATTCAGCAGGTCCTTTACACTTTATGACTTTGCCTTCTATGATGGTTTATCTCTAGATGTCCCCCAAAGCCTCATGCAGTCACTGGGAGAGGCCTGTAGAGTTTGTGATTAATTCAGGACTCAATGCCACAATGGGTATGAGTGCCACCATCACCCTGGGGTGAGTAATCTGCATTACAGTGTAAAGAGGAGAGAGGCTTACTAAAAGCTACAGCTGCTACCCATTCCTTTGCTCTTTGCTGTTTTCTGCTGCCCTCCGCCATGGGTCACTCTGCCTTGGAGTCAGCTGAGTATGGACTGAAACCTCCACTAACTGTGAGCTAAATAAACCTTATCTTCCTTAGTTTTGGGTGTTGGGCATTTTGTCCCAGCAGCAAGAAAAAAGTAACTAAGACACCTTCTAATCTCTAAAATCTGAGATACCATAGAACCATTTCGCAGAATTGCTGGGAGGAATTAATAAAGTCACATGAGACAAATCACAAACTGTGAAAAGTGATAGAAATTCTAGATATTATTAAGAGAGTTTTAATGTTGGTTTTTGAATTTTGTTATTTTTAATGCTTATCAATAGCCCAAGCAAAAATACTGACGTTTCTGAGGTCTGAGGTTCTCTCCTATTCTGTGACTTGCCACATTTACTTTTACTTACATCTACCTTCCTTGGGAAAGCTGAAAAAAAAATGTTAATCAAGAAATAAAAAAAATTAGATTCAGCCTATCATTTTTGAATGCATAATTTGGGAAGGGAACCGACTGTGTAAAACTACTTTAAGAACATAAGCATGCTCCCTACTTCTCACCTGAAGGTGTATTCCAGGACTAAACAGAAGTTCACCAAGGTTTCCCTGTCTTCCTCATCTATGGTGCATCTATCCTTGTGCTCAGACCTAGAACCTTGCCAAAACTTTAGAAATATTTTGCTGAAAAACTAAATAGTCCTCTAATGTCAATTCTCAATTTGCCTTTTCTAAAAATGTATGAAGTAAAGTTTTGGCCTATGTTGACAGCCCAAGAGCTCTGGGGAGTTAAAAAAAAAAATGCCACCACCAACAACAGCAATGCATTTTTCATGCTCGGTAGCTTGTCTTCATTGTTTATCCTAGAAGTGAGCCTTTTCTTTTCTTCTCTAATTAAACAGTCAGGACAGCAGTGATTATTCAACCAAAAGAAACACAGACCTGTCAAACCCTCCCTCCTTCTCCCCCTCCCTTTCCTCCAAGCAGCCTATTGTAATTCCTAAGCAGTACCAGTGTCAGGAGCTGTGCTCACAGGGCCTGGCATGGAGTTGCTTTTTCTGTAGACTCCTTGGGAGCCCTTTGACTGCCATCAACACCTCCTCTTGTTCTGCAACTCCACTAGGTCTAGATTTGAACTGAGTTATTGATGAATCAGAAAAAAAAGCTGTGTTATTAAATATCTAACAAAGTGGGCAGGACTAGCTTTTCTGTGTTATTAAGTTTTCTGAGTGGAAGTTATGTGAAATGGAAATTCATCTCTTTCTTTTCTCAGAATAGTAACTGGCATCATAAACTTGGGATGATGATACCAAAAAGAGAGTTTGGCATCCTCAAAAGAGAGTTACAAAGAAACCACGGTGGCTGTGCTGACACATGTCCATCAGGCTTTATTAAAAACCAGCTGGCTTTCTCTCTTTCCTACTTGCCCTTGGGTTACACATAAAAGAGAGCAAGGGCAGAAATGAGATTTACACATGCACTGGGATCTATGGGTCAATACAGGAGTCTTCCTCCAATTCAAACCAAGAGACGACAGAAATTTAAGAGTCATGTATAGAGATTGTCATTTGCAAGAAAGGGACAGTGGCATAGTCAGAGCACCTTTGTTCTGTGTCCAATGATAGAAGGGGAGATAGGACAGAATAGGGTGAGAAAGAGAAGTGCCAGAAAACAGAAGCGTACGCTGTAAGACCACTGTTGGGCTGGCAAGGATGTGTGTGTGTTTCTTGTAGTGCAGATGAAGGTTAGGTAGTGCAGATGTGCATAAACACAAAAAATTATAATCATGGACCTGGTTGGGTGAAAGTAACTTTAGTCTTTCACTCTATTCCTTCCATCTTGATCCAGCACTGGAAAAGTGGAAACAGCTGCAGGTTTGCTAAACCACAGGGCAAGTCAGAATATGGACATTGAAATTTAAGACCAGGAAAC
>NW_004524632.1:1531337-1539231 GCF_000260255.1 Octodon degus
CAGAAAAGAAATTAAAAATGACACAGAATTTCACTAAACAAAATAATAGAAATTCAACAATGGTTGTTGTATTATATAATGTTATTTCCAGATTAGTTGTTTAGATTACCAGATATAAACATGTGAAATTGGTTCTAAAAAGTTATAAGACATTAAAAAGAAGAAAAAAAATTGAAGCATTAACTGTTCCTTTCAATAGACCAGTAGAGATCAGCAGTGCAATTATCCAAGCTGTCCTGCATATATGCATAAATATACCTTTTCCCCTTTTTTCTTTTGTCCTTTTCCTCATCCCAGTGAAATTCTTAACTGGATATCATGGGCCATTTTAATCAGAAACAACAGGAAAAATCCATGGTCCATACTTGAGATGTCGTGGTAGAACAGGAAGAAGAGATTAGACAGGATGGCAGAAGGCACGGCTGAATAACCCAAAACGGCAGTGCTTACATTTGAGTGCACAAAGTTCAGACAATTAGACCGGTTACTTTCAGCTGATCTTCAAGACCTTCTCCTCACCCTTGTGATCTGAGACAGTAAAAGGAGGGAGTCAATTTTGGAACTCATTGTATGCCAAGGGTGGCACCCAGCTATTTTTAGATACTCTATTTCATTTTACATTTTAAAATTTCTGACAATGTGATGCCTTTTGCAATCAATGACATTTTGCAGTTTTAATTAGCAATGCTTTTCCTTTCTTTATTAGCAGTACATAAAATAACTGTGCATCATTTAAATACGGTATGCTAGTCCTAAAATGGGATCTAATCCCTAAAATTTATAGATGCGAGCCTTTAAGTCTCTCACACACTGCACCTGTCACCTTTTTTGGAGCAAACTTTCTGGTTTTTTTGTTCTGTTGGCACTGGGAATTGAACTGAGGACCTTGCTCTTGCCAGGCAGTCACTTGTGTCACTGAGCTATATACCTAGTTGGAGTAAACCTTCTAGTCCAGTGGTTTTAAGCTTCTCTTACACCACTGCAGAATCTTTATGGTGATAAAACACACTGGACTCCTTAATTACTATGGGCCTAAATGCTAGCATCCCTCCATAATTTGTTTGTTCCAATATTAGCCTACAAGGTGGGAGCATTAGGAGCGAAGCCTTCAGGAGATGATTAAATTAGGAGAATGAAACCCTCATGAATGGAATTAGTGCCCTTATAACAAGACCTCCAGAAGACTCTCACCCCTTCCAGTATGTGGAATTGCAGCAAGAAGGGGCTGTTTACAAATCCAAGTCATCCATCAGTACACAGGGAAATCTCATGTTGATCCTGGACTTACTAGCCCCCATGAAAATGGATTTCCAGTGGATAAAAGTCACCTGGAATATGACGTTTTGTTTTAGCAGCCTGAATGACCTAAGATACCAGCCACAGTTTCATTTACTGTAGACCAGCAATTCTCAAACATTTTGGTGTTAGGAAACTTTCATACTCATAAGATTTATTAAGAAGGGACCAGGAAGATGGCTCAATGAAATAAGTGCTTTCCTGGCAAGCACAAGGTCCTGAGTTCAATCCCCGGCTCCGCCAAAGGGGGGAAAAAAGATTTATTAAGAACTTTGAAGAGCTTTATTTATATGTCTAATACATCTATACAAAATTAAAGTCAACGCATTTTAAAATCACAAGAATACCTAAGTAAACTACTATTGGAACAATGATGTCATTGCCTATAGAAAATGCCACTATACTTCTGAGAGAGTGTGACACACAGAGGTGAACGTCTTCCATCTAGTGCCAAAAGGGTTGCAGCTTTGGAAATACTCAAAGAGACTGGGTGACAGTCAGGGGTCCCTGGAGCTCACTTGGAGCTCTGCTGCTCCAAGACGTTTCTCCTGCTTTTTTCTGCAGCTGGGGTGCAGCTGGGGTGCAGCTGGGGTGCAGCTGGGGTGCAGCTGGGTGCGGTTTCTTTGATGGTTGTCCCGTGAGCAGTATGAGCATGTATCACAGCAAGTTCACTGGTCACTGAAACACATTCTCTGTCTGTCAAAAGCGCGACCCCAGTTAGCTTCTCGTGAGCCAAAGTTCCCAAACCAACTGGCCTGAAATTTCCAATAATGTTCATTTACAAGACTTCAGAATACAATGCACAATATGGTCTATAAAGCACCGTATTAAGATATGCACATATAAGCAGAGGAGAGTCATTGGCTATCTGTGCACTAAGTCATGGTAGTGGCTGTCAATGACTTAAAAACAGAAAAGCTATCACAGTCCACCTGGTTGAACTCTCCCTCTCCCTCTCCCTTTCCCTTTCCCTCTTCCTCTCTGTATTCTGCTCCGTCTGTGTCTGTCTGTCTGTCTGTCTGTCCCCCCCCACCCCGTGTATAATGAGTGTCAGAAAGAGGAAGGGTTTCATCAATCATCTTGTGGTCAGTTCCTATCAGTTGCTAACAAGGGCATCTCTTCACTTAGAAATTAATGACCCTGGAATTTCTCATCATCTGTGGCATTCAATTTTCTAGTTATGTTTTAGGAAGCAAGAGATTAAGCTTAATTTAACATGGAGGAGACATCAAAATCCGCTTTTCTGGAAACAAAAACTGTAAGACTGTTGAAGGAAGTAGAGAAGAAAAGGATCGGTGTTCGTGGAATTGTGTCTCAGAAGAGGCTATCAGTGGATTTAGACACAATTCATTTGAAGCAGAGCCTTTGGGAAAACAAGGGAAAGGCCTAGGGCCTGAGCAAAGTTTTTCTTTGTAGATTTAAGATCTCCTTCTTAATTCTTTCTCCTCACCCTCTTTTCTGGTGTCATAGTTTACAACTGCTCCTAATCCTACTAATAGCTACCATTTCTCCCGAACCCAGGAGAAATACTTGGCAAAGCAGTAAGCAGCTTGTGCATATTATGTGATTTATTGTCACAAGTACCCTGTGAGATAGCCAGTTTCATTATCCTCGTATGATAGATGAGGGAAATAACTTTAGAGAAACTGAGTGACTTGCACTGAGTTACAAGGCTAGCAAATCGTCATGCCAAGACTGCAGACAGGCATTTCCTTCCACGGAGCTTGGGCTGTGACTTCATATTGTTTCTCCTGGCCACGTGTTCACAGGTCCTCCTGCACTGATGGGGACATAAGCTTTCCTGTTCATTGCATGCTTGAATTCCAAGAGCCAGCTTTCAAACTAACTTTTTTTTTTTTTTTCTGTATTTGGTACAGGATCTACAGGGTCTCATTACATAGATCTAACTCATAGTGATCCTCCTTTTTTCAGCCTCCTAGGCGCTGGGATTATAGGCTCGCGCCACCACACCCAGTCTCTATTGCTTTCTCAGCATGCCCTGGGGGCGGGGCTCAGACTAACTACTCTAACCTTCTTATAGCTAAATGAGAAGAGTCAGCCTTTGAGAAGTGTATGCAATTGTTCACGAAGTCATATAAGTAAAGGACCAAGTTTTGAACTCAGACTTTTATGTCAATGTCCCAAAGTGTAATGAAGGCTTTACCTTCTCTATAGGGTGAATTTTATGAGAACATGAGAAACTGGAGATTAAAATCTTTCCAGCAGGGAGCTATCCATGCAGGTTCCTTCCTGGTCCTGTGACTACCTACTAGACAGCCCTGGGCTGTACACCCAGGCTATAACTTTGCATAGTGGTTATGCTTCTGTGGGTCCCATTAAAATCAATGTGACCGCATCATATTCCCAATCTCTTCCTCTTCCAAAAGTAGAAACAGAAGAGAAGGGGAAAAAGAAATCACTCCACAACACTGCAGGTCTTGAAGCAAAGCCTGAGAAACATAAGAGAGCCATTGCTAAACACCACAGTCTGTACTTCCTAATCAATAGCGTGTCCATGACCTTGACTTTCTTCCGGTTGAGGCGTGAGGGCAGGGGGAAATCCTTAAAGAATTCAGGACTCTGTCATGTCAGTCTTGTCAGAGAATTAATCCTGATTCTGGGATCAGAATCCTCCAGTGATCGACACTATTGGCATGGAACGCTTCCAGACTCCGACTCTGGGATCCTCTTGTCCTTTTCAGTCCTGGACTTGCGCTTCCTCTCATCATTCAGCTGGCTAATGATCCCCTTCCAGCAGGCGTAAATGAGTTTTCACACTCCAACCTGGCTTTTGTCAAGCCTTTAATGTAAGGAGCTAATGAGTGCGATTGCTCTCTGCTTTCTCCCGTGAAAGAAGGGTCTGTCTAACCAGTGACATAATGACAAGAGCACGCTAATGTTATTCCGTTCGGCGGTGCTGAAGCGCGCTGCGAACTTAAGAAAGATGAATCCCTCAAACAAAGGTGGACTAAAAACACATTAAGTGGAGCTGTGCTGACAGCCTAATTCCATTACTTCTACGCGATCCCGAATCCACTCAAGCATAGCGAAGATCCCTCAGAGGCAAAAGGGAAGGAAGCAACAGGCTCATTAAATATGCGAGCGGAGCGCAGAGGCCGACCCACCGCTGTAAATTGGCAAGGCTGCTGGGGAGAAGCCAGGGAGGCAAAATTGATCAGACCAAACATTGAGACTTCAGCATTTCAGAGCACGGAAAAGCTCACTGCCTTGACACCCTGCCAAATAGGACTGCAAAGGAATAATCTTCTCCAGCTCTCTGGACACTTGCTGTTCACCTCTCCCTGAGCCGTTGGCTTTTATTTTGATGTTAAACTTCCAGAGCTTTGAGAGGTACAACACCCAACCCAACAGTTCTATTTTCTCTGCAGTTGGTGTGCAATAGCTGTGTTTCCAACATGATGGCATGCATTTCAGACAATGCAGGTAATAATTTTGGAAGGAAACATAAAGAGAAGCTCTGTTATAATTTTCTGTGATTGCTACAAATAATGCGCAGCAGAAATTGTCCTCATTATTCAGTAATGGGTAGCAAGGACTGGATGTGGCGGCACTTCTTTCCTTCTTGGGAAGGAAAGTTCCTTGTCTTGTTTAGAATTTCTCCCATTTTTTTTGGTAACATTTCAAGTGTTGGATTTCTGTGTTTTCTAGACGAGATACATATTTTGTTTCCTCTGTGTAGACCCTGCATTGACTGGCCTAGAATAGTAACTTCTTAATTTAATAAGTGGCGGAGTAAAGGAAGAAAGAATGAATGAAATGATTTGTTAATCCAAAAGTGAGTGAAAGTAGAGAATCTTATAAAATTGTACATAGGCTCCATTCCCCCTAAATGCATCAACTGGGGTGGGGTTATGTCTTAGCAAGTGTCAGGAGGCCCTGGCTTCAGTCCCCAGCAACACAGAGCAGAAAAGAAATAACCACAAGGTATACCAACTGTTTGGCTCAGAGTTAACTTTCAATTTGGTCATAATTTTACCTTTACCATTTTTCATTTCATTTTATTTTATTTCGTCTTATTTTGTTGTTGTTGTCTTTGGTACAGGGTCTCACTATGCAGTTCAGACTCGTAGTGATCTTCCCATCTCAGCCTTCCCAACTTTGGTATTACAGGCATGTGCCACTATGCCTGGTTTCAAAGCAGGCCTGGCAAGCCCAGGATTCCTGAGCCAGCATGGCATGTGGTACCAGGATCAAACTCAGGACCTTATGCCTGCCAGGCAGGCTCTTAGACCCTCGAGCTGCCTCCCCAGTCCTCCTACCCTTTATAAATGTTTTTCTCTGCTTTTCTTTTTTACTGCCCCAAACCTGAGATCTTTTCTGGTTCTTTATGAAAAATATATCCCCATATATCTCCATATATAATATATAACATATATAAATGAACCATATGTATATGTATATATGTATATAAATATGAAATGCATATATCATATGTACATTTGTATAGTGCATAGTTAGTACCTGACATACCACATGCACTCAATAATGTTAACATTATTATTTTGATTAATAATGTAAGTTCCAACATTCTTGATGCCACAGCCTCTTTGTCTGGAGTGTGTTTCTCCATAAGTTCTGCTGGCTGTTTGACAGGCATCTGAATGTTAATACCTGGATGAATGAGTCACAGAGTGTATCAGTCAAGTTCTACCAGCTTGAGCATCTAGGAAAGTTCTTAGACCTAAAATACTTTCATTGTATCATGCAATACTAAAGATGCAGAATAATAACAGGATGAAACCAGTGCTCTAAGAAGGAACCATAATTTCAAGATTAGTTTGCTCTTCTGTCTTCTGAATGCTAATAAAACTGTATTTAGCTGGAATTCTCAAGAAATAGAGGAGAATGGCATGCGGTTTTTCCTGATGCCTTGCAGTACTTTTCCCCTTTAGTAGGGGCAATGTCTTTTTTCCTAAATAAAAAGGTGAATAGGGAAGTTAAAGGGATTGATTGTAAGTCTCTGACAGTGGTCATTAAGGGGCTTGGAACTGTACAATTAGGTGTCTGGCAGTTGCTTTCACTAGCACAGAATGGAAAAATCTCAGAAGTCTTATATCGGCCTCTTGGCTGGTGAGCGTTAGGACTTCCTGTGGATGATAGATCTGGTTTGGCAGGCCCAGTTTTCCTAGGTCTGTTGTTCATCACTAGCCCATGCTGCAGTCACTCTGATGCTTGCAACTCACATCCTTTCAGCACTTTTATTTCCCTGATGTTCTTCTACTTGTTCTTCAAAAACAAATTCACAGGCCGGCCAGAGAGCTCAGTGGACTAAAGCCCCTGCTTAGGCACAGAGGCTGGGGTTTGATCCTGGCATGCCATGCCGGCCCCACCCCTGGGGCATGCTGAGATGGTGACTGAGACTGGGCATGGTGATGCACACCTATAATCCCAGCACTTGGGAGGCTGAAAACAGGAGAATCATTATGAGCCCGATCTACATAGTGAGACCCTGTAGACCTTGTACTAAAAATACGTAATTTAAAACAAAAATTCACCTCAGATGTCCATTTTTGGATTGGGTCTTTGAATCTGGGGGGGTTTGATATTTTTTAAAATTCTTTATCTACTAGATAGAAGGCCTTTATTGGACAGACAGTTGGCTTTAATTTTTTCCCAGTTTGTGGATTTTCTTTTTACTCTGTTGGAGATTTGCTTTTTTTTTTTAAACAACTCAGCAAAATAAAATTCCGGTTTATTGTTGGACAACATTGTTTCACACATACATCAAACAGGCCAAAATATATATAATATATATAAATAAACAGCAACTTCATAGACAAAAAAAGGAAAAAAAGAAACCTTTTATCTTTGGCCTTTTTAACCATCTCATACAAACCAACTACTTATAGTACAGCTAAGTACATACACAAAAAAAGTTACTGGAATGCTTGGAATAAGATTTTTTGGTGTTGCTGTTTTTGCTTTTTTTTTTTTACAAGGTTATTTTTCTCCTTTGAGATTATAATGAACATGGTCTCACCACAAGTAAAGTCGGAAGTAGGACAGAGGATGCTCCGAAGGCTGGTTTGGTCATCCGCGGATCATCAAAACTGGCTGACCCCTAAAAATATGTACAAAAATATAAAATATAAGTAAAAAATACAAACAAATTTTCCTTTTTAAAGTACTTTTAAGAAGAAAAGCAGGGCCTTGGAAGTTTTGCTTCTTTTTCCTCCCTGTTGCAAATTCGCGTGTGGTTTCGGTGGCAAGGTGGTGGAGAGCGGTGCACGCTGGTGGCGCTGTCCCCGCGGGCGGACGCCTCTCTACTCGAAGGCAACCACGTTTAGATTCTGAGCCGGGAAGTGGAGGGTGAATAGGTCACGGTGGTCTTTTTTTAGTTAACTTTTCCTTTTTTTGCTGTCTAGTCATCCTCGTCGGTGTTCTGCTTCTTGGTATCCATGTCGTTGTCCTCGTTGTCCTCAGCTGCCTGCTTGCTGGTAGCTGCCTCGGCCTCCTCCTCGTCTCCATCCTCTTCCTTACCATCACCTCCTTCCTCCTCCTCCTCCTCCTCCTCCTCTTTCTCCTCCCCCTCCCCTTCCCTCTCCCCGCCTCCTGTTCCCCTCCTCCCCTCCCCCTC
>NW_004524632.1:1539541-1545248 GCF_000260255.1 Octodon degus
TCGCCCACCTCGTTGTAGGCCTTCTGCTCGCCATTCTCCTCATTAGCATTCCCATTCGCGGGGGCGTCTCTGCCTTCTCCACCTCCTGCACGACCTCCTTCTTCTCCTTCAAGTCCTTGGTGGTGATCTCGGAGCTGGTGTCCACGGCAGCGTCTGACATGGTGGAGCATGCAGGTGGTTCAGTGCAGCAGGTGAAAAAGAAAGGGAGAGTTCGAGGACTCTGGTGAGAGACCGCGGTGGAGACCGCGGTGGAGGCGCATGGCGGAGGTGGCTGCAGCGAGCAGGGAGCCGGTCTGGGAACAATGCAAAGACGGCTTTTCAGAGCCAGAGATTTGCTTTGAAGTGCAGAGACTTTTTAAAAGAGATGAGATTCCCAACTGTTGATTCTTTGAAGTATTTCCTGTGCAGTTTGATTTTTTTTTCATGAGGTCTACCAACCTCTATGTCTTTAAGATTTCTACCGACATTTTCCTTCAGAAGATTTAGTGTTTCTGTTTTAACATTTAAGTCTTTGATCCATTTTGACTGTAGCTTTGTGCATGGTGAGAGGCATGGGTCTAATTTTAGCCTCCAGCATGTAGGAAGCCAGTTTTTCCAGCTCCATTTATTAAAGAGGCTATCTTTCTTCCACTGAGCATGTTTGGCCCCTTCATCAAAGATAAGGTGGCTGAGTGTGTTTGCAGTTGTGTCTACATCTTCTAATCAGTTCCACTGATCCCCAGGTCTGTCTCTATGCCAGTATCATGCTAATTTTATCACAGTAGCTTTATAGTATAATTTCAGGTCAGGGATTGTGATACCTCCTGCCTTTCCATTGTTTCTCAGGATTGCTTTTGATATTCAGGGTCTCTTTTGCTTCCAAATGAGTTTAAGAAAAGTTTTCTCTAGCTCTGTGAGATACTAATATTTTAATTGGGATTGAAAAAACACTTCTCAGAGGAAGAAATAGAAATGTTAAATAAATATATTAAAAAATGTTTAACATCATTGGTCATGTGAGAAATGCTAATCAATCACCCCAGAAAGAATGGGTAACATCAAGAAGCCAGCCAATAACAAAGGCTGGAGAGACTGTGGAGAAAAAGGAACACTTCTGCATTGTTGGTGACAGTGCGGAGTGGTACAACTACTGTGGAAATCAGTGTGGAGATTCCTTAAAAAGCTAGGACTGGGGGCCAGGGAGTTAGCTTAGTAGAATAAGTGCTTGTCTGTCAAGCGCAAGGGCATGAGTTCAATCCCCAGTTCCAAAAAAAAAAAAAAAAAAAAAAAGCAAAAACAAAAACAAAACTAGGACTGGAGATTCCATTCAAGCAAGCTATTCCCCTCCTGAATATTTCTCTATAAGAACTTAAAACCTCATACCTCAGTGATACATGTGCATCCATGTTTATAGCAGCACCATGTGTCATAACTAAATCCTGGAAACAACCCAGAAGCCTATCAACTGAAGAATGGATTCAAAAGATGTGGTATTTTTGCACAATGGAGTATTATTCAGCTATAAAACAGGATAAATTTGAGGCTTTTGTTGGTAAATGGATGCAACTAGAGAACATATTCTTAAGTGAAATAAATCAGACCCACATGTGCAAACATCATATTGTCTCCTTAGGGTGAGAACCTGAAAGAGAAAAAGGAAATCAGAAGAGTACAACAGATACTGGGAAAAGGGAATGGATTTATTCAAAAGGAAAGAATTACTGAGTTGAGGAGGACAGGGGAGGAAGTGGGGGAAAGAGATTTATTTATGTATTTAAGTTTGGACAACTGTACTATGTATTTCTGCTGGTCTATTAAAAGGAGCATCTTATGCTTTAATTTGTTTCATTTCATTTTTTCAATTGTTTGTACTTTTTTTTCTTCTTATTTTGTTATATATATTTTTTTCTTTCTTCCAATTTTACATGCATATATCTGGTAATATGATTAACTGGTTGGAAGATAGCATTATGTATTGCAACAAATACTGTGAAATTCATATTATTTTAAGTGAAAATCTGTATTACTTGTAATTTTTTCTACTTTAATTCTAATTTATACTGTCTTTTTTATTTTTGAGTACAGTGGGCTCTATTGGTGGTGGGCAATGGCAGCAAGCCAGAGCTCCTGAGGACCCTCTACTTCTAGGGGGCCTGGGAGAGAAGCTGTGAGGGGGAGATTCTCAGTGTTGGGGCTGAGTAGGGCAGTGACTTCTACAGTGTGGCCTCTTCATCCCTCTTGTCTTGCTGGGCTGTGGTGGGGAGGCCACTTACTCCTTGGAGACCATGTGGACCATGAGGTCCATCACCCTGTTGCTGTAGCCAAACTCATTGTCATACCAGGAAATGAGCTTGACAAAATGGTCTTTCAGGATGATGCCAGCCCCAGCATCAAAGGTGGAAGAGCGGGTGTCATTGTTGAAATCACAAGACACAACCTGGTCCTCAGTGTAGCCCATGATACCTTTGAGGGGACCATCTGACACCTGCTTTACCACCTGATTGATGTCACTGTATTTAGCCATTCTCTCCAGACAGCAAGTAAGGTCCACAACTGGCAAGTTGGGAGTGGGCACACAGAAGGCCATGCTTGTGAGTTTCCCATACTGCTCTGGGATGACCTTGTCTATGGCCTTGGCAATGCCAGTGAATGCAGGAATGATATTCTGGGCAGCCCCACAGCCATCACACCACAGTTCCCAGAGGGGCTGTCCACAGTCTTCTGGGTGGCAGTGAAGGTATGGACTGTGGTCATGAGTCCCTCCACAATGCCAAAGTTATCATGGATGACCTTGGCCAGTGGGGCTAAGCAGTTGGCAGTACAGGAAGTGGTGCTGATGATCTTGAGGGAGTTGTACTTCTTGTGATTCACACCCATCACAAACATGGGGGCATTGGCGGAAGGAGCAGAGATGATGGCACGATGCTTCAGATGAGCCCGGCCTTCTCCATGGTGGTGAAGACACCAGTGGACTCCACCACGTACTCAGCGCCCGCACCGCCCCACTTGATATCAGAGGGATCTCGCTCTTGGAAGAGGGTGATGGCCTTGCTGTTGATGATGAGCCTCCCCTTCTCAGCCTTGACAGTGCCATGGAGCTTGCCCTGGGTAGAATCATACTGGAATGTGTAGACCACGGAGTCGAGGTCAACGAAGGGCACAACATCTACCTTGCCAGAGAGAAAAGCAGAGCTGGTGACCATATTGGTCCAATACGGCCAAATCTGTTCACTCTAATCTTCATCATCTTGTCTGGATCCCTGCTGGCTGCACGGGAAGAATGGCTGTTGGTGGGTGTGCAGGAGCGGAGATCCACGAGCAGGAGCAGAGAGCCTGTACTGACTTTAAAAAATAAATAAGTAAATAAACAGATTCACTCACTGTCCCCTCTCTTTTCATTAAGCCCCTCCTCTATAGTTCAGGTTCTCTGTCTCTCTGTCTCTGTCACTCTCTCTCTCGCTCTCACTCTCACTCTCTCACTCTCGCTCCTCTGTGCACAACTCTAATGACAGACCCATGTGTTGAAGCGTTGTGTCCCTGTAAGAGCTGAGCTTTTCTCCCCTCCCTTCCCTGGGACCTCCCCCATATTCTACGGTGGTCGCTAAGGGAGTATTACGGAAAACCGCATGCTCTGTGGATCTCAGTATTGGCCCAAACTAGCAAAACAAGTAAACATAATAATAGTCCTGACAAGTACTGAGTGTTTTCCCTGAGTAAGGAAATTGCTAAAAGATTTATGGTGGTCAGTTCTCTCAGGGATGGGCTCTGAGAAGTTTGGTAGTCTGCACATTGATAGTGAACACACGCCGAGTGGTCCAGCTGGGCCCAGCACGTACTCTCAGAGCTAGAATTTTCCCCTCATCTCATTTAAACCCTGTTGTCTGCTCAAGAAATATGGCCTCCTTCCCAGCCTCTGGCTTCGCAGTTCAAAGGTGCTAAGATATGCACGTGAATTTTTGTTGGCCATATCATCAATAAGACTTTATTCTTAGTGCTATATTTTCTATAGGAGCTATGAATTTTTTAAAAATGTATTTGGTACAGGGTGTACAGGGTCTCACTCTGTAGGTCAGACTCCTAGTGCTTCTCCTGTTTTCAGCCTGCCGAGGGCTGGGATGACAGCCACTCACCACCATGCCCAGTCTCAGGAGTGATGCCATTTTTGTCCACTTGTAAACAATGTAAGTACCAGTATATGGATAGTAGATGTAATGAAGTATGATATTTAAAAAATCTATTAACAGAAATCCTATTATTATTAAGTGAAGAGAAATATATATTTCTAGGGCAGAAAGTATAAAACAAGGGCCAGGGAGATTGCTCAGTAGAATAAGTGCTTCCCTCGCAAGCGCAAGGGCCTGAGTTCAATCCCTGGTTCCGCAAAAAAAAAAAAAAAAAAAAAAAGGAAAGTATAAAACAAAACCTAGGATTTAAAATGTTATGTATGATGTAATCTGAATGAACTTAAACTATATTGTTACCTTAAAAGGTATTAATTCTGCACATAAAGATTATAATGATTAATTCTTTATATATGTACACATATACACATTTATAATTTTTTAAGTAGTAGCAAAATTTGGTTTTAATGAGTATGCAAAAATTAAATATATGCAAAATTCTAATGATGCCTTAAAAAGTGTAATGGATTTCAGTCTTTTATCAACGCCTAATTGCAGAGGGAAGGACTGATTAATTCCATTGATCTGTAGCTAAGAGAAAGTTTTGAGATCCTTTAAGCCTTTTATAATAGCCTAGCAACTATGTATTTTGGGGGAGGCCTAAATTAGGTCACATGGAAATGTATGACTCTCAAATATGATTTCTGACTATGCATGATTAAAGTGTTTATTTACACACTTCCTAACGGATTTCTCTGATCAGTTTTTCTGAGTTGTTCATATCTTTTAAAACAAATTTTAGTACAGGATATACAGGGTCTCATTACGTAGGTCGGACTCATAGTGATGTGCCCCTGTGTTCAGCCTCCCAAGAGCTGGGATTACAGATGTGGGCCACCGCAGCCCCCAGTCTCAATCACCTCAATCACTGTCTCAGTGTGTCCCAGAGGGCGAGGCTGGCACTGCATGCTGAGGATCAAACCCCGGCCGCTGCATCTGCCCAAGCAGGTACTTTAATCCACTGAGCTATTTGGCTGGCCCTTGAGCTGCTCATACTTTTGCAGAAGAAAAATTACAGTTGTTGTTGGCAGAGGAATAAACACATCAAAGAACTTTCCCTGGAAGTTGCTTGTGTTAATGAAAAATTTAAGTCTTTGGGTTAGAGTATTTACATAGAAGTGTTTTGCTCATTTAGTAGGTGTTTGGTCTTATCTTTTTGGGGGAATTAAATAACATCAAAACAGTATTCCTATCTTGTTGAATTTCTTCACATGTTTGCAAGAGCTGTTCTAGCATATCTTAGTTTTATTTTCTTCAAAAAAAGAAACTTGACACAAAACAAAACCTAAAACCTGAAAAGAAAAAGAAGCATTGATGTTTCACAGAACTGAGTTATCCTACTGTTCACTTCATGAATCCCTGTGTTTAAATGGACCCCTGGCGCCAAGTGGGCACAGTGACACACATTGATTGTTTTGTATCAAGGTGTAGATGTCTTTCTTAACTTGGTTTCTAAAAATAATTATCTACTTAAAGTGAAACTCCAGATGATTGAAGGAATCTTAATCCTTTAAATACTGCAGTTTATTTATCTTTAATCATTTTTT
>NW_004524632.1:1545348-1548128 GCF_000260255.1 Octodon degus
TTAAACCTAGAGTCCTCATGAATGCTAGGCAAGCTCTGGGCCACTGAGCTGTATCCCTAACTCCTAGTGTTTTTTCTTTTGTTTTTTTTTTTTTGCAGAACCAGGGATTGAACTCAGGCCCTAGTACTTGCCAGGGAAGCGCTTATTCCACTGAGCCATCTCCCCGGCCCCTTCTCCTAGTGTTTTAAGTTTAAAGAAATATGAACATTGGAGCAAAGCTCATAATAAGACAATGGATTTGAGCCCTAGGACAACAGCAAAAAAAGAAAAAAGAATGAAGAATTGTGATTCCAAGCAGCGCCAACCTCCTTGCCTTTTGTATTAAGCATGGTGCATTCTTTCTGCATACTACACAGCAAACAGCACAGATATTAGATACTGCAAGGTGTACCAACAGCCTCAGTTCCTCGGGGACTTCTGAAGTATCTGTGACCCCTTAGTGAAACAGACCTAAAGCCTCCTTCTTCCTCATTGCTTAGCAAGGTATAAGCCATCAGCATCCCTTTCTGCTGACAGTGTATGACACGCTAATGAGATCTACCCCTATTAATCTGCTATTAGCAGGGAACTCCAAAATGAGAGTGATTCATTTTTTTAAACATATTTATTACAGGGTCTTCAGGGTCTCACTACACAGGTTAGACTTGGAGTGATCCTCCTGTTTTCACCATCCCCAGCGATGGGATTATAAGTGTGCGCCACCATACCTGGACTCGAGAGTGACTGAGTTTTTAAAGTTTGGATTCTCTCTAGCAAACTGCACGGAGTTAAATGCTTAGGTTTTAAGACACTCATCACAGTGTTTCTGCATGTTTTTCCCTGCTTTCACAAGTGTGAATATGTGTGTACATGTGCCTAATATTTAATTCTTGGGCTTGTTCCAGTTAGATCAGGTTGTCCATTAATATTACCTTCTGCTAATAGTACTTTACTAAATATATGTTTCCATGGTAGCACACATTTTCATAAGAGGAGTACATTGATGTGCTTTTTAAAGATTTAAAAAATGGTTTTGAAAACAGGAAGATGTATTTATAATACAGTATTCAGTATTTTTACTACAGTGGAACCAGTCTCACATGGAGGAAGACACACACATATGTAAATATGCAACTATATCTATATGAGGTTGTTCTACATAATTTCTTCCTTTAGACAACCAAAAAGGGTAAGCATATACTCCTCCATTGCTTATAGCTCGAGTGGACATCTAATAAATAAGAGCAGGCCACTCAGGCATATTCCAAGACTGAGCAGGAATAGTAGGGATTACGCCGACACTGACTTTTCTTTTGCAGGAAAATTTATAATCTGAGAAAATTTTGGCTCAGTGTCTTTTCTTGCTGATAGATGTTACCTTTCTATTTAACTGAGTGTGCTTTTGAAGTGGGCAGTTCCAATTAAATTTTCAATTAAAATTTCCCCAAACTCAAAATCTAGGCTTCTTTTGATGACTTAGAATTTAGGTCACAGCCACTCCTGATCTGACTTCACGAATGGAATTATCTTCATATTTTCACCTATTACTTTCTGCTTCTTAGTCCTTTCCCATGTACTATTTAATTCTTGCATAGCCATGAAAGGTAAATGACATTGTCTTTCTTTTACCACTTGCTTGAGGTCTTTTTATGAGGAAGAAGGTGAGTTAAATTCATCGCATGAGTTCAGAAGTATGAGGCCAGAAGTATGAGAACAAACAACCAAAAAGGGGCTGGCCAGATAGCTCAGTGGACTAAACACCTGCTTAGGCGGGTGCAGGGACCGGGATTTGATCCTCAGTGTGTTGTACGGGTCCCATTCCCTGGGCGCACTGAGACGGGACATGGTAGTGCCTGCCTATAATCCCAGTGCTTGGGAGGCTGAAAACAGGAGGATCACTATGAGTGAGACCTTGTAGACCTGGTACTAAACACATTAAAAAAAATACAAAATACAAAGAGGTATCAACCATCCATCTGGACAAGCAGTTACCTCTATGGGGCAGTGCCTTTGACATTCTTGATTAAAGACTTCCTGGAGAAAATCAAAGTTAGCCTGCAAAATGTCTTTGGAGGTGGACGAAATACTGAATAGCAGTTGCAGGATGGTCAAGGAGTGGCTGATTATGAAGCAATTATATAAATCATGCCATATAGACACTGTAGAAGTTTGTTGTGGGACTATTTTGACTTTTGTAAGCCATTGAGATCTGCAGAGAGGGCTTAGGTGATAGTACGGTGGCATAAATGCCTGTCTGGCAAGCACAAGTTCATGAATTCGACCCCCAGTTTCTCATGCTGTGCTGCCCCAGAACTGGGCATGGTGGCACATGACTGTAATCCCAGCACTAGGTAGGCTGAGACAGGAGGATCACTAGAAGTCCAAACTGCATAGTGAGGCACTGTATCACATATTTAAAAAATCTACAGAGAATTAATCTTCAAAGAACCTGTCATCGAATTTCAGTATTCAGAGAATCATCTATGTAGATGAAAATTGAAAGTAAATTCCTGAGCTTCATCCTTGCCACTGAGACTCAATCCTCAGAGCTGAGGATTTACCAAGGAATAAGAAGCAAAAGATGGATGGCCAGATAGCTCAACGGACTAAAGCACCTACTTAGGCAGAGCACAGTGTCTAGGGTTCAATCCCTGGTGTGCCATGCCCGCCCCACCCCTGGGGCGAGCTCAGAGGGCAACTGAGACTGGACATGGTGGCGTGCTTCTGTAATCCCAGTGCTTGGGAGGCTGAAAACAGTAGAATCACTGAGTCTGATCTATGTAGTGAGACCCTGTAGACAT
>NW_004524632.1:1548275-1553634 GCF_000260255.1 Octodon degus
AGGAGGAGGAGGAGGAGGAGAAAGAAGAAGAAGAAGAAGAAGAAGAAGAAGAAGAAGAAGAAGAAGAAGAAGAAGAAGAAGAAGAAGAAGAAGCAGAAGAAGAAGAAGAAGAAGATCATGCATTGCAAAGCTCTGCCGTCGCTCCTGTCAGGGGCGGCCACTGATGACTGCAAACCTGCCATCCAGGATGGCCACAGGAGACATTCATGCTCCACCAAACTGCTACTGGCTTGATGATGTGATGCTGCTTACATTTCAACCACGCAATTCAAACCGCATATAAAGAACAGAGCTTCACACAGAATCTCTCTGCAAATTGTAGTTTTATATGAAACATGAAGAAACTAAAACTTACATCTATCAGAAACATTGGCCAACGTCACACTCCAAAATCAAAGTGCTGGCTTTAATTTTTATTTACTCTTGTTAATTTTTCATTATTTTCATGCTCTGAAAATGGAAAGTCGAAGTTTTTCCTGAAATTTGTCCATTTATTCTCTAGCTGATAGATTATAAATGAGCAATTTGTAACAGGAGGTTGTAATGAAATGTAACCTTTTTCACACCTACAGATGCGATATTCCTTCTTCAGATTTAGTCAATTCTTTGTTTTTGTGGGAAGCACAAAAATACTGCCATAAAAATGATAATTTAAGTATAAATTCTTCTGTGTGCCAATCAGACACTGAAATAATGGGAAAACATGCATAGATAGATTGGAGTCCTGATACTCCAGCATCCTGTGTAGAACAGACTGTGAGGGAAGCAGGGAAGGATGGCTTTGAATATATTCTCTGACAACTTGTCTCTGAGCTGAAGCAGGACAATTTATTGCTTACATACCAAACATGTCAGGAAGAGAATGAAACAGGGACACACTATTCCATAAAGAAGGAAGGCAATTTATTTCGTGAAAAATAGGAAGAGGGATCAACTACCAGGCTATAGCCAACACTGTTTTGCAATTCAGAGGATGACTGTGTCTTGGTTTATAATGAGTTTTTCAGGGAAGGTGCATAGAACTACTCTCTGGAACTTTGCAATATTAGTCTCGCCCTCAACCAGCTTTAAAAATGACAAATCTTTGGCCCTGAAATAGCATCTTTTATGTTTAATTTATTTTCCTTAGCTTGAACAAAGCCTCCCTATTTATTTTCTGTGGCCCTAGGGGTTAATAATTTATTTTCTTGAGCTGTAAGGAGGTCATCTTCATTTATTTTATACAGATCAAGGAGGAAGCTTTGTAGATGTAGATCAATGGTTGCACTGGGGAACGGAGCAAGCACAGAGATTTATTCTTAAGTCTTTGTTATGTTTTGTACACTTGACAGCGCACATTAGGTTAATTGTGTGTAGTGATGCAGACAGCTGCTGTAATGGATTCCACTTATAGTGTAACGCATCGCTACTTGTTTTGGAGTTCTGTAATGGTATGCTTGTGTTGGCCTCTGAAAGTGTATTGTGCCCAACCCTTTCCTCCTCAATGTTCAGTGAAACCACGCTGGCACTTTAAATTGAGCAGCGCATGAGAATTTATGCCACAGAAGCTGGGAATGCCAAACATTAGATCTTTTGGGGGTTATTTAGAGAATTGGCTGTTAAACGTACAGACACACTACACTTCATGTACCAAATCTGTGTGTGTCTAAAATCATTTAACATTCTTATTCTGCTTCTATGTGCAACAGAATTTAAAGGCATAGCTGTAACAAACAAATTATCATTTCAGTCTGCACATAACTCAGTAGTACAGTGCTTGCCTAATAAACATCAGGCCCTTAGTTCAATAGGCAGTTTTACATGAAAAAAAATAAGCATGAATGTTAGCAAGCATCTTTTCAACACAGAATCCACTAGTAGAATCTATTCTTTCCTTCTTTCTCCATATCTTCTCTCCACTCTGGCTATCAACTTGGCTTCCACAGTAACCTCAGACAGGAAATAAGGTCTTCAGAGCCATAAAAAAATATTCCTGCTTATGGTTAAATTAAAATAATTTAACATGTAACCTTTGGAGGAAGACAAACAATATTTGCCTTGAAGATACATCTAAAAAAAGTCATTGTCAGAAGCTTTTTCTGCATCTATTGAGGTGATTGTGTGATTTTTGTCTTTGGCTCTGCTGATGTGGTGCGTTACATTTATTGACTTGTGTATATTGGACCATTCCTGCATTTCTGAGATGAATCCTACTTGATCATGATGTATAATTGTCTTGATCATTCCCTGTATTCTGTGTGATAGTATTTTATTGAGCATTTTGGATCTATGTTCTCTAGGGAGATGACCTATATTTCTCTTTTTTTTTTTTTGCTTGGGGCTTTCTCTTGTTTTGGTATCACAGTAATGCTTGCCTCCAGTAATGAATTTGGGAGAGTCGCTTCTCTTTCAGTTTCATTGAAGAGTTTGATGAAAAGTGTTGGCATAAAATATTCTCTAAATGTCTTGTAGGATTCAGCTGTGAATCCATTAGGACCTGGACATTTCTTTGTTGGCAAGTTTTTAAAATTACATTTTCAATTAATTCACTGATACTGAGTTATGCAGAAATGTTGTATCTTCTTGATTAAGCTTTGGTAATTCATATGTATCTAGGAATCTGTCCATTTTTTTCTGTGATTCTCATCCTGTGAGAGTAAAGATTTCAAAGTAAGTATTGATGATTTTCTGAATTTCTATGGAGTCTGTAGTAATTTTGCCCTTTTCATTTCTCATTACACGAATTTAAATTATTCTTTCCTTTTTTGAGAGTTTGATTAGAGACTTATCAACTTTATTTATCTTTTCAAAGAACCAGCTGTTGGATTCATTAATTATTTTATTGTTTTCTTCATCTCTATTGCATTAATTTCTTTTCTGATCTTTATGATTTCTTGCCTTCTGTGGGCTTTGGGCTTGACTTGCTTTTCTTTTCCTAGGAGAGTGAAGTGCAACATGATGTTGTTTATTTGGTCTAGTTCTGTTTTCCTGATGTGACAATTTACCACTATAAATTTCCCTCTTAAGGCAACTTTCATTGCACCTCACAGGTTCCTGTAAGTTGCATTTGAATTTTTGTTTCATTGTAAATATTGTTTAATTTCTTTCATGACTCATTAGTTTTTCAGGAGGGTGTTAACTTTCATACATTTGTAGAGATTTTGCAATTCTATTGTCAATAATTTCCAATTTTATTTCACTATGGTCCTATAATATGCATAGGATAATATCAGTTCCTTTGCATTTATTTATGATGATCTATGTGATAGTATATGGTCTATTTGGGAGAAGAGCCCATGTGCAGCCCATGTGCAGCTGTGTATCCTGATGCTGGTAGGTAAGGGTCTATTAAGACCATTTCTTCACAAGTTTGATTTAGTTCTATTTCTATGCTGACATTTTTGCCTAGTTGATCTATCACTTCATGACAATCGGGTGTTAAAGTCCCCCATTACAATTGTGTTATTGCTCATTTGATTTTTCATTTTTATTAAAATTTGTCATATAACTGGGTGCTTATATATTTATGATTACTATCTTTTCCTTTTGCAGCTTTCCCCTAATAAGTGCATAGCAACCTTCTTTATCTCTTTTGATCATTCTTGTTTCGAAGTTCACATTGTCAACAACCAGAATTTCTACCCCTGCTTTTTTCTGTCTCACTGAATCTATATAACAATTTTGAGAGTATGTCGATTTTCACAATGTTGGTTCTTCCTATCCCAGAGCAAGGTATATCTTTCTGTTTTATGAAATCCTGTCTCATGGAGTATTGTTTGCCATCCCTTGACTTTCAGTCTATGAATTTTCTTTTGACAGAGTCCAACATTTATTCGTGACACAAACTCTACAGAAAATTGGGATAGATAGTCTTTACTTCAACCTGATAAAAATCCACCTACTATAAACTAACAGTCGATATCACACTAAATGGACAAAAAATGAAAGCCTTCACATTTTAGTGTAGCAAGACACAGAGTCAACACTCAAAAATCAATAGCATTTCTATACACAAACAACAAATGCACTGAAAGAGAAATTAGGGAACCAATGCCTTTCACAATAGTGTCAAAAAAAAACAAAAAACAAAAAACAAAAAACACTTAGGAATCAACCTAACAAAGGAAGTAAAAAATATATACAGTGAAAATTACAGTATTCTGAAAAAAAGAGATTAAAGAGAATTTCAGAAAATGGAAAGCTATTCCTTGCTCATGGATAGGAAGAACCAACATTGTGAAAATTGACCTACTCCCAAAATTGTTATACAGAATAACTGTAATATCAATTAAAATACCATTAGCATACCTCACACATCTAGAGAAAATATTCCTAAAATTCATCTAGGACCAAAAGGAACCTATGATAGGGCCAGTCAAATAGCTCAGAGGATTAAAGTACCTGCAAGCAGGTGCAGGGTCTGGGAGTTCGATCCCCAGGCCTGTTGTGCCAGCCCTGACCCCGGGACATGCTGAGACAGTGATTAAGGCTGGGTGTGGTGATGTGTGCCTATAATCACAGCTCTTGGGAGGCTGAAAACAGGCAATCACTACCATTCCAATTTAGTATGACACCCTGAATACCCTATAGACCCTTCCCTAAAATACAAAAAAAGAGAAAGAAAGAAACCTATAATAGCAAAAGCATTCCTAAGCAACAAAGAAAAGGCAGAGGGCATCACAATCCCTGACTTGAAATTATACTATGAAGCTACTATGATAAAATCAGCATGGCACTGGCAAAAAAGACCCTAGGATCAATGGAACAGAACAGAAATGCAAGAATAGTGACAAACACATTCAGTAGTCTTACGTTTGACAAAGGACCCAAACATATTCTCTGAAAGAAAGATAGCCTCTTTACCAAATGGTGCTGGGAAAACTGGCTTTTCACATGCTGAAAACTAAGACTAGAACACCATCTATCACCATGGCCTAAGTTAAAGTCGAGTGGATTAAAGATATAAATATGAAAACAGAAAAACTCAATCTACTGGAATGAAAATAAGTAGAAATCATGAAGACATAGGAGAAGGCAGAGATTTCATCAGCAAAAACCAAATTGCATGGAAAGTACTTCAAAGAATCAACAACTGGGATCTAATTGTATTGAAAAGTTATTGGACAGCAAAAGAAATCATCAAAAGAGCAAAAAGACTATGAATAAATTGGGAAAAAAAATCTTAACCAATTGTTCTTCAAAGAAACTTTATTTAGAGCATATAGAGAATTTAGAAAATCAGGCCTCCAAAGTTCAAAGACCCAATTCAAAAATAGGCATCTGAGATGAATACATGCTTCTCAGATGAAGAAGTACACATGGCAAAAAGTATATGAAAAAATGTTCAACATCATTGGTCACTCAAATGAAATGCAAATCA
>NW_004524632.1:1554559-1556049 GCF_000260255.1 Octodon degus
CCATCTCTCTCTTATTATTTTTAACCTATTTTTAATTCTTATATCTGGTAATCTAAACATCTCTTTTGAGGGTGACATTGTGTAATATAACAACCATTATTGAATTCCTTTTATTTTGTTCAGTAAAATTCTGTATAATTTCTATTTTTTTTTTACTGTTTTTGTTCTCTTTCAAAAATGAAAGGCTACAAAAAATTTAAATTTCATTTCTAACCATTATATTCAGAGATGCACAATCAAATTAGAGAAATGACGGATTCAAACTCATTACATGAGAGAAAATTGAGTGAATGGAAATATGATTCTTGTGGTTCAGTGTCATCCTGTGTTAGCTGATACATTGTGTCAACTTGCCAGAATCAGCTCCGGCAGATCTCAGCATAGGGGCCTCGCCCTGCAGGTGGGCAGGGCCCAGGAATTGAGAAAGGCTTCCTGCTGCCCTTTCCAACTTCCTGCCTCTTGACGCCCCGCCCCGCCCGGCTTCCGTGGAGAAGTCCCAGTCTTTGGAGGAGCTTGATCTTTGCAGCTGCACCACTGGAGGAGCTCCGATCTTCACTGTGGAGCGCTGGTCTTCGCAGTCAGCGTAGAAGGAAGAGAGGCTTGATGGATGCCGCCGCAGCTGCTGCTCCTCCTCTGCTCCTCATTGTTTTCTGCTGCATGAATTGCTGTTGTTTGCCTTGGAGTCAGCGGAACATGGACTGAACCCTTCAGTAACTATGAGCTAGATAAACCTTACCTTCCTTCATTTTGAGTGTCGGGTATTTGTCCCAGCAAGGAGTAAAAAGTAACTAAGACACATCCCAAACAAAATATGCTGGAAATGGTGAATTTATGCTAAACGGAGCACACTATGCTGCGAAACAGAGATGATAGTTTGGAATATTTGTCTACCTTTTCTAAATAAACAAGGATAGCATTTAATTATTGATAAGTATTAGAAAAGATAGACACAAAAGATAAGTAAATGAAAATTACCTCCTTAGCAACAGCATTTAAATGGAAGGTCTGACTGCTGATATAAAACATGAGCTTTAGCTAATGATAAAAGGAGTTTAAGTGAGTGGTTGTCTTCATGTTTTACCTGCAGAAAGTAGACAAAAATATTTTGTCAATATGCATGAAAATCTTAAACATTTTTCCATGTCTATGATACTGTGAGTAGTCGGGTAGCTTTGCATACATGAAGATTTAAACATAGGGTATTCAGAGCATTTTAGGATATAGAAATGTAGAATTATATGGATTCAAAAATAGATTACACTTCAAATAAAGACATATTAATTGGTATGATGCTGCTTAATGACTTTCTGAACTTGGACAACTTAAATTCCTCTGATTTTCTCTCCTTTGTAGAGTAAATGAAGTGTTATTTAATATTTACATAGTATTGCTTGTGTGTAAGCACTGTTGTAAATGTTTTACATGTACATTGATATCTCCTTCTAAAAAAGATTGTGGTTTGAGCATTTATTGTCTGAACCTCCTGGAGT
>NW_004524632.1:1556429-1557109 GCF_000260255.1 Octodon degus
TTGGTAGAGCCTTTTCAAGTCAAATCAGATCAATTATTAGGGAAGCTAAGTTTTGACCTATTGAGAGGTTAATATAGGGAGATATTCGGTGAATTCCGAATGACTTGTTTAACATGACTAGCTAGTACGTGGCATGCCAAGCTGCTGTTCCTCACCATCTGGCTCTACCTCCTTGATATACTATACCACTCTCCCTTTGGACCTCATAGATCTGAAAGAACTATGTGAGATGTGTATTCAGATTGTCAGAGTTTGGTAAATGCTCAAAACTTTCCATTTCAAAAAACAAATGCCACTATGAACTAGGTAGAATTGATCAGGCAGAGATCAGAGGCAGCCCCACTGCAAAGGGTGCTTGAGTGAGTTGGAAAGTCCCTGTAGGAACTGTGGCCTTAAGTGCACAAATGCCTCCTGCACCTCGCTGCTAGACAGACTTGGTGCTGTCTTACAGATCTTGTAGAACATTTGAGGAACAGAAGGCAGAAATAGAAATCACTGAAGTACTAGAAAGAGGGAGTGATAGTAAGGAAAACACCAATCTGTTATAAACTGTGGCATAGCTAAGGCAGAAAGGATTATGCCTGGTGAAACGGCAGGCAGCCTTTGACTGTCTTCTATGAAAAATGAGGCATCAGGCAGAAAGGGCAACAGAAGCTGCCCAGTCATTGGTTAGAGGTTGC
>NW_004524632.1:1557854-1565117 GCF_000260255.1 Octodon degus
TATTCTCTCAGTGATATTAATCTATTTCCACCAATAGTCTAACACTAGTGATGTCATAATGTACAAATTTGTATATATGCCACTGTGGAGGAGGTGGGTGCAGTCATGTATGGAAAAGTTATGGCACCAAGAAGTCTCTCAAGATAAAATTATCAAAGACCGGGTGCCCATTTAAGTATGAAATAGATCTTTGGTGGTATGACTGAAGAAGACCCTGAAGCACATCATGTATGAGATTATTTTGAACAGAATTGGAAAAACTGGTTAAAATCAAGATTGACTTGGTGGTAGACAGAAGAAGGGTTTCTTGTGGTGATCTTTGGTGACCGTGGCTCTGTTGGTAAGAGTGGCACTCAGAAATGCTATACTGTGAATGGAGACCAGTGTGAAGTAAGAGATCAGAGTGCTTCTGGAAACCTGAATGGTGTTCACTGAGGTGATTTCTGTGACAAGGACAATTCTAGTCATGGCAGAAGCTTCAGAGGTCTTGGTAATTTTAATGGCAGATATAGTGGTGCTAGACATGGTGGCAGTGGGGATTGCTACAGTGGAATGGGAAATGATGCTGGCAATTTTGGAAGAGGAGGTAGGAGCTGCAAGGATTTTGGTAACTGCCATCATCAACATTCAAATTCTAGACTCAGAAGGGAGGAAACTCTGGAGGCAGAAGCCCTGGTCTTTGTGGTTCTGGAGGCCAATACTTTGCCTAAACACAAAAGCCAAGATGACTGTGGAAGTTCCAGGATCATAAATACCTAAGGCAGTGGCAGAAGGTTTTAATTTCTTCCAAGAAACAAGACTTAGTAGGAGAGGAGAACCAGAGAGGGGGTAGGGAAGATACAGGTTATCATAGATTTGTGAAGCCAGGCAAGCATTAGGGTGGCAGGGCCTTGTGGTTACAATAAAGACATGTTCTAGACAATACTTCCATGCCTGGACAGAAAAATGCTGTTTGTGACTAATTGAACAACAGGTTATTTTAGTTTCTCTTCTGTGCAACAAAGATTTTAAAGGCTTTCTATCCTTTTATTTACTTTTTTATGCCCTTATACTGTTGAGTGTTAAATATGATAGTCTGATCATCATGCTGGGAAATGTGCATTTAAAAACAAATAAGAAAAACAAAACAAAGAAAACCTTACAATAGAAATTGAAGATGATGGTTAAGATGAGTTTAAAAGCATTCTACTCAAAAGATTCTTTAAATAGTTAAAATGCAGATTTCTCCATGATTCTGTTAGCAGAACACTGATGACTAAATCTGTGAAAAGTTTCAGAGAATCTCTTCATAATGGAAATATAAGCACAACTGAGGATAAGAAAAATGAACTAGATACACACAAAGGATTCTCGGAATAATACCAAGCAAAATTATACCTGCAGGGAGGGAATTGATCTTTCCTGAAGATTTCTGCTGTGCTCAGAGAAAACTGTCTAGAGATCATTTTCCAGTGAAATACCCAACAAGAAGTACTAGTTCTTATTCAAAGAACTTCCAAAAGTCTTTGTGTTGTCAGATTATTCAATGTGACCAAATAGCCAAAGATCATACCATTTGGAGATAGCTCAGTGTCATAAGTGCCTGCCTGCCCAACACAAGTTTACAAGTGCAATCCTCGGTACCACACACACAAAAAAGTAAAATATGAGACCAGAAGTGGACAGTCAAGAGAAATATTATAAAGAAAACCTATCAGAAAATGAAATTTTAAAAATAGATATGTAGCACACAAAAGAAAATATAGATTAAAAAATTAATCTAAGTGAATCTATATCTAAATAATGCAACTTCAAAAAGAGACAAGAGGAAAAAAACATGAAATAAAAAGCAATGACATAATTAAAAATATTCTTTAATGCAAAAGAATATGAATCTTCTGATCAAAAGGTATTTTGTATGACCAAAGAATGAAAAAAAAAACTGTCTCTAATGTATATAATCTTGCATTTTCAAAAAATCAGAGACAAAAAAGGAAAGGAAGATTCCAGAGATAGAAATAAAATATAATATAGAAATATCAAAAAGTAGAAAAGAGTAATCAGAAATGAATTTAAATTTTCAACATCAGTCTTCAATATTTCACTGATAGATTATTTCCAATCTGAAAATCAAGTAAAAATCAGTCAGTCAATTCATGAGGTTCAAATTCTACTTCCACTTACAGAAGAGTGGTTTGTGTCTGTCAAATCTTCCTGCTAAGAAAAAAGGAGAAAATTATCAATAGCTGACTTTAGAAAACTGTTGGGAAGCTTTGGGAAGCTACGTGGCAGTCAGGAGTTGAAGGGACAAATTCCTAGAAGAAAGAAAAATTCAAAGGTAGATCTTGGTTCCATTATGGGGTCAGATGAACACATCAGTTTCTCACTTGACAGACCTCAAAGGCCATTGCTTGAAAGAGGAAGTGAATAAAAAGTAGACTAGGCATCACGGTAGGTGAAACTTGTCTCTGGATGAAATCAACTTTGTATACATTAAGATGATCAGTTTCTATTCCAGTTATTGGCCTTTAGTTTAAGTAAATGCTTTCTGGAAGAAATGGTATCATTCAGAAATTCCAAGCTCTCCTTAATTTTTCATGGACAAAATGCAGTGCTTTATAAAAAAGTCGGCATGTAAAATACCAAAAAAATTAAAAAAAAGACTGAAAGACCTAAAGATGAAAAAGTCCTGAAAATAGCAAGCAATCCATAGGAAATTCACATATTGGTGGTATCATACAGAGATTTCAGTAACTATGATTAATGTGGGTAAGAAATGAATGAGAAATTTTTAACTTCAGCAGAAAACTTAGAATTATAGTGAGAAAAAAATAATTTCTTGAAGTGAAAACTAAATATAATTATATATGCACAGGATGGATTAAATAACTGAATAGACATATTTTAAGACAGAATGAATAATTCCTAAGTGGACATAGAAGACAGTGTATAGATTGATTCAAAGGAAAAAGAAAAGAAAATATGATGAGATTATTAAAAAAAAAACACATGGTGAATTGAACTCAAACACTTTGAATTCAAGGTTACAGGAGAAGATAAAAAGAATGAGATAGATTTATTATTCCACAGTGACTCAAAAGATAGTGGGTTAGTGTTTCCCCAAATAGATAGCAAAAATTGTGTCAAATATTCCCAGAGCTTTGTATACTCCAAATATATTAATATAAAGAAAATAAAATACAGTTTCATCTTAGAAAACATTGGGAAACTACAGAGAGAAAGTTTTTAACATTATCTCCAAAGAGCAAGAAGTCATGAGGAATTTGGTAAAAAAAAAAAAAAATAGAAAGAATTTAGTAGAAATGTGATCCATTCTTGGCGCTTGATGAAAGGTATCCTGAGGTTGTGAATGGAAGGACCGTCGATACATGATCTGTGCCTTCGACATAGAAATTAATGTGTCTGGATTAGGAAAAATTGTCCTGTAGCTGTCTTAGTAAATAGGAGTAGCTGCAAAAAAAGTAGCATAATCCCTAAAGGGTAGAGGCCAAATAAATGCTGATATACGGCCATCTGGGACAAAAAGGGAGCAACAGATATCATGATAAACCCTGCGGTTGCAGGTTGTTTCAATCTTCAGAGAGTTTAGCAAGGGATAGTTGATCACAGAGCCCCTAGACAATGCATAGACAGGGTTATCACAGTGCCGCCGGACAGTTTCAACAAAATGACTTCAGCTTGAGGAAGCAGAAAGCTGGCTTGAGCCAATCCACAGACATTGTAACAAAAAAATGCCACCCCCACCCCCAGCCAATGTACTTCAGTTTTTCAGTTGCCCAGATAATAGCTCCCATTGCAGTTCCAGTTGCTTCTGTCTCCTAGAAATGCTTGGTCATGTGATACATATTGTAAGAACCAATCAAAGACAACCAAATACTCTACTTACGGGTCCCCCTTTTTTAAAAACCATAAAAATCTCCCTCCTTGAGCCCTCAGGGCCTGATATTTTTGGAATGAAACTGATCAATGTCCATTCATGTAAAATGAATCTGCCTCCCAACCCAGGGCACTATTTCAGTGTTTCTGCTTCCCATTGCATCAGGTATATCAGCCAGGAAGCCAGACTGTACTGACATACTTGGTCACCAGTTGTCACTCTCTTGGACACACTAAGGACCTCTCCAGGTCCCAATAGGAAAGCACTCGTTTGAATTTCTTGAGTTCCCTCAGAGATTGGAGGAAGATTCCCAGCTCCCCACTTGAGGAGCTCACATTGAACCTCAAAAGGAGGAGAACACAGTCTGTATATATGTCTCTGTCTGTCTGTCTGCATGATTCTAGTAAGACGGCCCTGGGGCCAGAAAAAGAAAAAGCCCATTTTTCCTGAGAATTCTACCTAGCTACCCTTATCAGCTGCTGCAGTGGGCTTCACTGCTCACTCTCAACTCACCACCTAGGCCCACCTGAGGTGACCGCCAGCAATACCTTGAGTTCCACAATGTATATGAGGAAAAATTGGGCTCTCAGTCTTGACAACATAGTTTCCATGGTCTTTCCGAAGGTCACCTTGCCTAGAAAACATCCAGTCAAATGTTTCTGGAGGACATCAAATGGAGGAGACAAACATCAACTGCTGCCACCCAGAAGCCTCATGAAAGGAAAGCATCTGACACCCATAACAAAGTTCAGTGTGATAGATAACCATATGCACTATCTACAAGTTACAAGGGCTATGGACATAAAAAAATTAATGCACCCTCTGTCTTTGAGACCCACATGAACTTGATTATCTAGGATCACCTCAACCTGAACCTCTCCTATTCCTGTCAGACCTGCATGGATAGAACAGCCTGAGCTCTATCAAATTGGATCTCGAGAGCCTGTAGTCATTGCAAAGGTTAGTGGCAAATCTGTGACTTTGCTGATAGATAACGGAACAGAATTCACTGCCTTGAAAAGTTTCCTCTATCAAAAAGTTACCATCACCAGGGTAACTGGAACTCCTGCTTCTCACCCCTTCTGTGAAGCACGAACTTGCAGTCTGGAAGGACATCTCACCCAACATAATCTCTGTATAATCCAGTCCCCATGCAACTTCTTGGAAGAGACCTCCTCTTCAAATGAGAAGCAACAATCTCCTCTGCACCGAGCTAGTTAGCCTCCCTCCCATTTTTCAACCTTGACTGTTCCCCAAGAGGAAAATGATAACAGCAATCATGAAATTCTGAAAACTCTTCTCCCAGAGGTGTAGACTAAAGACTTGTTTCTGGTCCTAGCCACCAACTATATTGCCTCACAGCAAACTCCATTGCTGTCAGATGTCATGGGAAATGCAAAGACATCCAACCACACATCAGCCTGATAGACTGTTAGTCACCTTGAGTGAGACATCCTTGCTCTCAGCCATCACCTTGCTTCTGCAGTTCCCAACCCATGCACCCTTTAGACTGTTCTATAAAGTTTTTCAAACTCTCCTATTTGCGGGAAGACCCTAAATGCAGATTTGGCTCTGCATTAATGGCTTGTTACTTTGTCCCTTCCAACTCTACCATGGTCCCCTGAGAGAGAAAAATATGAGGCTTCAAAACTGCAAAATGTTTATAGTCTATCTAACTGCTAAGATACATCTCTCTTGCCTGTAAAACCAGTTCGGGATCTCTGAGCTTCTAATGCGATCATGGATGCCTTTCATATACATTTCCTCCATGCCACCCACAGCCTGCTGGTACACTTGCCTGCACCTTTAAAAATGCCTTCTTCTGTATTTGACTGGCTCCTGTCAGGCAGTGCTTCTTTGCTTTTAAATGGAAAGACCCCAGTGCTCCACTCAAAAGTCAACTGACCTGGACTAAACCTCCCAAAGGTTCAAACACTTGTATACCCTGTTTGGAGAAATCCTCATCACAGACTGTGCTAGTGTCTGAGTATGAAATATTACTGCACTTTGACTAGTGACACCCAAGCTGCCTGCTGGAAAGACACAAAAATGCTGCTACAATATTGGGCAGAAACTTATTTACAAAAAAGAAATTCTGAAAATTTCTTGAAGCTCTTGACTTCTACACAATCTGTACCTTTGCATATGCAGGCTATCAGCCCCCGGGAACCCCCAGTGGCCTACCTGTGCAAGTATGTGGACCTGTTCACTGAGGGCAACCTCCCCCCTTTGCCCTTGCACTCTAATAGGCATTGTCCTCCTGATAAGAAAAGCTGACAAGCTCACCTTAGGCAGAGGTCTAATTTCCAGGTACCACATGCTGTACTGGCTGACTAGACTTAATAAATGGACTCTCTCACAGATGTGGAGTATACTCTGCTTATGGATGGAAGTAGCTTTTTAAGGAATGGAATCCAAGGGCTGGTGGGATGGCTCAGCAGACTAAGTGCCTGCTTTTGCAAGTGCAAGGGCCTGGGTTCCATCCTCAGCACCACATGCCAAGCCAGCCCCGCCCCTGGGGAATGCTAAGCAGGTGATCCAGTCTGGGTGTGGTGGCACACATCTGTAATCCCAACATTGGGGAGACTGAAAGCAGGAGTATCACTATGAGTCTGAGCTGCATAGTGACATCCTATACCAAATACATAATGGAGAAAAAAAAATAGGAATGGAGTCCAACAGACTAGGTATGCTGTGGACACCTTGGACAAAGTGATCCAAAACTCTCCTGCTACTATTCACTGCTGTTGTTTGGAAACCTGCCATCAGTGAGCCCCAAGCCTGTGATCCTATGCTCCCCCTCTCCAGGGATCCAATTGGCTGAAACATTGACCCCAACCTGAAAATCTTTACCCGGTACTCCTGGAGGGTCAGAGCCAGGCCTTCTCTCACCATTTGTGCTACAAGCTAATGCTACCGCACTGTCATCCATACTTCTTCAGCCAGCTCAGGCTTCAGTGTCTGTGTCACTTGTCCTGACCATATTCAATATAGTGGACTCTTCCCCATTACAGGTACATAGACAGATTACCCAGAAATCAAACATAACCCCCCAGAAACAGCTAGTGAGCAATTAAAAGATCAACTATACCAGCAGACATTTCTGCACACAAATATAGCCCAGATGTATATTAACCACCTCTCCAAGTTTCAGAAATCCAGCCTCAGATCCACTGAAGAGTTTATCTTGTCATCTCTAGGGCTCATTCTGAAGAACCAACACACTCTGGATGCTGACCAACCCATGCACCCTTTAGACTGTTGACCAGTCCACACACTGCTAAAGCTTGAGGCAACCATGCCCAGGATTGCCCTGTACTGCAACATTACATCAAAGCCTTCTCCAGAGGAGAGACTGAGGACAATAAGTGATTTTTGTCATCTAA
>NW_004524632.1:1565312-1576155 GCF_000260255.1 Octodon degus
TAGGATGCCCATAGTGCACTGGGTCTTACTTAACCCACTGAATCACAAAAGTATTTTCAGCTGCATTCCTTTCTCAAATGAAAATGGAATCTAAGCCTGCACAGGTTTAGGTAGGCAGATATAGATACACTGTACTTATCCCTCCTTATCTTCCATCCATCATTTTCAACTTCTATACGCTGTGGTTTTCTGGCTTTCGGTTTGGTTTGGCCATAGGGTACACCCGTAAGAGATCAAAGAAGGATGGGGAGAAAGGTCACTTTGTTCCTCCGGAGCCGTCCCTGCTGGCCAGCTGCCTGACATGGGCGCCTTTTTCTCTGGAAGGCATACTTACCACATGGAAGCTCTCCTATGGCTATTTCAGGAGTGGTTCTGTGCTGTCTGTGTATCCCCTCCATGCAGCCTTCATGAGTAGGACAGTGAAGGTTCTTTCCATTTCCAACAAATTGTTACTTCCCTGTCCCTGCTAGTTCTTCATAGTCCTTCCTGTACCCTTGAAAACAGTCCTTTTATTAAAATTTCTTCAATTACCTCATTTGGCAATGCCACCTGCTTCTTGTCAAGACCTTGTCTGATATAATTTTTAATTTAAAATGCAAGCTTTATCCTAGTATTTAATTATCATGTATATGAGTCTCTTTCTGGATTTTATTTTTTTCATTGACATGCTTAGATATTCTTGTACCAATAACACATTGTCTTAGCTTATGGTCTAAACTGTATCTGCTACAGCGTCATTTCTTGAAGTCTTTATCCTTGGCACTCCTTTGCCCTCCTAAAAACCATTGAGTCCAGTGATCTTTTCTTTATGTGATACATGTGTAAAAAATTTTCTGGTATGAGGCTGAGATGATAACTCAGTCATAGAGCACTTTCTTCTTACATATAGGGCCCTCAGTCCAGACTCCAGCGCCACATTCACACAAAGCCCCCCAACACACATGTGGGGGGAGAGAGAGAGGGGGGAATTTCTAGTAATGGAATTAAACCAGAGACATGTAAGAATAACTGGCATTCATTCATTAATAATAATAAATGTATTATGTTTAAATGTATGCTATAAAAATAGTTAATTTTCAAAAAATTATTACTTTATTTTTTAAAATTATTAAAATCATTTACATGCCTGATTAGCAGAAACATTATTACATCTGAATTTACACTGATTCACTGAATATATTGTTTTGCTTGAGCTACATCATGAAAATTTCACCTCATACAGATATGAAATTGGGAAAAGAGGGAATATTTCAAAACCTTTTTCAAATAGAGACATTATTTAATCAGATGCCCAATCCTCAGACTTGCAGTGTTCCTCCTGTTTTCAGCCTCCCATGAGCTGGGATTACAGTCCTGTAGTTCCACCCCACCCAGTCTTGGTGCCAGGCTCAGCATGTCCTGGGGAGGGGCAGCATGCATCTGCAGTATTGAGGATTGAAACTTGGTCCCTGAGCTTGCCTAAGTGGATATCTAGTCTGCTGAACTATCTCACTGGCCCTTAATTTCTGTGTATTTAAAACCTATTGTTCTATACTGCAGAATAAATCTTGGACACAAACCTGTTCTCGAAGCATTATACACGGATCATTTGGAAAATACTGATTCACTAACATAGCTAAATCTTCTACACACACACAAAAAAAATATCACAGTGAATATCACCATGGATATCATTAGAAAAGTTTCAGCTATGCAGAAGCTCATGGTGGAAGATACAAGTTTTCCTAAGCTCATGGTAGCAAATCCATATTCTAAAATTTTAATTTTCACTTAGAAGTGCAAATTATATCATTGGCAATAAATGATTAAAATTGTTTTCTGTGATGCAACAGGTCTACTCTGTTTATTCTGAGAAAATATCTTCCAAATAGCTTGGTCTGAATCACTGTTGATTGGTTACACATTCAAATAAACGTGGTGCCAAGTTCAATTCACAGTGAAATAACTCATAAGACCTGCTCCTCAAGAGCATTATTTTACTTCGGTAATAAAGAGGTGGTTTAGATATATGTCTTAGTTACTTTTCTCTTAGTGTTTGGACAAAATACCCAACACCCACAATTAAAGGAGGGAAGGATTAGATTGTGGAGCTTTCAGTCCATGATCAGCTGGCCGCAAGGCAGGATGACGTGGTAAGGGGAACTGTTCAAGGCCAAAGAAGACACCAAAAGCAACAAGAGGCAAAAGGCATAAGTCTCTTTTCCTCCCGTATATTGTAGACAGACTACCTGTCCTAGGGTGGGTGCAGCACTAACACTATCTCTGTGGCATAAGTTTCTTTTCCTCCCTTATACTGTAGACAGACTACCTGCCCTAGGGTGGATGTAGCACCAACACTATCGCTGTGCCGCCCTTTTGCACAGGAAAAGGATATTGGCAAAGTGCAGACCTTGGCCTCCTACTGAGTGGCTTAAACTTACAAATTTCTCAATTGGACTCAATGTGTCAACCACTACAACCCATCCCCTACTAATCTAGCAACAGGATTTCTTTAAGCCTGTTTTCAGATACAACAAAGACATGCTTATTCTTAGCATTGCATAGCTTGAACATCGTAACACGGTTTAACAATTCTTAAGAACCAGTGTTAAGTCTGTCCATATTATTATTAATTATTATTATTATTATTACTATAACATTCCATGCCTGGCTCTCCAAAGACTTTTGTCCATCTCTTTATATAAAAGGCATTTAGTCCATCTCTAAGAGTTGGCAAAGTTCTAATGGTTTGAGTATTGTTGAAAAATCCAACTCTTAATTGTCCTTTGAGATGTAAGGCAAACTCTTAATTACAAATCCTGTGCAATTGAATAGTTAAACTCTTCCAACATTCAACGGGACAAGATAAACTTTTTCACTCCAAAAGTTACATTAAGGAGGACACAAAGGATTGGGACCAAATCAAATCCAAAATCCCAAAGATTAAGCCCGGAGTGTCTTGTGCAGTATCTGAGGCAACCTGTGGCAGATTGTGATCTCCCAGGTGCTGGGATGTCCCCATTGCTATGGCACTTCTGGCTGTTAAGGAGTCCACAGCTTCTCTCTTGGGCTCACTCTGATCCCTCCTTGCAGATTTCCTTAGATGATCCACATTCCCAGCTTTTCCAAACCTCTGGGGTTTCCATTGTACTTTTGACTTCATACTCATGCCTTCATGCACTCTCTTCTCGGGGTCACACTGCCCTTCTGAAATCAGGCTGGAAGCCACCTTAACCACCCAACTCTTGCATTCTGTGTGCACCTAAAACCAGCATCACTTTGATGTTGCCAAGGTCCACTGCCAGCCGGAGCAGCAGCCGTGCTTTTCTCTCTCTTGGCTGTACGAGCGGAGTGCCTCAATTGATGGGCTGTCTGAATCCATTTCTGAGGAACACATTTTCTTTGCTGCTGTCATTCTGGAACGTGGTGCTCTGTGACTTTCTCCTCAAAGCAGTCTTCCACTTTTGTAGTTTTGAGGCTGCAAAAGGTGGAGACATGCTGCTTCTTGTGATGCCCTCAGGCCATCTTTTTATTTCCTGTGCCTTCTCCTCAATTGAAATGTCCTCAGCTCTCTCTGAGGTCCACAGCTTTATTGGTGCTTCCTTTCTGGCCAAACACATAACATTTTAAATCATCCTGCTAGGCTCTTTGCTCTTGATTCCCAACATAAATCTGTCTAAAAGCCCTCAACATAGCCATGTAATTACCTCAGTGTTCAACTGCTTTGAAATTTCTTCTGTCAGATGACTTAGTCCACCACCTTCATCTTAGTCCCAGCAAAGTCTCTGGACATGAGCAAAAAGCAATAGCAGAATCAAGAGTGACTCAGCATATGTGCTGTAGGCTTTCAAAACTTCTTTCTGTATTCTCTAATATGTCTTGAAGGCAAAGCACATATCTAAGTGATTAACCATCTTTTTCTTGTAGAAGTGACCCATGAAGAGCCCTGCTGAGAGATTCCATTCCCTTAGCTGCCTGTTCTCTGGGAGGCCTAGTTCTGTAGAATACAATATGCCATGCTGCAACTTTGACTTTCACTATCTTTTACTGTAGGGCCAGTACCTACTGACTCTCACTTTTTCCAATTAGAAAGGCAATATTAAAGTTCTAGTGATTCCAAAGATACATTCCTTTTTTGGGGTGTGGCCCATCTTATTGAATTTGTAGTATTCAAATCAAAATACAATAATTTCTCCATTCTGTCTCCCTTAAGTGTTCCTAGAAATTTCATTCTGTCAGGAACTAGCCTTATATTTTACTCATGAAAGCTACCTTTTATGTTAAAAAATAAAGACAAGCTCTCAGGAAGGGTAAAAATCATTTAAAGATCTCAATAGTGGTCAAGGAACAATGTTGGAGGTTGTTTAAGCCAATTTAACAGAGAAAACTCTCCAACAAGTGAATGATAATGTCTACCATTATCATCTTCTTTGGGCGCTAAAGGTTATGTTAAACACTGTATATCCACTGTCTTCCTTATTTCAACAGTAGCCCTTATAATCAGATAAATGATTTCTACCATAGAGAGGTGCAGTCTGAGGCCCTAAAAGACTAAACAATTTGCCTATGTGTCACACTGAGGAAAAAAGAGTCAGGGTCTGGATTTGAACTCAGTCTGTCTGCCTGACATTCTAACCCACATGAGGGCCCCAAGCAGATGTGCCAGTTAATTTCAGGAGAAGGTCCAATACACCGAGTGGAATGAGTGCTTTTAAGGTCACCTCTTAGTTGCTGAGAAGTGTGGAGGTTTACAGTGTCAGCTAGTGAAGTGATAATTGGATTTTTAACTTGACTCCGAACGACTTGGAGAATGTGATTTGTTTTTCAGTACCTATGGGAATTTTAAAATGCAATGTTAGGCAGCAGCCCCACACATCTCTCTGACAGACCATAGACTTCTCAGAGTGGGGAAGGGAAGGGTTGTTTCCAAGCATCTCTCATCCAAGGAAGGGTATTGGAGACGATGTGTATACCTAGATGCATCGGTACCATGACTGTATAATTTGAGGGTGCATCATCTCACCTTAATCTCAGCTTTCTCATCTGCAAATTGCTGGTAATAAGCATCCTGTAGCAATTTAGCAGGGTTATTGTAACAATTTGGCAAAATAACAATGTATATGAAAAAGACTTTTTAAAGGCGATATTCATTTAAATATCATTAGCTGAGAGTCTCCAGATGTCTGCTAAGCAGGTGTGACTGGTGAAGACATCCACTAGAGGAGGCTTTAGGAGGTGCTAATGTATGATGCCCTTCGCATCTCACTGTGCATAGGTGTCCTTGGGGATCTTGTTAAAATATAAATTCTTCCCAATTCTTTAAATCCAGTAGGGGGATTGAAAGTTCTTAGCTGCAGAATGCTCTGAGGGAATATGGATCCTCTGTGTCTAAGGAATGACCACACTTTGAATAGCAAGGGTCTGGAATACAAAGAAATTTCATTGTGAATGCAGTTTGGGTAGTTTGGACATTTTGATTGGAGAGCCAGTTATTCTTAGATGCAATTCTAGAAATACTGGGAGAAGCAGAAACTGAATTAACTTGAAAAAAAGCTTTTTAAATTTAATTTCCTTGGGGCTGGTGAGATGGCTCAGTGGTCTAAAGCACCTACTTAGAACAAGTAAAGCACAGGGACCGCGGTTCAATCCCCCAGCACCACATGCCAACCAGCCCCGCGCCCTGGTGGGCTGAGCTGGCCACACACACATACACACAAAAATAAATAAAGAAAATTAAGAAAAAATTAATTTCCTTATTTTTGTCGAAACACACACACACTTTCTCTGTTGTCACTCTCTGTGTCTGTTTGTCTCTGTCTCTCTCTGTCTCTCTCTGTCTCTGTCTCTCTCTGTTTGTCTGTCTGTCTGTCTCTCTCTCTGACACACACACACACACACACACACACACACACACACACACACAGAGGTAACTGGGTCCTGTGAGGTGGCTAGAGGAGACCACATCTTCTAGCTCTAGGACATTGTTAGGCTGGGGAAATCTGTCTCTTTCAACACAACATCCTTTAAGTACTAAATCTGGCCTCTTAGGTTCCCCCACATATTTCTTAAGCTTATGGAAATCTTAGAAGGTAGGATGATCAATGCCTCCACCTGGAGAGTTCTAGGGAGTACACGCCTACCTTCAGGTAGGACCATCAACAACCTTCAGGCATAGCACTCTTGGTGGGGAATTTGCATTCTGCTTCAGAACTACTTTCTACAACATAAGAGGGCATTTCTTTCAGATAAAGCTGTCTATATCAGTCTATCTTTAATACGTTTTGACATATTTTAAAAATACAGAAGTGAAAAGAATAATACAACAAAGGCCTATAGTTACATCATCTCCAAGTAATGACTCTTAACACTGTGCCGCATCTGCTTCTACTCTTCCCAGTATTTTCACTCTTTATTGACTCTTTGATCTGTCCTGGGTACCTGAAACTTTGCTGTGAAAGAAGGAGAACAAGGTATATATGTATAACTTACATTTTAGCGGGGTAAATAAATTTTAAAGGGGCCAACATCAGCATGTTACATGATACACAGAAGATGTAAATAGTAAAATTGTGGAGGGCAATTGTGTCGTTATCAAAGGTGGGCTGGTCAAGAAAGGCTTCTCACAGGAGTGTTTAACTTAATGTTTGGATTGAAGTTCAAGGGTGAAGATACAGCATAATAGGTGCTTCAAATGAAAGGAACAGGGCTGTCAAAAGACTAGAAGAGAAGCAACTATGATATGTTTAAAATAGGAAGAGGAGGACTGGAAAGCTGGAACATTGGAAACTGCAGAAACTGGGATGGAAAAGTTCAAAGAACCGGGCAAGGACTTTGTTTTCATTTTAGGTAAAGTTGGAAGTCGATAGATGGTGTGTAGTAGGGAGCAACATATTTAAATTTATCATTGAAAACCATTACTTAGCTTGCTTTCTCAGCTCATTTTGCCTGTGGAATTAAAACAAGTTGAGAATCCCCTCTCTGAAATACTCAACACCAGAAGTTCTCTGGATTTTATCAGATTCTGGAATATCTGCATAAACAACGTGATATCATGGGAATGAGATCAAAGTTTAAATATATATCTTATGTATGTGTTAATATATCTTATACACATAGCCTGAAGCTTATTTTAGCATTATGTTTAGTGCATCTGCATTTTGACAGCTACATATCACATGAGGTCAGCTTTCGACTTTCTCCCAGTTGTGGTGTTAAATTACTACTGAAAATTTTTTGGTTTTGGGACCATTTGAGATTTTTGTTTTTCAGACTATGGATGCTTGATCTATAACTGGAATATGACATAGATAATTTGGGAAGCTATAGACAAGTCCAGGCAAGACATGACAGTGGTTTGCAGAAAACTAAGTAGATTTGAAAAATGTTGACAGTGAAGTTGGCAGTTAGTTATGGGTTAGATTTTAGGCATTGCAGAAGGCGTTTGGTCCATAGCCCAATCAGGATAGGGTAGTGGGATTGTTTGCTGAGACATCTATGAAAATATCTGGAGATGGGGTGTGAGACACAGGATATATTACAACCTATTATTAGGTATGAACCAAAAAGAATAAAAACAGATTGGGTTTATAGACAACAAGTAGTGAACTCACCCACAAGGTAAAATAGTGATAAGCCATACAGGAGACTGTCAGTGGATTTTGGGGAAGTGAGCTAGATAGAGACTGTTGACAATTTATAATGTCCATTGGCTGTTGACTGGACTACGGTGCTCCTGAACACTTTGTTTTATACATGGTCATGGAAGAAAGAAGGATTTCACAGGTTAAAATACATAGCAGTCACATCAGTAGGTAAGTTTTCTTATTTTCATTGTATGACCAGCATTCCAAGGAATAGCAGATTTAGCATATGGATAAGAAAACAGTTTCTTTTGACAGATAATACAAGCTGGCCAATTCCTAGGATCTCCCTTCTTTTCACTCAGAGGTGACACTGAAAGTGACAGAGGAATAGTGATCCATTTCTGGGAAGATAAAATATTGTGTAACAATAAATTGAGATGAGGAAATAAAGAATTTAGTGTTAACCATGTTAAGCTTGCAGTATCTACCAGACTTGCCTACTGGTAGTTCTAAAAAATGTTCAAGCCTGAATATCTCAGAATGATTAGTGTTGACATGGTTTTAGAACCCATGAATAGTCATGATATTCTGGAAAGAATGTTTTGGCAGAATCTCACGACCAGGTTTTGATGCAATAACTTTTGCATATCAAAATTATGGAAGACGAGCTAACAAAGAAGATGTGTATTAGTTAAGACTTTCTAAAGAAAGAGAGCCAATAGGATAGGAGAGAGATGGAGAGATAGAGACAGAGAGAGTTTTATTTTTAATGAATTGGCTTGTGTGATTGTGGCGTCTGATAAATCCAAACAGTGCAGCATAGACTAGCAGACTGGACAACCAGGAAAGAATTCGTGTAAAATTTTCTGCTCGAGCACTGAGGCATTCTGCTTGTAGAATTCCTTGGAAAAGTCAGTTTTGTTTTCTAAGTGTTGGTTGGCTAAAGGTTACCCATGTGATGGAGGGAAACCTGTTTTCTTCAAAACCTACTGATTTAAAAATTAAAAACCTACTGATTTAAATGTTAGTCTATCTAAACAAGGCCTTCAGAGCAACATGGAAATTTGTTGGACCAAATAAATATAAGGATATGAAAACAGCGCTAACCTGACATGTAAAATGAACCAGCTCAGGGGATTGCTATTGAAGCCTAGAGAAGGTATTTGCAGGAGGGAGGCACCAAATGTATTGACTTCTGCTAAGAATTTGAGTAGGATAAGAGAGCTTGCCTGTTGGTTTCAACTTTTAGGAGGTTATTATCATCTTGACAAAAACAATATCTGAGTGATAGGAACAAAGTCCCAATTTGTGTTTGTGGAGAAGAAATTACATTACAGATTTTTTTTTTTTAAAAAAAAAAACAATCTTGGAGAAACACTAAATGCTAAACTTACTTCTAAACACATTCCATTTTGTTTATTCCTCTTTATTTCCAGGGCAATTTTTGACTGAATTTGAAATCCTGGAGGTTTCTCATGTAGGTTTCAAATCTCTCTTCTTGATGATAGAACAAATAAAAATAAGCCAGAGCAGTCTCACTTCTTTTTAAAATTTAAAATTTTGCTGTCCTATGTATATTTTTATCTGCAAACTCATCATTTTTAGAAAGACTAAATTTTGTCTTTAATTTTATTTTTAATTTTTTTTATTATTTAGTGTGGGCTCTACAGGGTCTCACTACAGAACAGACTGGTAGTGATCCTCCTGTTTTCAGCCTCCCCAATGCTGGGATTACAGGCACGTGCCACCATGCCCAATCTCAGTCAGGTACTTTAATCCGCTGAGCTATCTGATCTGCCCATAGAATGACTAAATTTTCAATTAAACAGTAAATTACATTTCATTACACTGATCAAGTGGAACACCATACAACTTTATACTGAGGAGATCAAGTAGAAGAATCAATGAATACAACGTAGACATCTTTAAAAACAAACCATAGTCTTTGCACAAACCCCAAGCAAAAATCTCTAATTTCACCTATGTGCATTACCATCTTGTAATTTTATATGTATTTATGCATGAGAAAGAAAATAATTGCCCAAGGCCAAGACAATTGAATTCTGATATGGGAACAGACAACAACTTTTTATAAGACTATAAGAAAAAATTTGTATTCGGACTTGCAACCATTCCAAATTCTTTCTGGGCTTTAATTTTCTTGAAAGTCAAATGTTGAGCTTGGATTAACTAATTCTTAACATCTTTGCCTTTGTAACAACTTATACTTCAGCTCATTAACTTAGAGCACTGGGGACTTAAAAAGAGAACTTCAGTTGTAGTATTGTATAAGATCAGATTTTGTTTGTTGCTTAGGTACATAATAAAACCCTTCAAGAAATGATTGGTACTTTGTCACCAGGGATACTAAGTGTTAGGAATAACATAGTAAGAAGATAAATCATTAATTCTTAGAAAACTAAATTGAATTTAATTTTTTCAATGATATTGGGCATAAAAATCAGCTTGACTGAAAGGGAGAATTCAAATGACACCTTTAAAGATTCTGTTAGACTCTATTTTAGTTCCTCTGTTAGAATACTTTATAGGAACCTGCATTTCAAACATGGTCCCTATTATAGTTGGTCTTCATGCCAATGGGTTTATAGACAACCTATAAAAAAGAGTGAATGAAAGAAAATAAAAAGCAATTTAAAATATACACATGTCTCTGATGGACTGAAAATAATAGATAACGTTAAGATTTGTTCATCTGAATAAGTTGAAATACTGTCCAATAGTTTCTTTAAATCATAAACATAATTTGGTTACCTAGGCAAAAATAATTTGGTTACCTAGGAAACTGTAAATAAATAGCATTTTATTTGGAGTGGGTTAACATTGCCATTTCAAATGATTCATGTCATAGACTTTCAAGCAAGACAAAGGATACAAAATGCTTTATTTATTTATTTGGTATAGGGTCTAGCTATGCAGCTGAGACTCATAGTGATTCACCTGTTTTCAGCCTCCCCAGTACTGGGATTATAGATGCACAGCACCACCTCCCTTTTGGTAGCTGGCTTGGCATGGGGCCAGCATGGCACGAGGTACAGGGATTGAATCCAGGTCTTTGTGGCAGGCACTTAACTCACTGAGCTATCACCCTGGCCCAAAATGCTCCACTTCTAAGTGAAAGAAGAGTGTGCACAAGAATTGACAAGTGATTTTTGAGATTTTCTTATGTTAAATGTCCACGTACGATTAATTTCATTATCCTAAGTGGGATTCTGGTCTAGCTCTGTCACAAAATATTCATCTGTGAGCAAGTTACTTAATGC
>NW_004524632.1:1577448-1580077 GCF_000260255.1 Octodon degus
GCTTATTCCACTGAGCCATCTCCCTGGCCCCAAAAACATTTTTTTTTTTCCAGAACCAGGGGTTGAACTCAGGTCCTTGCGCTTGCCAGGGAAGTGCTTATTCCACTGAGCCATCTCCCCAGCCCCCCAAAACAAATTTTAATAGACAAAAAAAAATGAATAACACAATTTTTTATTTATTTATTTATTTATTTTTGGCAGAACTGGGGATTGAACTCAGGCCCTTGCACTTGTCAGGGAAGCGCTTATTCTACTGAGCCATCTCCCCGACCCCAAATAACACAACTTTAATGGGATAGCTGAACACCCAACTGACAAAAGAGACAGATCAACTTGACCAGAAATTAATCAAGAAATACCACAACTGAACCGAACTTGCAGACAAATGGACAGATGTTCTTGAGTGTTACACCCAACAACATCAGATTGCACATTCTTTTCAGCTGAACATGGGATATTCTCTAAAATAGACCATATAATAGCCCATAAAACATGCTCAAGTAAATGTAAGGGAATTGAAATTCTTCCATGATATTAGCTGAACACAGTGCTATAAAATTGCAAGTTGATGAGAAAAGAAATGGCAAAATTCCATAAATATATGGAAATTAAATAACATCGTCCTGAACAACCAATGAGTCACAGATGAAACTAAAGAAGATATTAAACAATATATGTAATCAACCAAACTTGCAAATGCAACCTAATGAAATCTGTGGGGCATAATGAAAATAGTCTCCAGAGGCAATGTTTAAATGCTGAGCTCTCACACTAGAAAAATAAATGAGAACAAATCCTAATGCTGCACCTCAAGCTTCTAGAAAAAGAAAAGCAAGTTTAAACCAAAACAAAAAGAAGTGAAGAAATTATAAAGATCATGGCGGGATTTAATGTAATGGAGACACAAAAACTTAATGAAATAAAGAGCTGGTTCTTTGAAAGAAAAGGAAAGACAGATTCAGATTCTGCAGTAAGGAATGAAAAGGGTGAAATCACTATAGCTCCTGTAGAAATTCAGGTCACACTTCAAATGTCTTTATTCTCATAGGATAGAAAACACGAGAAAAATGGACAGACTCCTAGATACATATGAATTATCAAAGCATTAAAAAATTATAAAAATTATAAATAACACTAAATCAGTTAATGAAATTAAAAAAAATGTAACTGAAAACTTAACAACAAAAATGTCCAGGTCCTGATGGGCTCACAGCTGAATTCTAAAAGAAATTTAGAAAATATTTAATGGTAGTAATCTTCAAACTCTTGAAAGAAATTGAAAACAAAGCAATTCTAACTTATTTCTATAAAAGCAAGTAATATACTGATACCAAAACCAGAGAAAATTTAACCAAAAAAGAGAACTACCAGCCCATCTCCCTCATGAACATAGATGCAAAACTTCCCAGTAAAATACTAGCAAATGGAATGAAGCAAATTATCAAAAAGATTATATACTATGACAAAATGGGATTGATCCTGGGGATGAAGAGATAGTTCAACATACACATTTCTATAAATGTAATACACCATATCCACAGAGCTAAAGATTCCCACATAATCATTTCAATAGATGCAGAAAAAGCTTTTGACAAAGTTCAACACTCATTCATGATAAAAAAACACTACAGAAAATTGGAATAGATGGTCTTTAACTCAATCTAATAAAAATCATCCATGACAAATCAACAACCAGCATCACACTAAATGTGGAAAAAAAATGAAAGCTTTCACTCTAAAATCAGAAGTAAGACAAGGATAGCCACTATCACCACTCCTACCCAATATAGTTCTGGAAAAATTAGCCAGAGTAATAATATAAGAGAGAATTAAAAGGATCAAGAATAGGAAAAGAAGAAATTAAATTATCACTATTCACACATAACATGACACTCTACATGGAGACAAAGAAACACCACCAAAGACTCAAGAATTAATAAATGAATTCAGTATCATAGCAGAATACAGAGTTAACACTCAAAAATCAATAGCATTCCTGTACACAAACAATAAATTTACTGAGAGAGAAATTAGGGGAATCACATCATTCACAATAAGATTCAGAAAGATGAAATACTTATAAATTAATTAACAAAGGAAGTAAAAGATTAAAAATTACAATACTCTGAAAAAAAGGATCAAAGAGGATATCAGAAAATTGAAAGCTATATATCACTATGATGTGATGTTTTCAGTTCTTTTGGGAAAATTCCCAGAATGGGGATAGCTGGATTGAATGGGATTTCAAGTCCTAGTTTTTTGAGGAATCACACTCATTTCCATAATGGTTGCACCAATCTACATTCCACCAGCAGTAGGAAAAGAATGGTTTGTACTAATATTGTTTATTTTTATTTTTATTTTTTTAGGGAAGGGTCTATAGGGTGTTTAGAATCTCATTATTAGATTGGAGTCATAGTGATCTTCCTGTTTACAGCCTTCCAACAGCTGGGATTACTGGTGTGCGCCACCATGCCCAGTCTCAATTGCCATTTCAACACACCCCTGTGGCAGGACTGGAATGGCTAATATTGTTTAGACAAGATATCATGTCTACATCTTGTCCTCTGAATAACTACTAGGAAGACAATACGTAATGTATTAAATTGTAACTGTCATACTAACCTGT
>NW_004524632.1:1580690-1583936 GCF_000260255.1 Octodon degus
TCTGTGAAAGCTTGAGAAAATGTTTTTTCTCTCCATGTGACTCTCCCCAGGCTCACTTTACATCATTGAACACATTCCTCTGTGACTCCATAATCTTCTTGATCAGAAAATTTGGAGCACAACTGAGTTACATGATGTTACAGTACAGGTTCTCCTATGTCCCAAGTCTTCACTGACCTTGCAAGGCTAGGGCCAAAATGTTGGCTGACCTTGCAGCCCTTCCTTTTCTCCATATTTTATCTTTTTTCTCATTAAAATTAATAAAAGATTTTTAAAGAAAGAAAATGGAAAGATATTCCTTACTCCCGGAAAGGAAGAAATAACATTGTGAAAAATGACCATATTTCCAAAACTGTTAAAGAAATTTAATACAATCCCACACAAAATACTATTAGTATACCTCACAGAACTAGAGAAAATATTCCAAAAATTTATTTGGAAACAGAAAAGACCTAGAATAGCAAAGGCAATCCTCGAAAAACAATGACAATACAGTAAGCACCACAATCCTTGATTTAAAATTATACTACAAGGCTACTGTGACAAAATCAACATGGTACTGGCATAAAAATAGACCTGAGAGTCAGTTCAACAGATTAGAAGATTCAGGCACAACTGCAAACATACCCATCCATGTTATCTTTGACAAAGGGGCCAAACATGCTCACTAGAAGAAGGATAGCCTCTTTAACAAATGGCGCTAGAAAAACTGGCTTTCTACATGCTGAAAACTAAAGCTAGACTCCTGTCTATCACCATGCCCTAAACTAAAGGCAAGATGAACTAAACATTTAACTATTAAAGCAGAAACATTAAATCTATTGGAAGAGAAAATATAAATCTTGAAGGCACAGGGGTAGATAGAGAGTTCATGAACAAAATAAACTAGATTGGAAATGCTTCAAAGAATCAACAATTGAGATCTAATTATATTAAAAAGTTATTGCACATCAAAATAAAGCATCAATAGAGTGAAAAAAATCCACAAATTGGGAAAAAAAATCTTAGCCAATTGTCGCTCAAACAAGTACTTCTACCCAGAACATACAAAGAATTTTAAGAAATATCAGGACCCAAAATTCAAAGACCCTATGCAGAAATGAGCATCTGAGATGAATATACACTTCTCATATAAAGAAACACAAATGGCAAATAAATATATGAAAACATGTCCAACATTACTGGTCTTTTGAGAAATGCAAATTAAAACAATACTGAGATTCCATCTCACCCCAGAAAAAGTGTTTATCATAAATCAATCAATTAATAACAAATGCTGGAGGGACTATGGGGAGAAGGAACTCTTCTCCACTGTTGGTGGGAATATAGAATGGCACAACCACTGTGGAAATCAGTATGGAGATTCCTAATAAATTTAGGATTAGACATCCCATTTGACTGAGCTATTACCCTCCTGGATATTTTCCAAGAAGAACTGAAAGCATCATACCACAGTGATATTTGTGCACCCATGTTTATAGCATGTAGAATCAATAACCAAATTCATCAGTGTAACTGGATACAAAGTCAACATTCAAAAATCAATAGCATTCTTGTACACAAGCAAAAACTCATGGAAAGAAAAATTAGGAGAACCATACCTTTTTCAACAACATCCAGGAAATGAAATATTTAGGAATCAAGCTGACAAAGGAAGTAAAACATCTATACATAGAGAATTACAGTACTTTGAAAAGGACATTGAAGAGGATGTCAGAAAATGGAAACACATTTCTTACTCATGAATAGGATATCATGTCTGCATCTTGTACTATGAATAACCACTAAGAAGACAACAATATGCAATGTATTAATTATTGAGACTGTCCTACTAAAGGGTTTTGAAACTATCTCATTGCTATTTATTTCTCAATAAAATTATTTTAAAAAGAAGGAAGAACCAAATTAGTAAAAATGGTCATACTTCCAAAATTGTTATACAGATTTAATACACTCTCTCTGAAAATTCCATTATCATATCTCAGAGCTAGAGGAAACATTCTTAAAATTCATTTGGGACAGTAAGATACGTGAAGTAGCAAAAGCAATTATGGGCAACAAAGGCAAGGCAGGAAGCATCACAATCCCCGACATGAAATTTAGCTACAAAGCAACTGTAATAAGATCAGCAAAATAGTGGCAAAAAAGAGATCTGATGACCAGTGGAATAGAAGAACAGAAGATGCAAACACAACTCCAAAACCACTAAGCCATCTCCTTTTTGTTAAAGTGACCAAACACACTCACTGGAAGGAAAATAGCCTCTCTAATAAATGGTGCTGCAAAAAACTGGCTTTCTACATGCTGAAGACTAAAACTAGACCCATGTCTATCACGATGCATTAAAGTGAAGTCAAAATGGATCAAAGATCTAAATATTAAATCAGAAACACTAAATCTACTAGAAGAGAAAGTACATAGAAATCTTGAGGACTTAGGTGTAGCCAGAGAGCTCATGAACAAAACCTGGACAACATGGGAAATACTTGAAGGAATCAACAACTGAAATCTCATCTTATTAAAAAAACCAACTTTTCACATCAAAAGAAATCATCAACAGAGTAAAAGAAACAATCCAGAGTGGGAAAAATTTTTAGCCTGTTGTCCCTCTGACAAAGAATTCATATCTCAAACATAGAAGGAATTGTAAAAAATCAGCTCTTCAAAGACTCAATCCAAAAATAGGCATCTGAGATGGGTATGTACTTCTCAGATGGAGTAATACAAATGGCTTTTTTTTTTTTTTTTTTTTTTTTTTTTGCGGTACTGGAGTTTTAACTCAGGACCCTGTGCTTGCCAGGCAAGTGCTTATTCTACTGAGCTATCTCCCCAGCCCAATATATTAATGAATATTAAACATTACTCTTCATTTGTGACATGGAAATTAAAACAATGCTGCTGAGATTCTATCTATCCCTAGAAAGAATGGCTATTATCAAACAGTCAATGAACAACTAAGGTTGGAGGGAATATGGAGAGAAAAGAAACCCTTCTATGTTGTAGGAGTGTAGGTTGGTGCAAGTAGTATTGAAAGCAGTATGGAGAGTCCTCAAAATACTAAAATTAGAGGTTCCATTTTATCTAGTTATTCCATTTCTGGATATTTTCCCAGAAGAATTAAAAACATCATACCTCAGCGATATACATGTACACATGTTAATAGCAGCACGATTTATAATTATCAAATCATGGAAACAACCTAAATGCCCATCAACAGAGGAATGGATAAAAAAGATTATATATATA
>NW_004524632.1:1584273-1587723 GCF_000260255.1 Octodon degus
TCTCTATCTCTATCTATCTATCTATCTATCTATCTATCTATCTATCTATCTATCTATCTATAATGCCTATATCTTGTACTCTGAGTAACTACTATGAAGATGACAATATACATCATCCTGTTTTAAAATTGTGCTTTATTGTTATTTTTACTTTTTTCTCTTTAAAACAAAATAAAAACAATTTTAAAAATCTATTGAGCATTTAAGTCTTTTCACTTTATTCTTCAAATCTTGTACTGCATGGCTTCTGGCTTTCTCCCAAAGTTAAATGACCATGAAATCCAAACGCTTGCAGAAGATTCTAGACATGCAGGCAAGCTATTCCAACTAAAAACACAAAAGAAAAGTTCATACTTGCTTAGAAAGTGCTAAGAATGATTTGATAAATATGATCAATGTGAAGGGGAAATTTTGAAGGGAATTATTGGCAATGTGTTTTTCCTATAATAATTTTTAATTGAATCATTCATTCTATTTGTTAATCAATTTTTTTTCTTACTTATTTTCTTTTTTCTTCTTTCTTTCTTTCTTTCTTTCTTTCTTTCTTTCTTTCTTTCTTTCTTTCTTTCTTTTGCCATACTGGGGATTGAATTCAAGACCCTGCACTTGCCAGGCAAGCACTTACTCTACTGAGTTATCTCTCCAGCCCCAGTTAATCAAACTTTATATACTCACTCTAAAATATTTTGGACTTTCTGAGATAATGTTCATCTGATGAATCTGGTTATACACACAACACACATACTCAGCCATAGGTCAGACAGTTAATGAATTAAGGCAAATTGCCATTAAAATATTCTTCTATCTAAATCCAGCCAGCCAGCTGTCTATCCTATGGCCTCAATCATTTTTTTTTAAAAATGTTTTACAGTGCAGAAAATTCTAAGAAGATGAAAAAATTAGGACATGCCTGCTTTCATTAGGCATTAGGTTTCAAGTCTTGGTCTACTTAGCCTGGGAAAATAAAACCAAGTTATTTCAACACAAATTTTGTCCTTAAAAAAAAGGTAAAGATATTTTATAGAACCATTCTGAAACAACTGTTCCCATCTTTGTAGCTTGAAAACTTTCAGATTGGAACTAAAACATTAAGTCTTTTTACGTCTTCCACTTGCTGTATATCCTGCAGATGTTAGGACTTGGGTTTCCATAACAGTTTGAGTCCATTCCTCCTTCTATGACTCTCTCTTCCTTTACATGTATACTGTAGCTCCAAACAATTCTCCTTACATATCCTATTGGTTCTATTCCACTGGAAAACTTCAACTAATATAGACTTTAGAACTTAGAGTGGTTCTAGAATAATAAACTTCTAAGCATGTGATATTTGAATTGGTTCTGGGCATATTTGAATTAGTCATTTACTGTTCTGTCCTGATTGTTGCTGCTGTTGTTGGTGAATTTGAAGCTAGTATCTCCAACAATGGGCAGACCGGTGAGAATGCCCTTCTGGCTTACACACTGGGTGTGAAACAACTAATTGTTGGAGTTAACAAAATGGATTCCATGGAGCCACCCTACAGCCAGAAGAGATAGGAGGAAATTGTTAAGGAAGTCTACATTAAGAAAATCGGCTACAACCCTGACACTGTAGCTTTTGTGCCAATTTCTGGGTGGAATGGTGACAATATGCTGGAGCCAAGTGCTTACATGCCTTGGTTCAAAGGATGGAAGGTCACTCGTAAGGATGGCAATGCCAGCGGAACCACACTGCTTGAAGCTTTGGATTGCAGCCTCCCAGCCACTCGCCCCACTGACAAGCCTTTGTGGCTGCCCCTCCAGGATGTCTACAAAATCGGTGGTATTGGCACTGTCCCTGTGGGCCGAGTGGAGACTGGTGTTCTCAAACCTGGCATAGTGGTCACCTTTGCTCCAGTCAATGTCACACTGAAATCAAGTCTGTTGAAATGCACAAGGAAGCTTTGAGTGAAACTCTTCCTGGGGACAATGTGGGCTTCAATGTCAAGAATGTGTCTGTCAAAGATGTCTGGTGTGGCAATGTGGCCAGTGACAGCAAAAATGACCCACCAATGGAAGCAGCTGGTTTCACTGCTCAGGTGATCATCCGCAACCATCCCCACCAGATCAGTGCTGGCTATGCCCCTGTCCTGGATTGTCACACAGCTCACATTGCTTGCAAGTTTGCTGAGCTGAAAGAAAAGATTGATTGCCAGTCTGGTAAGAAGCTGGAAGATGGGCCCAAGTTTTTGAAATCTGGTGATGCTGCCATTGTTGAAATGGTTCCAGGCAAGCCCATGTGTGTCGAGAGCTTCTCTGACTACCCACCTCTGGGTCATTTTGCTATTCGTGGTATGAGACAGACAGTTGCTGTGGGTGCCATCAAAGCTGTGGACAAGAAGGCTGCTGGAGCTGGCAAGGTCACCAAGTCTGCTCAGAAAGCTCAGAAGGCTAAATGAATATTATCCCTGACACCTGCCACCCCAGTCTTAATCAGCAGTGGAAGACCCATCTCAGAACTGTTTCTCCCAATTGGACACTTAAGTTCAATAGCAAAAAACTGGTTAATGATAACAATGCATTGTAAAACCTTCAGAAGAAAAGGAGACTGTTTTGTGCACCGTGTGTGTGTGTGTGTATGTGTGTGTGTGGCAGTTTTTAAGTTATTAGTTTTTAAAATCAATACTTTTTAATGGAAACAACTTGACCAAAATCTGTCACAGAATTTTGAGACCTATTAAAACAAAGTTTAATGTGAAAAAAAGAATTAGTCATTTACTCTGATTAAGTTTAAAGGTATGCTTATAACTTTATTGTTGGTCATATAAAGAGTATAGATGGCCCTTGACTCACAATCATCTATGACCTGACAACTGCATTTTAAGTTAAAAATATCATTTGATACACTTAACCTGCTGAACAGTATTGCTTAACAGTATCATTTGATACACTTAACCTGCTGAACAGTATTGCTTAACTGACCTACCTTAAATGAGCTCAGAACATCAAAGTTGCTTACATTAAAAAATAATTTGACAGAGTCTGCTTTGTTATAAAAGTGTTAATATCTCATATAAATTCTTGGATATCTGTATTTACAAGATGCTGACAATATAGAACATGGTAGAGTGTACCTTGTTTTTTCTTGTGATTGAGTGACCAAAGGGAAGCTACTCTTCCCTACCTCTGCCCGGCGTCATGAGTATCACATGGCATAATCACTAGCTTGGAAAAGATCAAAACTCAGAGCAAACTTTCTACTAAACATGTGTCATTGTAAGTAAAAGATGTAAATAAAAACTTTGCAAGTTCAGGATGATCTGTTCAAATAGTCCATGATGTGATTTGGTAGAGAAGATAAAGTATGTAATACAGATGTAGGTGTGGGTGACAAGTTAACAAGGAGTGGCCAGGAGGTACCCAGGAGTATTATCTGGAATAGTTCCATGAGGATAGTTCTTAAGGAAATTAACATTTAAATTGTTTGACTGA
>NW_004524632.1:1588598-1590038 GCF_000260255.1 Octodon degus
ATCATCCAAAAACTATAAAAGAACATGGACTTACAATACAAATATAAATGAACAGACAAATCAAATGGGAGATATGGAGTTAATGCAGACACAAGAAAATTTAGCTATAGAAAGTAGAAGGGAGAGGTCAGTTTCCTACGACCACCAATAACAACAATCAAACACTCAAGTTCCATTTCCTGGAATATTGAGTCCTATTAGTCCAAATAATGATGATCATGAGAAAAAGTTGTCTGATAAGATTGAGGATCCCAGACATTCTGTTCTGTAATTTTGAAAGAAAATGAGAAATAGTCACTCCTTTTATTCTAGTTTCCAAGCTTTCCTAGAAGCTACTCTATGCTTTTCAATGACAGTGTTATTAGTTCTCATACATATTATCTCCATTTTCCAGCTGAATGGCTCTCATTTTAATTGTGTCTTCTATCATCTTTGTCCTGATGAGGAATTATTTTAAGGATATTTTACTCAGTTCTGTGAAATACAATTAGGGAAAAAAAAATCAAATAGTAACCAACACTAAAGTTTCTGTTTCATGCAACCCAATGTTTATTAGCATCTCCCAGCTGACTTCCTATGTAGTGAAAGAAAGCTAATGCCATAGGAAAGAGAAACAGCTGTTTCTTCCAACATTATAAGTTTTATAAATCCCTTCTTATGCATAAAATGAAATCATCCCCTTTATTTCCAAAGGTAGAGAGATCAGCAATGAATGATGATGATTAGAAAACAAAGGTTACTAACAATCTCCTCAAAAAAGTGGGAATATGTATGTGACCCACAGTTGCCCAGCTTTCAATTTTCCTTTGGAGAAGAATAAAAGAGAGTAGGTTACACCATCGGCAATGTTCTTTCAAATGAGGATCTCAGAGTCTGAAAAGTTCTTCCTTACCCTGTCAGCACGGAAGAATAGGTTCAAATTGCCAAAGCTATTTGCAATCGATTTTGTCAGTAAGTTTTAACAATAGGGAAATCAGTTGTGTCAGAGCAACTTAAGCCAGTGGTGGGTACCATTTTCTCCATCTGTCAAGTAAACAACAAAATCTTCTTTGGAACAGCTGTACAAATTAGCATGAGCCCACAGGTCTGCAGCCTGAAATTGCAATTTAGCTGACCCTAATAGTAATTGTACCTTACCAAGAGAGTAGAGTGCTCCTGAAAATACATTGTGTCCCTGTTTCTGGCTTTCTTTGAGCATTTGTGTCTTACTTTAATGTATTTGGTACAGGGTCTCACTATACAGCTCAGACTCATAGTGACTTTCCTGCTTTCAACCTCCCCAGTGCTGGGATTACAGGCATGCACCACTACATCTGATCTCAGTGGCCAACTCAGTGAGCCCAGGGGTGGAGCTGGCACAGTCTGTGGTGCCGGGGATTAAATTCTGGTCACTGAGCTTGCCTAAGCAGGCATTTAGTCTGCTGAGCTATCATGCCAGCC
>NW_004524632.1:1590988-1592317 GCF_000260255.1 Octodon degus
GAGAGAGAGAGAGAGAGAGAGAGAGAGAGAGAGAGAGAGAGAGAGAGAGAGATCTGCGCTATCCTGTAGATCTCATTCAACTCTTAGATGTGGAAGTCCTTCTTCATGTAGGGGAAAATATACGAAGTTCCCAAATCCTGAAAATACATAAATCTAAAAAAAAGTCTAAAAATACGAGGTGAATGATGGGACAGAAATGATGGAGGTTCTTAAAAAACTGAAAAACTCAAAGCTTTGGCATTTCCCATCATCACATCAACCAAATTTCCATTCGATTCTTCAGAAAGATGTTTTTCTTTAATTTATTTGGTTGTTAAATGGTCTCACTATGCAGCTCGGACTCAGTGATCTTCCTGTTTTCAGCCTTTCCAGCACTGGGATTAACGTGTGTGCCATTTTACCTGGACTCTGTAACTGGCTCAACCCACCCCGGGGGCAGGGCTGGCGTGGAATGCAGTGCTGGGGATTGAACCACAGTCCCAGCGCTTGCTAAGCCTGCGTAAGTAGGCATTTTAGTCCTCTGAGCTATCTCATCGGCCCTTCAGAAAGATCTTGAGTGCTCTCTAGTGCCTACAGTGAACTTGTACATATACCATGACTGGGCCTCAGGATCAAAGAAAATTTATTTTGAATTCGAACAGGTTTATGATGAAGATCTTTTGTGATTACAGTGTTGGGATGATTGTTAAATACATCATTATGCTTGTGGCATAATATTTAAATGAAATAATTGATGCTAGGTGTAGGAAACTTAAGAATGAATCCTTAAATTCATGCATTGATGAGTTCTGTTTGGCTCTAGCTTAGTGCTATTCTCTGCCCACTAGAAAAAGGAAAATTGCACTGGATGGAATGAAAGAGGTAAGGAAGATTTTATTTGAAACTATTGCCATAGGCCACCTGTGATAGAGGGGAATGTAATTCCCAACCTGAAAGATACCTGAGATGAGATCATGTTCTATGAAACCAAAGAATGAATTTTAGGAACAATGGAGGTTAATAGCAGAATATATTTAATGGGGGAAAGAAAGCTTTTGTCTGAGAGAGGGGGACCTGAGTAGACTGCCTAGGAAACTGTCTTTCTAGGGAATTTTACAGAGCAAAGCCATGAGGTTAGGTGGATCTAAATTGGGAACTTGCACATGAGATGACCAACTAAAAGACTACAAGCGCAACTGCTTAGCAAAATTGATTAAACCAGGATCAAGTGGGGAAGTGAGTGATGTTGCAAGCAGACATGAATATGAAACAGGGGCTCTTCCTGGGGAGGGTTGGGTTAGTGGCTCTTCCTGGCTTGTTCTTGGTGATTGATACCTATTTAGAATATAG
>NW_004524632.1:1593302-1594802 GCF_000260255.1 Octodon degus
CAAATGGGAAAGTGAGGCATGTAGCAAGTGGGCATGAATATAGACCATGGGTTTATCTAGTAGGGGTTGGATTAGTGACACTTCCTGGGTTCACCAATGTGATCAATCCTGGATGCTGATCTTTAGACAGGTATGTTCTTGTTTGATATTTGGTCTTGAGGTCTGGCCCACAGCAGTAGCATCCATCTCTCTCACAGTTGGAAGGTATCTTGTCTTTAGTGCTGTCTCCTTTGAGCACCTAGCCCTGGCTGACTGTCTATCATATTTCTATCTGACTCAGCTGCTTATAGCAACATAACTAAGCAGGACTTTAGATTCGTTCTCCCTTGAAACCATCCCTTCTTCAGTTTCCCATCCTCAATAAGTGACAAATCTCATTTAAAACTTGGAATCATCCTAATCTACACTTAAAAGACATCCAGAATCCAGCCCTTGTCACCCGCTTCGCTGCTACTCATGAAACATTAAAATAGGTCTCAAAGGTTCTCCCTGTCTCTGGCAGTGTCCTCCTCAAGTGTTCTAAACTCAGCAGCCAGAGTGATCCCTTCAGCACATGTCTGCTCCTGTTTCTCTTCCAAAACTTCAGTGACCTCCATCTCATTCAGGATCAGAATCTCAAATTCTTGCAATGACCTGAGTCATTACCACAGTCCATCTCACCTCTCTGACTTCCCCCATGACCCTGGTCTCCTGGCTTCAGTCGCCCTGGCTGCTTGCTGTTCCAGCCACGCTCCACAGCCTAATTAATTATGCGCTGCTCCCTTTGACTGGGTGCCTTCCCGGGTCAGCCTGCTGTTTCTCCTCATTAACCCCTTTAGGCCTGCATGCAAATGTGCAGCTCTCTGTGAAAGTTTCTATATGTATTGCAGTGAGGATCCTCTGACACTCTCTGATTCTTTCTCCCATTTATTTTTCTGTAGCATGGATTGCCATCCAGCATCATATATGTCACTGTCATCCCTTTTGTTTCTGTCTCCTTCAACAAGATCCTATACTCTGGTAGGTTCTGGCCAGAGTACAAATTGCTAAATTGTTATGGCCTTGATTCAACATGGCTGAACCCCAAAAACAGTTGATCTTCCCAATGACCACTTCCTCCTTCTTTCCCACTCCAGTCCTGGAAGCCTTTCCTGGCCACACATGGGAGCCCCCAATCAGCTCCTTGAGTGTCACTGAATCTTCCCTTGAAACTCCACCCCTAGCAAAAGTCTGTAAAATCTCTGTCTCCTTGTCTCAGGTCAGAATATTTCCCAATCTCCCTGCCATCCATCCTTTCCATGTTCTCCATAATAAAGGCTTTTCCACCACTTTCTTTTACTTCTTTCTGCTTCTCTGCTGTGGCCAAAAAACCTAACATACTCCCTGTTTACCACTGTATCCCTGTCACTGAAAACATTGCCTGTTATACATTAGACATTTTAGAAATATTTGTTGACTGTCATATGAATTACTAATGTGGGGAGGAAGAGAGACAAAGAGGGAGACAGAGAGAGAGAGAGA
>NW_004524632.1:1596287-1596833 GCF_000260255.1 Octodon degus
TGTTCGAGAAATCACAGTCCTCTGGATTGAATCCCCTCCCACCCACTCCTGTCTTCTTGACTAACGCATGATTAATGCACCAAACCAAAACTAGGAATTTACCAACCTAGAAACCTAAAAATATACAAATCTTTTTGCCTCTTCAGCAAAAGCACGGTTCTTTATCACTAGACTCAACTTCTGTCCTGCTGGGGATATCTATATATACCAGTTGTACCAGTTTAAGAGGAATTTTCATGAATTTCCTAATCATTCCATCTTTGCCAAGTTCATAAATCAAAACTAATATGAATGTATAGATACATTCAATCATGATATGGATATACAGATATATTTAATAATTTGGTATATTTTTGGAATTTTTAAATGATTTTCTCTTTTCACTTTTCTCTTCTCTTCTCTTCTCTTCTCTTCTCTTCTCTTCTCTTCTCTTCTCTTCTCTTCTCTTCTCTTCTCTTATGTATTTAGAACAGGGTCTACAGGGTCTCACTATGTAGATTGGACTCATAATGTTTCTCCTGTTTACATTCTCCTAAGCACTGGATT
>NW_004524632.1:1599078-1603046 GCF_000260255.1 Octodon degus
TGTAATAAATACAGCTCTTGAATTGCTTTACTGCGGGAGAGAAAAGTTATTCTAATATAAAATCAAAAAATGTGGCTCCGTTTGCTGAGAGTGGCCAGAGCAGAAAAGATGGTTTCCTCGCCAATTTGAAGCACTGCTCATGATTAACCTGACAAGACAAACTACAGAGAAGCGTGTCTGCTCAGAAAAACTAGACAGATTTTTAACTTCATAGTTCAGGAAATATGGTTACTACTACTGTTTCTGTTTTACAGTACTGGGCTTGCAGAATAGATTTCTCAACTTCTGTTTCCTATATTTCCAAATAAAAACATTGTTTACCTGTAAAATATCACTAGAAAACTAGCTGTTGGAGATGTCAGATTGATATAAAACACGCAGTGTTTCCTTCAGCATTTTATCAGTTGATAAATAATGTCTTGTCTTGATTTCTCAAAACATTTCATGAAATTTCTGATAATCTCTTTTTAAGAATCTGTTTGAGCCTTCAATGGCCATCATCTTTTGGGAAAGATCTCCAAACTCTAAGGTTTTTTTTTTTTTTTGGCTTTTAGTCATTTGTGGAATAATATTTAATGCCATTTGCATAGATTTCAGCACAGTTTTAAGTTCTATATGCCCTTAGTGGTTAAAGAAAACCTCTCTAACCCCTAGTCATTGCCAAAAAGACACTCAAATTTCATGACTCATTTTCCAACTATCTTAGCTTTTTCTTTGCTTTAAATCAGTTTCAAGGGTACAGTGTAAAGCAGTTTTGTAGGCCTACCATCACCAAGTTCCACATTTGAGAGGATTAAACAGTAGTTATTTTCTCCTAGTTCTGGAGGCTGAATCAACCAGTGGGATGTTTGCTTTTTCCTGAAGACTCATGCAAATTCTGAGGGACAGAGTTTAGCCTCCAATTTCAAGGCAAGTGGCAATACTTCATCGCCACACTTGAAGAAGATGGTACATAGAAAGTATTTAGTACAAACACCAGCAAATAATTAGATCTTCACTGTTCGTGCCCTGAGAGTTACTTTCACTATTAATGTTGTGGAAATGTTTATTATTATCAGCCATTATTACTCTTATTTAGCCAAGCAAAGCTGTGCAAATGCCAGATGATCTGAGGGAAAAAGTGTGCTTACAATCATGACAGTTTTAACCTCATAGCAACCATGTTCTTAGTTCACGTGTCATTTGACATTGTAAAAATCATAGTCCAGTAAACAGATCTGGGCAGAAAAGAGGAGGCAGTTTAATAAGCTAGAGGTGGCAGTGACTTAAGCATCAGAAGCCAAGTATTCACATCCCAGCTCTGAAAATTATTGGCTGACTCCTTGAGGCTTAGTCCTGTAACTCCACTGGAATTTCATTGTGTAAATCTACAAAATAATATCACAAGTTTATTGCAATGATCAAGTAAGATAAGAAATTTGGAAAGGCAATAGGACACATTTTGATAGACCCTATTCCCCACTGATCTTTGAGAAAAATTGAAAAGAACTCTGGTGCTTCAAGTTTTTTTTTTTTTTCCTTAGAAGATTAATAAAAATGGCACTAGTTTTAAATGAAAATTTGCTATAGAGGGATTATGCTTTATTGGTGGTTATGGCGATCTTTACTGTTTTGAACATAAAATTCTGTTTTAACCATTCATATACATGCTAAGAAAATAAAATCAAAAGTTTAATAAAATCAAAAGAAAATAAACACTAAAGAGTTTATAGTCAATAAAAAGAAATCGTTCACTTCTGACCTCTAGTTTCTCAGTTTCAATTTGGAAATAATCCATTTTATGAAATTTTTGCATTTTCTGCTTCTGCAGAGAAATATACACCCCTCTCCACACACACACTTTAAATTTAGAAAGAGAATCTAACATAGCTACACTTCTTTTTAGCCTTTGAACTTTACATTCAACACTGTATCTCAGAAGTTGTATCAATGCTGTCTTCAAATATTTAGCTCTTAAAAAATACTTAGCCCTGGACTTCTCCTCATTATATGGGGCTCGAAGCCTGAAAACTTTATTCTGTGTACACTCTCTTCTTAGCTAATTTCTTTTTTATTTTTAAGTTTTTTAAATTCATTTATTCATTGGGTATAAGATGTGGCTACGCAGCTCAGACCTATAGTGATCCTTCTGTCTCAGCCTCCCCAGCGCTGGGATTATAGGTGTGCACTACCACACTTGGTATCAGTGGCAAGCAATGGTGCTCCCAGGGTTTGATGGCCAGCACGGACCAGCATGCGGTAGTGGAGACCAAACTTGGCTCCTTGCTCTTGCCAGGCAGGCGCTTAGACTGCTGAGCTATCTCCCCAGCCCTTGGCTAATTTCTAGTTTGTCTTCCAGAGGGAGCCAGGGCAGGAGGTTAGGCTGCTGGTGTAAGTGGGGGGTGGTGGGCTTCTTCGTATGCCTCTGGGAGTAGCAATGGGGATGGCAGGCTTCAGCAAAGTGGCTGCAGGAATTATAGGCTCAAATTGTGTCCCTGTTTCTGCACAGGCTCGGAGGATGACAAGGACAGTAATTTCAGCAGACTGCAGAAAAGTGATTCTCGGAAGACTGGTGATGTTTTAATCAGGAAACTTCTGCTCAGTCGTATGAAATGTACCATTGATAGTTTAGAGAGAAGTAAAGGTCCATTGGCCTTCTGCTTAAAGGCAGGTCATGGCTTTGGATCATTGTGAAAGCCCTCTCTTGTCCCTTCTCTTTTTTCTGTATTTAGGACAGAGTCTACAGGGCCTACAAGGTCTCACTACGGAGATCGGACTCACAGTGAGTTTCCTATTTTCAGCTTCTCAAGTGCAGGGATTACAGGTGTGCACCACCATGCCCAGTCTCAATCAACAGTCTCAGCATGCCCTGGGGATGGGGCCAGCATGACATGCCTGGAATCAAACCCCGGCCGCTGCGCTCTGCCTAAGCAGGTGCTTTCTTGCGCCCCTTCTATTCTTGTGTTTTCTCAGCATCTAACAGCTTCTAATACTTGGGAAAAGCCCCTTCTGTTTTCTGCTACCCACAAAGCTACCTAAGTCTCTGGCTAAACTATTTAGAGAAATTTGGCTTATTTGATAGATAACAATTACAATAAACTATTTCTGTCTACTCTATGTTTCTTTATCCATTATTTTTGATGCCCTTGTGGTATCCCGTTGTGTGGGTGTACTGTAATCTGTTTCAGTATCATCAGCAATAGATATGTAGGCTCTTTCCAGTCTCTTACTGTTAGGCATACCACTTACCCATGTCTAGAGAATCTGTGGCTTCATCGGTCTTTGTGAGTTTTTTTTATTTTAGGGAAGGATCTACAGAGTGTTCATGATCTCACTACTAGATCAGACGCGTAGTGATCCGGCTGTTTACAGCCTCCCAAGAGCTGGGATTACAGGCACGTGCCATCACTCCCAGTGTCAATTGCCATCTCAGGGACTCCCGGGGGTGGGGCCAGCATGGCAGGCCTGGGGATCGACCTCCCGGCCCTTGCGCCTGCTTGTAGGCACTTTAATCCACAGAGCTATTTTGGTCCTGTCTTTGTGAGTTTTAATGGAGATACATATTGGCAAATTACAATCTAAAGAGGAAAAACTGATTTATATTCTCTTCAACAATGGAAGAGAATGGGCACCAATACCCTAGCAAAAACAAAATGCATTACCAAAGTTTTGATTTATGAAAATTTGATAGATTAAAATGGTATTATCCCAGTGTTTAAATATATAACATATACTACTTTACAATAAACTTGAATTCTTTTCAAATGTTTAATGGTCATTAATATTTACTTTCCTGAGGGCCGGGGAGATAGTTCAGTAGAATAAGCGCTTCCCTGTCAAGTGCAAGGGACTGAGTTCAATTCCCGGTTCTGCGAAAAAAAAAAAAAATTACTTTTCTGTATACTCACTATTGATGGCATTTTGAATTTTATTATTCTTCCCTGTACTTATAATATTTTTCTGTATATTGAATGTATTAGTTCTTGGTC
>NW_004524632.1:1603146-1604759 GCF_000260255.1 Octodon degus
TTTTCTTTGCAGACATTTTTAATATTGAGCTAGTGAATTTTTTCTTATAAAATGAATATTCATTTTATAATTTAGGGTTTGTATTCTGTATGCCAAGGCCTCTTCAACAACAACATTCTAAAATACATATTTTCATGTTTTTACGATAATTTTATACTCAAGTCTTTTGCTTCATCTGGGATTCATTTGACTTTAGGGCAGATGTAATAGTCTGACTTTGTCATCTCTGTAAGTGGTGAGTCACTTATTCCACTTATTAAGTAATCCATATTTTTATTTATCAATATGAATTCTTCACATGGTAAATTAGAGAATTTACTTGGAAGCATGTATATGTACACATTTGCATTACTATTTATACATGTAAATGTATGCAATTTATAATATTATTTATACATTTTACCTCTGAGTTATTCCCTCTTCTACTTTCCTATATTAGCATTTCATTTTATTCCTGTTGTTTCATATAAAATTTAGAATCACTTTGATTAAATACCCACTTTTCAAAAAAACTGGTGCAGCCTCAATTTAAACCAGTTTAGGAGACTAGAACAGCTTTTAAGTAGAGCAGTCCCTTGCTGTTTCTTGGTTAGACTTTCACGGACTCACTGTTTCATGGGTTTCCAAAAAGTGTTCATCTAAATTATTTATCTCAGATTTTTTGCTATGTTGCAGGATTTTGCAATACCCTACAGTAGAGTATGTTGTTAAAATTATGTAGGTTTGCAACTTTAAAAAATGGTTAAGAACATTAGAAGTGTTTTTGAAATTGTGGGAAAGGTTTATAAGAGTGTGGGAAGGGTTTCTAAAGCCTTAAATGTATATATAAATACTAAAATAAATATAACATCACTACTTTGCTGATTTTTTACTTACAACAAGAGTGTCTGGAACATAAACTCTGTGATGAGGCACCACTCTACTTCAAAATAGTGAGATTATGTAGGTAAAACCAAAGTGGAATGGAAACTTCACTGGGTCCGTAATCCTATTATTTAGTGTCGAAACCATGCTAACGGGCAGTTAAGTGCACATTATATTAAGAATAGAAAAAAATCTAGCTGTGTAGACATTCATGTCAACATTTTCCTTTCAGATATCTTGGCTAGGACACAAAATGCATTTATTATATATGTTTGTGGGTCATTTTCCTTTAAGGGAATTTTTGATTATAAGGGTGATACACAGAAAGAATTAGGCGAACTTTTACCTAATTCAACTGTGTCATTTGACTAAGGGAAGCAATGAGGTCGAGAGAAAATAAAATAGTTGCTCAAGGTCACACACAGAATTGGTGGCAAAATAGGCTCCCAATTCCTCCAGATACTCAGTATATTGCTTTGTCTATAGATTCCTTTGTCTATTGATTGCTTTGTCTATAAATTGCTTTGTCTATTGCTTCTTGTGAGTCTTCCCCGGTTACACGTTTGAACCTTACGACCAAGAAGTGATGTGGGAGAAGAATCAGCTTGGTGCATGTGCTGAGGCTGTGGTCCTCGGCTTGACAGAATTTGATGTTCACTTATTTGTCCTGATAGCAGACACCCTGTCATTAAAATCTAACCCATTAAATTATGATATATTTAAGAATTTTTTTTTTTTTTTTTTTCTTT
>NW_004524632.1:1604926-1613578 GCF_000260255.1 Octodon degus
TTCCAACATGTAACCAGGAAAGACTCACAAGAAGCAATGGAATTCATAGACAAAGCAATATGTTGAGTATCTGGAGGAATTGGGAGTCTATTTTGCCACCAATTCTGTGTGTGACTTTGAGCAACTATTTTATTTTCTCTTGCCAAAGTGATCTTTTGGCCAAGTGTAGCATGGAGTCCTGTCCTCTGCAGCATGCTTCTCTGATTCTGATTGTGAAGGAAGAGGAAGAGAGAATGTAGAAAGGTTTAACATCCTACAAACAAAGATCCATCATGCTCTGCCTGCCTTGCTATCTTCCTCAGCATGAGGGCAGGGAACATCACACAGTTTCTAAGTCACTAGCATTCAGTAGCAGAATTATTGATTAAAGCAGGGAGTTAGGAAGGGAGGCAACAATAGGAGGTTTAAGATGTTTTAAATTTGGATTTAGCCTGCATACAATGGCTTGTTCTAGGCATCCCTAGACTCCTTGTTTAAGTGCAGAATTAGACAGCTCTGTATCTTTTGCCTTTGTATTACTGTGACGTTCTTTTGATAGTTCTGTGCTCTTGCTATGCATAGTTACCAACACTGACTGTTTCAGGAGATAGTCACTGATATTAATAGCATTTGGGATGTTTACACAATATAATATTTTAGCAGAATTATTATTTTATGTGGTACTACTGTTTGCAGATTTTTATGGATATAAGTATAGGTATAGGTATCAGTATAGATATAGACTTGTAGGAATCAGAAGAAAGTGAATGCTATTCAACAAGAGCTGTCTTAGCTGGGAAGTACTGAGATTTCTGTACTTCTTTTCCCATTCCTCTTCAGCAAAGACCTTTGACGTATAAAAGGTCAGTGACTCTAAGGCACAAAGGAATAATATGAGTAATTAAGGATAGATGAGTAATTGTTGGATGCATCACATGGCTCCTGGTATTCACTTAAACTGACAAGCACTAAACAGCAAACTCCAAAGATTTAATTCTAGAATTGCCTGGTTACTGCGTGTGTTGTAAATGCAAATGCCCAGGCTTCTCCCCAAGAACACTGTGGAGTAAATTCCTTTGCACTGAACTAAAATTCTGCATATTTATTTGCTTATTTTGATGTAGGGATCAAACCTCGGGCCTTGCCCGTACCAGTCAAAGGCCCAACCACTAAGCTATGTGTGTAGCCGCCAAATCTGCATTGTAAATCATTAAGTTGATCTGTATGTTGATAACTCAGATCAGACTCTAAATAGAGTGAAGTGCTTCTAATATTTTCTCCCCAGCAAGAAACACTACAGGACCACAAATGATGGCACCTCCAAAACACAAGGGGGCCGGCTGAACAGCTCAGCAGATTAAAGCTCCTGCAAGCAGGTGCAGGGGCTAGTGGTCCCATCCCTGGGCCTGCCATGCCAGCCCCACCACCAAGGTGCGCTGAGATGGTGATTGAGACTGGGTGTGGTGGCGCGCACCTGTAATCCCAGCTCTTGGGAGGGTGTACTACAAATCCAATCTAGTAGTGAGACCCCGAACACTCTGTAGACCCTTTCCAAAATAAAACAAAACAAAACAAAAAAAAAACAAGATACTTTACACATTGATTTTTCATCCAACAATTGGCATTTTTTAAGATCCTACCCAGACAATCCCATGAGAAGTAATTATAGTTTTTAGAAATCTTCCCTTATACTGAGGCAAAATATCTCCTTGTCTGGTCAGTCATTTTGCTTAGACTTTCAGAGCTGGGTATAAAAAGTTGAGTTTCTCTTTCATGTAAATGGAGAATAATCTTCCAGATTACTTGGAATTTAAAGCTTCTGCATGTCATAACCTTCTTGGTTGCAGAGTAACCAGAACTTTCCCCTTTGGTTTCAACTTTGAGGTCATGACAAGCAGCTCAGCAGCTTTTTTCTCTGACTATGCCGGTCCTGCAAGTCCAGTTGAGGTCAAGGTCATTATTTATTTTATTTTATTTTTCCCCATTATTTTATTGAGAAACAAATAGCAATGAGACAGTTTCAAACCAAATTGGTAGGACAGTTTCAATAATTAACACATTACATACATTCATCCTAGTTGTTAATTGCTGTACAAGATGCGGACATGATATCCTATTTGCAAACACTATTAGATCAGATCCCTCTATTCATTAAGAGAATGTAGCTATATATCTATCCTAACCATTTTGAATACACAGATACAAAATGGACATTTATCTGTATTCCCTTTTTTATTTAGTTCTGTTATTTGAATATTATAGGTGTGTTAACTCAGCAAAATATTCTAAAAGAGTCCAGTAGTCCATAATAGTATTGGGTTTTCCATTTACTGGCAATGTCAGAAATTGTTGACCTGAGTCCCCTACAGACTTATTTTATTTTTTATTAATTCTATTGAGAAACAAATACCAATGAGACAGTTTCAAAACCAATTAATAGGACAGTTTCAATGATTAATACATTGCATATTGTTATCTTCTTAGTGGTTATTCATAGTACAAGATGCTGTCATGATATTCTGTCCAAACAGTATTAACACAAATCTTTCTTCTCACTGAATTAAGAGAAAGTAACTGTATACCTATCTTAACTGTTTTGTATATACAGATACAAAATAGTCCTTCCTTTGTATCCCTTTTTTTTGTTTAGTTTTGTCAGAGGTGGGCATTCCATTTCCATTTAAATATTGTAGGTCCATGAATTCAGGAAAATAATCTAATATAGTCCAGTAGTCCATAATAGCAGTGGGTTTTCCATAGGACTGGCAATGTTAGAAGTCGTTGTCTTGAGCCTTTTACAGCACAGCATATTAATATGGCTTTACTCTTTATACCTTGCTTTTATACTTTTCTGCTGAATGGTTACCAGGATAAAGCAAGACCTATATAACAAGAAATGCAACTTTTGTATCTGCCAAGGTCAGTCAAATCCCCTCAGGATTTATCCAGAAACCCTGTACTGCAGTTTGTACATCCTTTGTCAGTGTCAGCCGTGTGGATGAGTCACGGCCATTGTTTGACCAATTTACTGTCCGTGAAAGCCTGAGAGAATGTTTTCTGTCCATGTGACTCTCCTTAGGCACATTCTACGTCATCAATCATGTAGGGAAATGCAATTAGCAGATGATTTTGCCGACTACCACCTCACTCGTTTTCCTAGAGATCTACTCCTCAGGTATTCACCTGACACTGCTGATTGGTCTAGCTACCATGTGGCTTACAATAGGTCTGCAATTGCTGATGTGGCATCCGAGACAATGGTAAGCACAGTGGGGATGGCTCACTTGCTCATTTCACTGTGGTCTTTTTAAACTCCCCCCTCTGTTCTTACATCAGAAGGAGGGGTAGCAAGAACAGAGAATACATTTATTCCATGAAGTCCTTATTTTATCTGCCTTTTTCCAGACAACTAGCTCTTCTAGATTTTTAAGATGTTCTGAAATTTTGAGATTCTTCCCCAAAGGAGTGGCAGGTAATAAGCAGGACCAGAAGAATGAGTGATGTACAGATGAAAGAGAAGAGCTCAGAGGTCTTTTGAGGTAAAATATAAAAGAAAAGAAAGATCAATATGACCACCCCAAGTCGTTTTGCAGTGGGAGTTGTGTTTGTGTGCATACGTGCATAAGTACACATGCCTATATGTTTGGGTTTGTGTGAGTAGGGTAGAGGGAGCAATTCATTTCAAGTATCTCCACCTACCATACCAAATTCACATGAAGGAAATACATCAGGCAAAATTAGGCAAGCATCACCGATATAGTTAGCTGTAGATGGCAAGGGTGGTTAAACTTTTGTACAGGTAACATAGACTCCACAGGAGGACTTCTCAGTCTTCCTACTTCACCTTATTATTTGTGTTGAGGATGAGCTCAACCAATGGCTGCCAACTGCTTCAACAGTAAGTGTTAGGATTAGTACCTTGTGTCTACTTGAGAAGCTCAGGAGTTTAAGTAAGTGAGTCAGCGGGGATTTTGTAAATGTCCTGAGCCTGTGCAAGAGAAGGGCACCCAGGGGCCGGGGACATGGCTCAGTGGAATAAGCGCTTCCCTGGCAAGCACAAGGGCCTGAGTTCAATCCCCGGTTCTGCCAAAAAAAAAAAAAAAAGAAAGAAAGAAAGGAGGGCACTGAGACAGTGTGAGTACTACACTCACCTGAGGGCAGGGAGCCTGCTTATACTGTAAAGGAGGATAACACTCCTATCCCGCTCACACAAACCCAAACATATAGGCATGTGTACTTACGCACATATGCACACAAACACAATTCCCACTGCAAAATGACCTGGGATGGTCATATTGATTTTTCTCTTGTTTTATATTTTACCTCAATAAAGCTCCCTCTTTCGCTTTTGCTGCTTTTGCTTCTTCTACCACCTTCAGCTCTTGCCCTTCTGCATGCCACCCTGCCTTGGAGCCAGCTGGTGACAGCCTGAAGCCTCCACAAACTGTGAGCTGAATCAACCTTTCCCTCCTTAATTTTGGGAATTGGGTATTTTGTCCTAGCAACATGGGAAAAGTAACTAAGACAATACGGCAACTAGAATTTCATTTGATATGATTCTGTTCATTAGCTCGGGGTCATATCTTCTATCAAAGGAGAGTTAAAGATCAGCTTTTTAAATCGAGTTCTCATGGTAGAACACTGACAAGAAGACAAACCTGAGTGAGACTATTCTGTTTGGATGATAGAGACAGAGAGAAACAGGATCAGAGATAATGTCATCTATACCAGTCGAGTCAAAGGTAAAAGTATCACCAATATCGCTGCCAAACATTCTGGTAACATTAAACTCAGATGTAGTATCTGTTGTTCAGTTTTTACCATTAGCTACAAGTCCACGCCTTGCTTATGAATGACCACATGTGTAAAGAATCATAATGTGAAGTAGGGCATGGTGGGGCACACCAGCTCTCCCAGCACTAGGGAGGCTGAGGCAAGAGGATCACCATGAGTTTGAGGCCAGCCTGGGCCACATAGTGAGTTCAAGGCCAACCTGAACATAGCAAGACCCTGTCTCAAAAAAACCAAGAAAATAAAATTGTTACAGTAAAAGACACTTTGGTAAACCCCCTCCATTTAAACACACTTATCCCATCATACCTACCACTTTCAGTTCTGGAAGTCTTTTTCTGTGAATGTCTTTAGTTGCCTTGTCATGGCCTCGATGTCATAATCACTTTAAAATGTTTATCTTTCTTGGTCATTTTGACTTTGGGGCAGAGCCAGAAATTGTGGAGCCTCAGGTATGGTGAATGAGGTGAATGAAGCCCATCATTTTCCCCAAGCTGGCTTTTCCACTGGATAGCACTAGGCATCAGAATTCACCACAATTTTTATAACAGCTTGTAAAGACACTCATTAAACATTCATCCTAGGTCTTCCTCATACCCTGCGTACAGTTGACCGTGTTAGGTTCAAATGACCACTTTCTAAACAGGAAATAGATTACCCTATATTCATATGTAAGATGGATTCATGTCAAGAAAGATTGTAAAATAATCTCATTCATAAACATGAATGAAAGGATGAATGGAAAGTACAAATATTTTTAAACATTTAATCAGCTGTAACATGAAAAGATATTTCATTTTGATGTTTTCTTGTGGCTAGGCTAATACATGACAACTTCAGGAATGGAGTTCAATATCAAACTTTCTAAAAAAATCAAACATTCTAACAGTGATAAATTTAACACAATGATTTGGTGATTATCTGCCTAGGTTGTGACAGAAAGATTCTTATGTAAAATTTTATGTGAGATACAGCTAGAAGCTTTCTCTATCCTTTTTACCATACATGGCTATTACTTATACTACTTTTATTCAGAGCAGTTTGAAGCTTTAAATAAAAACAATATTTTTTACAAAGGCAAAATGAATAAAAGAAGTTTCTACTTTTACTGCCAACAGAAGTTGTAAATAAATTTGCTATTTACTTCTTCATATATGAGACATACAATCATAAAGAGATGTATCTCTAAACTACAGTAATCAGATATTAATAGCATTGAGCATCCAACCAATGCAATTACAAAAACAATACAATATTACATTCCAAGATCAAACTTACCTAGGTAGTACGTTTTCTAGTTATTTGTCTGATTCAGCATTGATTTTTTTTTTTTTGCAATACTAAGAACAAATAAACTTGAAGATTTAGAACAAAACTTAAACCTTTAAAAGTTGAAGTGGGCTGGTGAGATAGCTCAGTAGTCTAAAGCGCCTGCTTCGGCAAGGTTAGGCAAGCTTAGGCAAGTGAAGGGATCATGGAGCCATCCCCAGCACCACATGCCATACCAGCACCACATGCCATACCAGCACCACATGCCATACTAGCCCCATCCCCCAGGGAAGGCTGAGTGGGCCATAAAAATAAAATAAAATAAAATAAAATTGTAGTAGATGTCTTCATGAAATTCATCACAGGAGTTAAAACTGTGGTCCACTGAGCAGGAGACAGATAGTGTGTCCCTCTTTTACCAGTGTTTCTTTCACCTGGTTAATAACATGGAAATCTCAGGGCCATGGAGAGAATCTAGAGTTGCACATAGCTGGTCTCACACCCTACTCCTTGCTCTTGTGTTTAAAACTAGAGATGAGTTAAGCACATAGCCCTGGAACCAGATATACCTAGGCTCAGAAAGGTATAGCCCTGGAAACAGACTCAGAAACCTAGGTTTGTTCCTTCAAATCTAAGTGAACTTGGGCAAATGATTCAAGCTTTTTACTCACTCAGGGTTTGTTTTGGTTTATAAAATAGGAAAAAAAAATTACCTCCAGTCTAACTCATATCACACTGGAGGCAATCCTCAGTTATCCTCTGAGGATCAGTGATAGATCAGTTAGACAGCTTCATCTGAGGTTGGTTTGCATTCAGCTAGAGAAATTGAGGTAGTTGGGCACTGCGAATGTCCACACCCTGGAGACTGCCCTGGGTGGCTCACATGTGGCCCAATAGGATCCCAAGACAGAAAGCAGAAGCAGGCAGGGCCTTTCTGCCTAAGTCTGAGACCTGTACAACCTTGCCTTTGTTGCATTACCTTGACCAAAGCATGTCAGCAAACCAGCCCAAATCAGAGGAGCAGATAAATAATCACTGCTTTCTGTAAGAGTTTATATAAAGTCCTACCACACAGAGGATGAAACAGGTAGGGAAAAGTGGGTCTGTTTTGTACAATCTTCTACATAGTGTATGCCCTTTGGTAAATAATTATAAGTTGCAGGAACAAATTGCTACAGATATGTGCTAAAGATTAATCATAGAATTGTGAAACCTTCTAATTTCCCTAAGCATGCCTTAATAGACATTATTCATTCTTTTGTGCTTTTGTTTAAAGGGTCATTTTAAACAGCAATGGCAAATTATGATGTACACCAAGAGGTTCAACTCTATTCTTACATGGCATGGATATGTGTGGTTATCATTCTGTAGCAGAAATGATTTAACAATGTTCAGAAGTGTCTAAAAACAGCACCTCAGCCTAAGATATAAAGAAGGATGGCAATAAATATATGCTATCTTTTTTCAGGGACATTATCTGATAAGCTCTCAGATGTCTTCACTAAATAAGGATTTGTCTGAGTTAGAAGGCAATGATAATTATAAATATATTATAAGAGAACATTAATATACTAAAATTATTTGTAGCATCTTCAAGATGTGCAATCGTGCTTTCCTCCTTTTTGTTTTTAGAAATTGGGTAATTGGGGTATCAATCATGTTCTCACGTTTATCTAGGCCTACAGGAGAGAATATATCAAGAATTGATTAGTTTGCTGCATATATAAGAAAAAAATCTTTCCGTTAAGATTTATTTTAATGCCATTCTCTTAGTATTTTTGTCACTATTGCTAAGAAGAGTGACTATAGTTGGAAGGCTCCAATGATTGTTACAGGGCAATTGTTGAAGGCATTGCCCTTTTTTTTTTGTTCACTATAATTTATATAATGACTGAAGTAATAGATTGCCTTCAGGCTTAGTAGGAAAGCTCACCTTTAAAAAATTACACTTTCCCCTTTTTTATTGAGTTTTGTCGGAGGTGGGTGTCCCGTTGCCATTTAAATATTGTAGGGGTGTGAATTCAGCAAAGTAATCATGAAAAAATTATGCTTTCCTTTCACTAAAGTGTAAGAAGCCCAGTTCAATCCCCATGTCCACCTGCCTTACCAGACCTTCCCTTCAGGTGGCCTGAGCCACCAAAAATTAAAAATAAAAATAAATAAATAAACAAGAAGCTACTAGGTTTGCTTTTTTCTGACTACTAAGTAATACAGCGATAAGTGGGATATAGTCACCATTTCATGTTACATATGGCTCTGTAACATGCTCTTGATTTTCTATCCTACTTCAACTGTTATACCTGAAAAAAAAATTTCCATGCACTTATTCATTTCCTTTTTGGTAGAACAAAATAGAATAAACTCTATTATAGAATTATATATATGTATTCTTTCCAAAAGAAATGTATCCTCATTGTCATTCTATCAGTATTCAATTTCCTAACCCTAAACATATGCCAACATATGCCAGGAACATCATTTTAAAAAATGATATATACCATCCCCTTCCCCAGGGTGAGCTGAGACAGCGATTGAGACTGGCCGTGGTGGTGTGTGCCTGTAATCCAACACTTGGGAGGCTGTAAACAGGAGGATCACTATGAGTCCAATCTA
>NW_004524632.1:1613962-1615011 GCF_000260255.1 Octodon degus
GTTTCAAACCAAATTGGTAGGACAGTTTCAATAATTAACACATTGCATACATTCTTCCTAGTGGTTATTTGCTGTACAAGATGCAGATATGATATCCTATTCACAAACACTATTACAACAAATACCTCTATTTATTAGGAGAATGGAACTATATATCTACCCTAACCATTTTGAACACACAGATACAAAATGGACATTCATCTGTATCCTCTTTTTTGTTTAGTTCCATTACTTGAATGTTATAGGTGTGTTAACACAGCAAAATATTCTAAAGGAGTCCAGTAGTCCATAATAGTATTGGGTCTTCTGCTTCACTGGCAGTGTCAGAAATTGTTGACCTGCGTCCTCTATAGCCCAACATAACAGCATAGTTTTACTACTTATACTTAGTTTTTATACTTTTCTGCTGGATGGTTAAGACCAAGATAAAGCAGGACCTATGCAACAAGAGTTGTAGCTTTTGGATCTGATAAGGTCAGTCAAAACCCCTCATGATTTGTCCTGAGATCCCGTACCTCAGATTGTAGATCTTTTGTCAGTGTCAGCCATGTGGATGAGTCATGGACAATGCTTGGTCAATGTCCACTCTGTGAAAGCCTGAGAGAGTGTTTTCTCTACATATGACTCTCCTTAGGCACACTCTACATCATTGATCACTTTCCTCTTTGACCCCATAATCTTGATCAGAAAATTTGGGACACTACTGAGTTACAAGACATTTCCGTACAAGTTCTCATATGTCCTGAGTCTTAATTGACCTTGGAAGGCTAGGATCAAAATGTTGGCTTTCCTTGTGGCCCTCCTTTGTATCTAATTTTGGTCTGCAAAGTTAGGTTATTAACCCTCCAGAGGAGAATCTTATTGTTATTACGGTACAACCTAGGCTGTTAAGCTTAAGCTCACTATCTGTCTGAATATCAAACATCTTAGGCATAACATGGAACAAGTATTGATACGTTGAACTTTAAGTCCCTACAGAATATAATGAAAAAACATATAAAAATTAGAATATATTTTTAAAATAGGCAGAAAAAATTATATAATTCTTA
>NW_004524632.1:1615268-1617032 GCF_000260255.1 Octodon degus
TGAACCTACTATTACAAATTGCCATCTTCAGTGCAGTTGCTTAGTTCACAGGTATCAGTATATATAATTAGTCAGGGTGAGAATCTTTCCAATTAACTGCTAGATCCAAAAATCTTCTGGAGATTGTCAGGATCATTGTCTTGTCCATCTTCTACATATAACTGTATGGCTTGTCACTGTTATGTTTCTTAGCTCTTCTCCTTTCCCTCTCTTAATTAGTTAGTCCTCAAGTTCTTGCTTTCATTTTACTTGTATTATACTTTTCTATTTGTATTTCTTCTTTTGAGTTCTTATACTAGGGAAACTATATGATGTTTACACATGTGTCTGGTTTATTTCACTTATGAGTATATCTTCAAGTGGCATCCACTTCAACATAAAGGCTTCGAGTTTATCATTCTTAATAGCTGAATAATACTCCATTGTATAAAAATACCACATGCTTTTCATCCATTCTTCAGGTGATGGGCATTTTGGTTGTTACCAAGATTTGGCTATCACAAATTCTGCTGCTATAAACATAGGCACACATATATCACTATGATATGATGTTTTCAGATCCTCTGGGAAAATTCCCAGTAGAGAAATAGCTGGCTTAAATGGGATTTCCAGTCCAACTTTTCTAAGGAGTCTCCACACTGATTTCCATAACAGTTGATCAGTCTACATTCCCACCAGCAGTGGAGAAGGGTTCCTTTTTCCCCACAGCCACTCCAACATTGTGGTTGGTTGCTTTCTTCATGATAGCCATTCCTTCCTGGAGTGAGATGATATCTCAATGTTGTTTTAATTTGCATTTCACGGATGGCTAGTGATGTGTAGCGTTTTTTCATATATTTATTTACTTCTTTAAATTTATACTCTGAGAAGTGTTTGTTGATCTTAGATGACCATTTCTGGATTGGGTCTTTAACTTTTTGGGCTCTGGTGTTTTTCAATTCTTTATAAATTCTAGAGAGCAGACCTTTGTCTGAGTACTTATTTGTCATGATTTTTTCCAATTTTGTGGGTTGTCTTTTCACTTTGTTGGTAATTTCTTTTGACGTGAAAAAATTTCTCAGTAAGCGCAGGTCCCAGTTGTTAATTCTTGGAAGTGTTTCCCATGTGATTTGGCTTTTGTTCATGAACTCTTTGCCTACCCCTCTATCTTCAAGAGTTCCTCCTACTTTTCTTCCTGGAGATTTAGTGTCTCTGTTTTAATGTTTAGATCTTTAATCTATTTTGACTTTAGTTTAGTGCATGGTCAAGTTTTAGTTTGCAGCACGTAGAGAGCCAGTTTTTCCAGCACAATTTGTAAAGGAGGCTATCTTTCCTCCAGTAAGTAAGTTTCACCCCTCTTTCAAAGGTGGCTGAATGTGTTCATAGGGGCTTCAGCATCTTCTAATCTATTCCATTGGTCCTCAGGTCTATTTCGTTGTTAGTACCATGCTGATTTTAGCACAGTAGCCTTGTAGTATAATTTCAAGTCAGGAATTGTAATGCCTCTTGCCTTGTCTGTGTTGTCAATGACTGCCTTTGCTATTTTAGGTCTTTTCTGGTTCCAAAGAAATTTTAGCAATGATTTCCCTAGCTCTGTGAGGTATGTTGGGGGTAGTTTGATACGGATTGCATTAAATCTGTACAACAATTTTGGGAGTATGGCCAGCTTCACAATATTTGTTCTTCCTATCCAGAAGCATGGAATATCTTTCCGTTTTCTGTAATGCTCTATGATCTCTTTTTTCAGAGTACTGTAATTTTCCTTGAAAAGATCTTTGACTTCTT
>NW_004524632.1:1617867-1626133 GCF_000260255.1 Octodon degus
CAGTATAATACTTGCCTCCAGGAATGATTTTGAGAGGATTGCTTCCTTTTCAATTTCATTGAAGAGTTTGCGGAGTATAGGGACTATATCTTTTGTAAATTTCTTGTAGAATTCAGCTATGAGTCCATCAGGACCTGGACTTTTCTTTGTCGGTAGGTTTTTAATTACATCTCATATTTCATTGGCTGTTTTGGGGCTATTGAGAGTGGTTATATCTTGTCAATTCAGTTGTGGTAGTTTGTACCTTTCTAGGAATCTTTCTATTTGTTCTGTGTCCTCTATTCTGTGAGAGTAACGATTCTCAAAGTAGCTATTGACAATCTTCTGAATTTCCACTGGATCTGTGGTAAATACATCCTTTTCATTCCTTATTGCTTGTATTTGAATTTTTTCCTTCCTCTTTTTGATGAAGTTAGCTAGGGTCTTATCAATTTTGTTTAATATTTCAAAGAACCAGCTTTTTGCTTCATTGATTTTTTGAACTATTTTCTTTGTGTCAATTGAGTTAATTTCTGCTCTAATCTTTATGATTTCTTCTCTTTTTTGGGCTCTGGGTTTGGTTTGCTCTTCCTTTTCTAGTTGTTGAAGGTGCAGCATTAGGGTATTTATTTTTTCCCGTTCTGTTTTTCTAATGTGTGGTTTAACAGCTATCAATTTCCCTCTGAGAACTGCTTTCATCTTGTCTGATAAATTCGGATAAGTTGCGCTTGAATTTTCACTGAATTGTGGATATTGTTGAATTTCTTGTTTAATTTCATCTGTGAACAATTGGTTGCTGAATAAGGTGTGATTTAATTTTCATGTATTTAGCTTGTTTTCTGGTTTCTTTTGTCATTTATTTCTAGTTTCATTGCACTGTGATCAGGTTATATGCATGGGATAATTTCTGTTTTCTTCCATATACTTAAGCATGACTTATGGACCAGTATGAGGTATATTTTAGAAAATGAGCCTTGTTCATCTGAGAAAAATGTGTATTCAGCTGTGTTTGGGTGGAACACTCTGTGTATGTCCACCAAGTCCATTTGTTTCAAGCTCTGGTTCAGTTCTTTTATTTCTTTGCTAAGTTTTTTCTGGTTGACCTATCTTTTGGTGATAAGGGGGTGTTAAGATCTCCTGTTAAGATTGTGGTATTGGATATTAGATTTTTCATGTCCATTAAGGTTTGCTTTATATAGTTGGGTGTTCCCATGTTTGGTGCATACATATTTATGAGTGTTACTTCTTCCTCTTGAATTTTTCCCCTAACCAGTATATAGTGGCCTTCTTTATTTTGCTTGATCATTGTTGGTTTGAAGTTGAGACTGTCTGAGAATAAGATTGCTGCCCCTGCTTTTTTCTGAGGTGCGGGGGCATGTAGTATGGTTTTCGATCCTTTGACTTTCAGCCTATGAATGTCTTTATGAGTTAAATATGTTTCTTTTATACAGCATATTGTTGGATTTTGTTTTCTAATCCACTGTGCCAGTCTATTTCTCTTAATTGATGAATTGAGTCTATTTACATTGATGGTTAGTATTGAGATGTATTGACTTACGATTGACATGTTATTTACCTGTGTCATTTATTCCTTTTTCTCCCGTGTTTAATTGCTTGCCCTACTTAGTTGCTTGCTTCTGTTCTCATTCATGGAGTTCTGATCTTTTTGGTCCCTCTCTAGAACATCTTTCAGGAGCATGTGTAGTGTTGGCTTTGTCATTATAAAATTCTTAAGTTGTTCTTTGTCATGAAAGTATTTCACTTCTCCATCAAACTTGAGAGTTTTGTATGGTATGGTAGTTTGGGCTGGGATTTGTTTTCGCGGAGTACTGCTCCATGTTCTTCTTGCCTTCATGGTTTGTGAAGAGAAGTCGACCGTATTTCTGATGGTTTTTTCTTTGAGTGTGATGTGCTTCTTTTCTCTAGAGGCTTTCAGTAGATTATTCTTGTGCTGAATTTCTGGGATCTTGACTCATATTTCTTGGTGTGTTTTTAATTGGCTTGAGGTTACTTGGCATTCTGTATGCTTCTGTTACTGGAATGTCAGATTGTTTCCTCATATTTGTGAAGTTTTCTGCTATTCCTTCTGTCCATATTTTTATTAACATCATTTGTATTGACTCCTTCTTTCTCATTGATGCCTATTATTCTCACATTGTTCATCTTTGCCTCATCTTTCAGGTGACGATTTATTTTTCCTGCATCCTCATTGTTTTTAAGAGATCTTTTCTTACCTTTTCACTAGCTGCACGAGCATTTTCAAGATCTGAAACTCTGTCTTCACTTTCACTTAAACAGTTTTACAACCTTGTGATTGAGAATTTAAATTCCTCTATATCTCTTTGACTCTGCTTCATGTGATCTATTTCTTTCCTTTATTGCTAATTCAAGGAATCCATCATTTTTCTCATCTACTCTATTTTTTTTTATCAATGTCTTCTTTAGAAGCAGTTATTAATTCTTTTACTGCAGTGTTTTTTTCAGATTGGGTTTCCTCCATATGTTTCTGTAGTTGATTCTTTACTTTAGATGCTATGAGTTCAGAGAATTCTTTTTTTATTTCAGAAAAGAATTCTGCTCTGAGTTCCTTTATAACTTTCTGCTGTTGCTTATTTACTATCAACGCCATTAATTCATACATTTGAGCTGAGCTAGTGTCCTCTGCACTTTTTCTGGGTAGGCATTGGGTTTCCTCTATATGTTTCTGCATTTGATTCTTTACTGCAGATGTTATTAATTCAGAGATTTCCTTTTTCATTTCCAATCTGAGTTCCTCTATACCTTTCTGCAGTGGTTTCTTTATTTCAGAAGCCATTGATTCATTGATTTCAGCTGTGTGATTCCCAATTTGTTTTGTGTTAGTGTCTTCTGCACTTGTTATCACTGGGCTTGGGTTCTGAGATTGCATTTTGCTTCTTCTCATTGTCATTTTGTGTAGCACTGTCTTCTGACCTTTGTTGCAGAGCCTTGGTTCAGTTATAACCTTAGCACCTACTGAAGTTCAGGTGCAAATCTACAAAGGTTGGATTTATTTAGCTGTTCCTGGCTTGGGTCTGGCTGCTGTACTCAGCTCCTTCCTGCTGCCACCCTTCGGAGTGAACCTGTTGTGACCCTCTGGCAAGATGCTATGCTCGGGCTGGAGAGATGGCTCAGTGGTCTAAAGCACCTACTTAGAACAAGCTTAGCAAAGCATCAGGGACCGCGGTTCAATCCCCCAGCACCACATGCCAGCCAGCCCCGCCCCCTGGTGGGCTGAGCTGGCCACACACACACACCACACTCTCTCTCTCTCTCTCTCTCTCTCTCTCTCTCTCTCTCTCTCTCAAATAAAAAAAAAAAGATGCTATGCTCTTGGACTAGCTGGTGGTTCTGTCCCCTACTCTCTCTGCAGTGATTGCAGCTTCAGTGTTTCACCTCAGGCCTGTATACCAGGCCTGATCTGAGTGTAGAGGGGACAAGGTCCTCTTTCCATTTTTAAATACAGATAATACATGTATGGACATACTTGTAGCAGTAATTAAGATGATGGTTTGTGAAGTAGTCACACATCCATTTGTTATAGCCAGACAATGCTTCTAGGTATGACTATCTATTCATTACCTTTCTATAGAAAATATTCTATTATTCCATCTCTACACAATCAAAACCTTTGGTAAGTATAGCACTCTCCTGAAGAAATTGTTAAGGTAGTGAATGTCGATCATCTCCCCAAATGAATAAAATTATCCTCTCATTTAGATGCCATTTAAATAATTTAGTTGTCACTACTTCCTTCATGACCTTTGGATTACACCCATTTGGGGTGTATTCATAATATCTTTGACTTTATATTCTCTTACTTAGTAGCCACCAAGTCCCTCTTCAAGTAGTATGGATGTTATTCACTAAGTGTTTTTCCAATTCACGCACTTCTTTTTATCTTCATCTCTTTCTTAACACTGTAAAGTAACTATATTCTTGCAAACTCATAACTCTGATCTCCCTCAGTCTGTTTCCTCCTGAAAAACCCAGAAAAAGTAAAGTTTTTTTTTTTTTTTTGTAAAAGATAGGTCTTTTCTTGATTTCCTGAGGTACAGCCTCAGCTTCCAAAGAACAACAATCTGAAGAGAGAGGAAAGCAGGCAGTGAAGAATAAAGACTCAGAAAAACATCGTGGGGTTAGGAGGAAGGAAGATTGTGTCTCTCCAACCCAGAGCAGAATTAGTAGCCTTCATTTATACATGAGTGATTACATAAGCTTTCTTCATTTAAGATTAACTTATGTGGTTTTTCATTTATAAGTGAAAAACAATTTAAATTTTGATTAATATGAGTACACAGTATAAATTAAGAGTAGTCATGGAAACTTAATCAACCATTGTTTTTTTGTGTTCTATTTTTTTATTCTACAAAAACTCTGAGCTCTCGGGGGTACTTTCTCACTGCCTAAAGATCTTGACTCTAAACTTCCTTATTATTGTTAAATATTCTTGACTTAGACTTGTCCCTTTCTGCAGGTTTACAGGTAGGAAGGATGGAGTCAATCTCTAAAAGAACTTTATACACTTAATTAAGTTATGACAAAGGCTTAGGTGATTGTGCTCTCTCTTTCATGTGAATCATAAACCTAACAATTCATAGGGGGCTTGTGGAGGCACATCCACATGAAGCTGTGCTTTGCAGATTATCCAAACTTGACATGACTTTGTCAAGAATTGGATGGTTCTCTACACTGTTTCTTTTACCACCTTTCTCTTCAGAACATTTCAGTGTCATGCTATTAATCCTATGATGAAGATACATCTCTTCAGCACCACCTCCAAGGCATCTTGTGATCTGATTTTAACTCATCTCTCTGCCACATCTCACCCTTAGGGCATTCTACAGTCTTCTCCCTTCTCCTTGTCTGCTGCCCACCCTCAGTCTCCTGCCCTCCCATTGCCCATGTTGCCAGTGACTTTACAGTGTTGGTGCATTCTCACTTCTTCAGAGAAAGCCTTCAAAGTCCTCTTGTATAGATTGGATCTCCTAGTACATGCTCCCATAGAAGCAAATATTCATTCTTCAAAATTCTTCTCATAGTTTATAATTATGTGGTGTTATCAAAGACTATGTTAAATGTTTATATTTTAAGAATTCATTACAATCACAAACACACTGCTATTCATCCCCCTTCAAAATGCTCCCCACCACTTCAAATATATTTGTCCCATCATCTTTTGCCACTTTCTTTCTTTTTTTTTATTTTTTTGGTGGAACTGGGGACTAAACTCAGGGCCTTGCACTTGCCAGGGAAATGCTTATTCTACTGAGCCATCTCCCCAGCCCCTTTGCCACTTTCTGAAGCAGTTCTGCAAGTTCTTTCTTTCTTTCTTTCTTTCTTTCTTTCTTTCTTTCTTTCTTTCTCTCTCTCTCTCTCTCTCTCTCTCTCTCTCTCTCTCTCTCTTTCTTTCTTTCTTTCTCAAACCAAATTGGTAGGACAGTTTAAGTTCTCTTTCCTGAACGTCTTTAGTTGTACAGCTGTGGCTGCCTTGTCAAGTTTCCAGAATCAGTTGAAATCCTTTACCTTCATGGTCACCTTGATGTTGGAGAAAATCCACAAGTTTCATGATGCCAGACCTAGTAAGTAAAGTAGTCAAGGACACACCATAACATTATTTCACAGAAACTGTCAAATGTTTTGAATCAGCTCACAATATTGAGGTTGTCATAATACCACTAGAGACACACAGAAGGTGTAGTTTCCAAAATGAGTCCGAAAGTGACAAACATAAGAATAATTATGCTTAAAACCAGGGGGAATATTTTTAAAGAGATCAATGGCAATGTGTCTTTTATTCTAATGATTTTTTTAATTAAGCATTTGCCATATTTTGTGATTGTGTCTTCTAAATATGTGAACCATTTAACTAATGTCTTACTCTTCTCTTGTTGTTGGGACCAATACCCAACACTCAAAATGAGGGAAGGATAGGTTTATTTAGCTCACAGTTACTGGAGGGTTCAGAGTTTAAAACAGCTTGACTTACACAGCAAGACTTTGGAGGCTTATTTGCTCAAGAAAACAAGCCAGTGCCTCTGTTTTCTCCAAATGCCTCCTCTATGCCTGAGGCGGCTTCAATCACAGACACTGCCACCCCACACTACAGCATCTAGAGGAGAGGCTGAGGTACCACCATATCCAGGATGACATTTTCCACACCTTTGAGGGAAGCCACAGGCCTGGGGGTCGTCAGCTTATTCTGCCAGATTAATGGTTAACACCTCTCTTGCCCTGCCCCTCAAGTCACTCATTGTTCTTCCAGCTGCATCTACCCCATGACTTACATGAAGCTTTGAGGGGACAGCTAGACACAAACTATAGCAACTAATGATGTTTATTTCCTGTGAACTCTAAATGAATTCACTCAGATTGTTTCAGTTACTCTTCTCTCGTTGCTGGGACAAAATACCCAACACTTAACACGAAGGAAGGAAAGGTTTATTTAGTCCACAGTTAGTGGAGGTTTCAGTCCATACTTGGCTGGCCCCAAGGCAGGGTGGCACATGGAAGAGGGCAGTTGTTCATAGCCAAGGGCAAAGGGAGAGGCAGCTGGTGCAGCAGCTAGCTAGCCCCTCTCCCCTCCTTACCTTGTAATGCCGATTATCTGCCCCTGAGCAGGTGTAGCCCTCATACCTATAATCCTCACACTGGATCATGAATTAATCACAAACTGTAGCAGCCGCCACAGCGACTGCATGAGGTTTTGGGGGACAACTAGACACAAACCATAACAAAGACTGGGCTTACAATTTTCTCCCCTGAATAAATCCAGTGCTGAACACAGTGCTTGGGAAAGTTAAAATGCTCAAATAAAATACTTATTAAATAATGAATGGCTATCAATACTCCAAAGAATGCACTGCACTAACATGAATTGAGAGCACTGGGGGTGAGTGTACTTTTTAGGTATTCCGTATATGTGAGGTCTGGAGGTAGGTGCTATTATAAGACAGCATCTTGACCTCAAAGAGCTGGAGCATTCAAAGGATCATCATACTAAGAAGGGTTTCAAAAGTGCCAGTCATGATACTTCATCTCTCAATATTCTCCCAATACTTTCTTAGTTGTCTAAGCGCATAATATGATATTCATGGCTATGACTTTGATTTTTCAATATGGTCATTTCTCTTAAGATACAGCCAGTTTTAATTATCTCTTAACATTTGAAGTTTGCCATAATTCCCTTCTGAGCAACATGTACAAAAAGAAGAAAACTCCTAGCCTTCCCATTAAAGTTTAGAGTAAAAGAAAGAAGTGCTTTGACCGGGTAACTCTTTAAAAAGGACGTGATCTAGATCAAATTAGCAACTCACCCAGAAATACTTTATTGCTATTGTGGCTGTTTGTTTAAGTTCCATTGAGCCAGCTCTTATAAATTATCCCTTAATATGTTCTGGACAGTTTGATTTGGGAAGGATGTTCACTTTCCCCAAGGAGCTAATGAAAATTCAGTGTTTGCTTATTCCCTGCACCTCATCGCAAAAATCAATGTCTGAAGTACAATAGCCACATAGTGATGATCTGTAGCTGTGGTGCCTTCACAGAGCTGAAAATTATAGCTCAAAAAGCAATCTTTCCTTCTCTCCTCCAAAAACTTTAGATTCACACATCTGCTGCCTTCTTGACCCTGGGCTTTCCATCTTCCTATCAGACAGCAGTGTTGTCTTCTTGCTTTTGTAGAAAATGCTTGCTCTTCCCGGAAGCGAAGCCCTGTGGACGGCTGCTTGCCTTGCACCTGTGGCTGGATTTGAAATCTCTGTGGTATACCAGATCCAAGAACAGCACAAACTGAAAATTACAGAGTATCTGTCTGACTTTTTTGAAGTAAATTCTGTTTGCTGGTGTGAAAACACAACACAGCGATGTTTACCAGGTCAGCAAAACTAAGGCATTTTGCTTCTGTTTTTGGTCTTGGTGAAATAAAGATATTTATCAAGGAAGGACGGAAAGTGAAGTTTGTGGGAAAGGGTAGAATTGGAACCCTGTCTCTTCAGTTTCTTTTCTTTTTTCCCCCATGTATTTTAGAGAAGGGTCTACAGGGTATACAGGGCCTCACTGCTAGATCAGACTTGTAGTGATTCTCCTGTTTACAGCCTCCCAAAATGCTGATATTACAGGCGTGCGCCACCATGCCCAGTCTCATTCACCATTTCAGTGTACCCCGGAGGTGAGGCTGGCACAGCAGGCCTGGGGATTGAACCCCTGGCCCCTGCACCTGCTTGAAGGAGCTTGAATCCGTTGAGCTATTTGGCCAGCCCTGAAAAGA
>NW_004524632.1:1626378-1631067 GCF_000260255.1 Octodon degus
TATATATGATAGTTTTGATAATTGTACTGCTGATTTCTACTGGTCTATTGAAAAGATATTTATTATACATTTCTCTAATACTAGTGTTAGGAAATGGTGTCTATGTTTATTTTGTATAAGATAATCCTAAAGATTATCGATGGAGGGAGAAATATTGAGGAAGGACCTGATATCTGTCTTCTAATATTTTATGAACTATGTTGGTGAAAGATTTTAATATTTCAAAAGAGAGAACTTAAACTGATGGATAAAATCTCAAGAAGATAGCTCTATAAAGAGCTTTATAGCACCACACACCCAAAGATGGAGTAGTTTATTTCCATTAAAATGGGTTTCTTTTGCTAAATACCTACAATCTGAAATGGTGCTTAGGGATGTTTATCCCCTCATACAAGGTTAAGAGGTTGGGTGATTTGGAGATGAACAACGAAAACCAATTGCGGTAACTCACATTAACAATAGCCCACAACCTTCCGCCCAATTTATTGAGTAGTTTAGAGAGGTTGAGAAGTTAATCCAAGCTTACGTAGTCAGAAAAGCCAGGATTGGGATCAAACCTTTAGTCTGATCCGAAAGCCCCCTCCAAACTTCTGAGTACCCCTGATCTTGTCTGTACAATCACTTCTCTTCCATTAGAGGGGCATGTTTGCCTACAGGTGGCGCTATTGAATAATTTGTTTAACAATTGAATTATTAAGTTCCATAAATACGGTTATTTTCCCAGCTTCATTAAGTTTATCTTAGAATCTAAAATCCCAAGTGTAATTTATTCAAACCCATTCAGGAACATGTGTAATATCCCTTAAAGGCGAGGACCAAAGAAGGTTCTTATCCCTACCATGTTTGCAGCTTGATTGGCTGCTTCAGCCCCTATGTTTTAAACAGATGCCCAAGTGACCCACAGCCAACGCCCTCATTAACCAGGGTAGAAATACTCCAGGTTTCTTTTGATGAAGGACGCTGTTCCTTTGTCACATTCTTTAGCTTGTCTCAGCAATGTTTGAGAACAGACAGCGACTGTCTCATCAGCTGCTGCCTGGAGGACATTACCTCTATGTCCTGCTGGCCTGCGTCATAGCTGACTAAAGAGGATGCTTTCATTGTCATGTAGAAGTAGGTGGATCACTTGCTTTTATTTTTCAGGGAATCACTCACACTTGGGATGCTGAGTAATTAGAGCATCTAATTCTAATGAATGTAGCGAACCTCCTGTTTCACCTCAGCGCAGGCACAGGATGTCTCGCAAGAGCGCTACATGTTGAATTTGCACCTTCGGTGATTAGTACAGCTATTCTGCCAGCCCTCCTTCCCGCCTTTGCCAACATTTCCCAGTGTTAGCAAACAAGCATCAATCAGCAACCTGATGGGCAAAATGAAGGCCTCTCTGTGCAGCTCAATTCACAGACGAGACTGAAATTCCAGGTTGAAGAATGGATGTTTGCCAATGTTGCAATTGTGTATAATAAAAATACCAAGAGCCAACACAGTGGGAAAGGCTAACTTGTATTAAATTCTTGCTACGGACCGGGCACTGTGCTGTGTGCATTATGTGGAGAGCAATCCTAATAAAAAGTTTAGGAGGCAATCATTGCACCTGTCTAATTTATAATTAAAATTTAGGGCACAGTGAAGATGAAACACACATCCAGAACAACAGAACTATAATGATTACAAGCATGATCTGTTCCCTCATTGTGGAAGAGTTAATTCTTCACTGTTAGGGTGAGAGCTCAATTTGAGCTGGTCAAGTCACCATGGAACCAAAACCAGTCACTCAGAAAGGGGTTTTGGTGACTGCATTTGTGAAGATAACCCTCAATGGAATTGGTGTTGGAAGTCGCAGAGATGTTCTGACACTTCCCAGGATCTTGGGGGCATTGTGAAAGAGGTTGCAGTTGATAAGATTGTGGAGCTAATGAAGAGAAAGAGAGGTTTGCTGTTGCTGTTGCAGTTGATAAGATTGTGGAGCTCAAGAAGAGAAAGAGAGGTTTGCTGTTGCTGTTGTTGATGTTTTTGGTGGTACCAAACAGGGATCGAGCTCAGGACCTTGTGCTTGCCAGGCAAGCCCTTATTCCACTGAGCTGTTTCCCCAGCTCCTTCTTATTGTTTCTAACAGTTGGTGACATTCAAACAGTCACTGCAACTTGGTGATATTGAATGGATTTCTGTGTAGTGGTGTATGTTTTCCTGTCCGCAATTGTTTCCACCCTCGTCCCTAAGTACAAAGTGAAGGTTTACCAGTTCATCTCAGGTAGACTTGGACACCAAACAAGTTTCTAATCTGTGCTTTACTTCAGTGACTAATTTATCTTCATTTCTTGGAACGTACTACTAGCCTTAGGAGCAAGTCCTTGTTCTAGCCGTGGTGCCTGGTTTTTCATTTCGTGCTGAATTTACTTTCTTGAACTATAATCACATTAAGGACAGTAATTAGAGAAAAGTTGTGGTAATGTCATTAGATTTATGAGACAGACCCTCTCTCTCTCTCTCTCTCTCTCTCTCTCTCTCTCTCTCCCTTCTGCTCTCCCTGTGCTATGTGTCTATATGCTGTACCAGGGATTGAATTTAAGGCCTTTGTATTGAGCTATATCCCTTAGTCTTTATATGTTTTTAAATTTTGAGACAGGTTCTTGCAAACTTGTACAGGCTGGTCTCAAACTTGCAAACTTCCTGCCTCTCCCTCCCAAGCTTCTGAGATTACAAATATGCTCAACTCCCCTCAGCTAGGTCTTCATTTTGAGATTATGTCATTTTACATTTTTCCTCTGACTCCAAATCCTGACTTTATGATAAATATGAATACTACAAGTGTTTAGAATCTCAACAGGGATGTTCTACCTGCCTATTTGCCAAGAACTAGCTGTTCTTGTTGAAGCACTCTGATAGCAGTGAGACTCCAGTCATGGCTATTTCCTTAGCAGTGGTTAAAATTGGCTGCCTGTACCTAGCAAAACTATTTACAGCAGCAAGTTTTCTTTTTCAAATGAATGTGACACATTTATATCTGGTAATGTGAACAACTACTTTGAAGATAGCATCGTGTAACACAGCAACCATTGTTGAATTCCTATTATTTTGTTTAGTGAAATCTTGTATCGTTTCTAATGCTGTTTTTATCCTTTCCATCTCCAATTCGTATTCTAAAATAAAAAAAAAGTTGACCCCAGGCATACTATTTCTGAAATCTTAGGTGATGTGCTTATTTTCTGTAACCCTCAGCTCTAAGAAGGTCATCATGAAGATTAATTCAGATAATCTATAATTAATTTAGAACAACACAGGATCATATCAGCCATTCTTAACGTACTCGTATTACATTAAGATAAATAACAATAGGGTCCTTGAATCCAAGTATGATAAAATCTTAAATAGTACTGATCAGTTATTTCATATGTATATTTTAAAAACTAATCTGTTATCCATTAATAAAGATTTTTTTTTTAAAAATTAGTCTATTAGGGTTTATGTGATAATATAGCACGCGAAATTCCCAACATGTTTTGGAATTCATAACATGTTGCTGTATTTTTCAAGCTGATTTTAAAGCAAACAATTAAGAAAATAATTGCATAAGTACCTTTTAAAATATTTAATGCAGTTGAAGGAATTTTCTGGAATCATTCTCTTAAAGTGCAGATGCGAATTCTGAGTTGCGGGTGTATGGCGCAGATGCCGCGCTGCATTTGTGCACCTGGCCAGGAGGCCCTGGAACCTGGCTTGGAAGCACAGCTGGGTTCTCATGAGGCCCAGTTGCTCTATCAGTTCCAGCTTTGGCTACTTTTAGCCTGGCCAATGGGTAGTACTGCAACCTGTTGTTCAGGGCCATTTCATAAGGCATGGGTCCACAGACTACATTAGATCTCAGCATTATTTAATTCAACCCAGAAACTAACTTTATTTAGCAAGGATAATTACCTAGGGCTAGAGGGGAACAGTGTGGACTAGAGAGGGATAGAATGTGCTGATGGAATTTGAAATATCTCCAAATAATCCTTATTTAGAAGGAGTAACACAGAGATTATAGACCATCCAAGCTGAAGAAAACATTCATTCCCTGTCCTTTCTGGCCACCTAAGTAAATTTTTGTAAAAAGCACCCAACACCCTTCATGTTTTCCTGTTCCTATTAAGACTGAGTTCAGCCCAGGATGTCAGGCAGCAGTGTCTTGTGACTCAACAGCTTACCTTCCTGTTCCGTTACCATCTGCCAGGGATCTCAGGACTTCCTCTGCTGCAGGAAAGCTTCACCTGGTGCCCAATATACTGCATATTTGGGGCTATTCTGTTTTGCCCTGTGCCAGAGCACCAGGATTTTTTTTTTTGGGGGGGGGCGGGTGGTTTCTTTCTTTTTATTTTTCAAACATTAGTATTTTTTCAGGACATTTTTAGTTCCTTTCATATCTAATTACCTTTCCGAGAATTTACACATCCCTCTCCTGACTAGATCTCCATTAATCTGATGTTTGTTCATCTACATAAACACTTTTTTTAATAAGCTGCAGAGTTGCATGTCCAACTGAACAGTAAACATGACAATTACCTCTGGGTCAACATGCCATCAGCTTCACCTTAGTTTCCTGCTGTTCCCCTCAACCCCCTTCAACTCTAAACTCAGAAACTTGTCACCACCATGCCTCCCTTTTTCTTTCATGTCACGCAAAGGGTCTACAAATTCTTTTGATTTTTCTTT
>NW_004524632.1:1631167-1640563 GCF_000260255.1 Octodon degus
TTTTTTTTTTTTTTGCGGAACAGGGGATTGAACACTTGTCAAGCAACTTTGAATTTTTCTTGATCACTAAAATTTTAAAATTTCTACTTTTTCTACTGCTGTCATAGTATCAATTCAGATAATATTCTTTGACTTGGATGACTTACAAAGGCTTCTTTTTTAAAACTTTATTCAGTTTATAAGGAAGAATACATATGACTACTTACTGCTAATTGTTAAATATTTGATAAGCAAACAAAAAGAATAAAACTTGAATTTGAATATTCTCTTTTTTTCTATTTTTTTATTGAGAAACAAATAGCAATGGGACAATTTCAAACCTGATTAATAGGACAGTTTCAATAATTAATACATATACATTGTTATCTTCTTAGTGGTTATTCATAATATAAGATGCAGACAGGATATCCTGTCCAAACACTAGTAGTACAAATCTTTCTTCTCATTGAATTAAATGAAAGTAGCTGTATCTCTATCCTAACTATTCTGCATGTACAGATACAAATAGTCTTTCCTTTGGGTCCCTTTTCTTTTGTTTAGTCCTGTCAGAGATGGATTTTCCATTGGCATCTAAATACTATAGAGCACCAGGGTTTAGAAATCATAAAGTTCATGCAAACTTATCACAGGTCTCAATTATGAACCTATTATTGACCAAAAATGTAACAAAATTGGCTAACATTATCAGTAATTAGAGAAATGAAAAAATTATCCATTTGACAAAATTAAGAAGATTGTGTCCAGTGCTGATCAGTTTGGGGTGAAAGGGCCCCCATTCTACATTGCTGATGGAACTGTAAATTGCTGAAAAGCAATCTGGGAAAAGTGTTATTTTTCCATGAGTATAAATTTTGAGCAATAATTCAAGAAGCTTTCTTATAGAAGATTTGTAGTCAGATATTCTTGGCAGGACTGTTTGCACTTCGTGTCCTCCCTGCCTGGAAGGTCTTGCCCTGGAGAGATGCCCGGCTGACTCCCTCATGGCCTTTGGTTCTTAGCTTACATGCCTTGCCTGTCCATTAAGGGAAAGCAGCAGCCCTACCTGGGCTCCCTTTTCTGGAGTTTGCTGCTTTTTTGTTGTCCACAACACTCAACACCAAGTGACACTGATATTTTACTTGTTGATGCATTTCTTTTCTGTCTCTTGCATTAGAATGAAAATTCTCCAACAGCAAGTATTTTGTCTGTTTTGTTCACCTGAAAGCCAAGAGCAGATGCCTACAGATATTGCAATATATATTGAATAAATAAAAATATATAAATTTAAAGGAATGCACAATATCTGCATGTAGAGAGCTGGAGGGAAATTAAGATAGGCTATGGGGAGACAATTTTTAGAAAGAAGAGAATGGGATGACCCAATTTTTGGAAACACATTAAATATATGTGTACATGTGTATGCATATCATTTCTATTCTATCAACCTATCCATCTCTGTCTCTCTGTATTTCTAAGAACTGAGAAAAAGTTGCAAAGATATATGACAAATTACAAATTAACATAGCTTGCCTTAGGGTACTAGAGTTAGACTGCACTGCTAAAGAAGAGAGTCTCGATGTTTTTTGTACCTTTGTATTGTTTGCCTTGTGACAACAAACATTGTATTACTTTTCTAATAAAAAAGTACCCCATAAAATGAATGCAATCACATCCACAGAAAGTGACTCTGGGCTATTTCTTTAAATGTAATATGGCAAATAATATTCTTTTGCTTCTGAACAGCTGGGCTTCTCATCTTCATAATACCAATGTCTGCAGGCTGGTGGCAAATAGATAATTAGTTTCATTTATGACTTACCAGAGTTCCCAGGTTCTGACGAGCATATAATTGTTTGCTAAGGCTTAGCCAAAGAGACTGCTGTATCTTCAGCTTTAGCTCTTAATTGTCAGAGGCTTTGATAAAAGAGGACAATAGTCATGCATTTGTGCATTTATCAGAAACAACAGTGTACCCAAGGCAAGACAATGGTAGTGGTCATTCAGGAATATAGGCTCTAAGGAAATATATTATTCATAAACAATGTGAAATCAATAGTAAACCTGACTGAAGAGTCCCTATGCTTTGTATTATCATTATACCTCTCTTAAAAATTCTATCATTCCAAACACATCTGATTTTTAAATAACTGCTGAGGTTATTAATGAGTGCTTAGACCACATCCTTGGGATGCTACTGCTCATACATTTCTGATTTCTATAACAGAAGGTAGGGTTGTCACTTTATTAAATATCATCTACTGAGTGCAACGCTAGGAAAAAGACAATGAAAGGTGAATAAGATAAAGCTCTCTCACTCAAGTAGAGCTTCTTCTAGAAAGGAGACAGGGACAAGGGCAAGTGGTTAAAGGTGGGATGTGTATTTTAGGGAATAGCCTTCAAAGTCCTTTGGGAATACAGAGGAGGAAGTGATTAGTTCTGCTTGGGAAATTCTTTCAGCACTTGTTTGCAAATGTTTACTGAATGACTTGCCCATACTGGGCCAGGTACTGTGAGTAAAACACAAGGTCCCTGTGTCATTGAAGCTCATTTTCTAGTAAGACATCATAAGTTGCAGCATGAGTAAGCAAAGTCAATTCAAGCAGAAGGCCCCTGGAAGGGTGGTCACAGATGGACTCCTGAAACCACAGGAGCTACAGGATGATGATGTGGCGCTAGCGTGGTAGAGAATGAAACTGAGTGTGAAACCCAGTAGTGTCACAGACCAGACCACACGTGGGAGAGAGACTCAGGTACGTGGCTGCTCTGAAAATCATAACACACATGGTGCAGTCTGTATAACTGGCCTCTACAGAACTGTGATTATTTGAATCTTAAATGTCTCACGTGTTTAAAAGATTTTATCCAAGGAAGGCACTACTGGGAGGTAGTGAAGCTTTAAGAGATGGGGCCAAGGGGCTGTAGATCATTGGGAGAGTGGCCTCTGAGGGGACCCTTGGAGATTCGACCTCTTTCTCTTCCTCCTTTGCTCTCCTGCCATGAGTTTAATGCTTTACTCCACCACACGGTCCTGCCATGTGCTCCTTCCCATGGGCCATAAAGCAACAGGGCCAACTGATTATGGACTGGAACCTCCAGTAGTGTGAGTCAAATAAACCTTTTCTCTTTATACATCAATTATATCAGGAATTTTGTTATAGTGAAGGAAAGCTGGCTAACACAGACTTCTCACACACAACCAGATAGAAAGGCCACAGAGGCTGAGATGAGAGAAGTGTGGTAAAGATGCTACTCCGGGACAATGGTGTGATTTTTTTTTTAACTCATTCATTGTTGTTGTAGTGCATATCATTGTGTTCAAACTAGTTTTTTTAGATTATCAGATATAAATATGCGAAATTAGTTTTCAAAAGTTATAAGAAGCTAAAAAGGAGAGCTGGGGAGGTAGATTGGTGATCTAAACACCTGCCTGGCAGGCACAAGGACCCAGGCTTGATCATCAGTATCACATGCAGTGCTGGCCTTGGGGATCTGGGAGCCCTGTGCCTGCCACCAGAATTGGGTGTGGTGGCATATGCGCATAATCCCAGTGCTGGGGAGGGTGAGACAGGAGAATCACTAGATGTCTGTTCTGCACACTGAAATCCTGCACCAAATAAATACATACATAAAATTAAAAAGGAGAATAAAAGAAATTAAGCATTAACTGCTCCCTTCAGTAAACCAGCATGCCACTACGCTGCCTGTGGGTGGGACCTGCCATACAGAAGAGAAGGATTAAAGCAGAGAGCTGTACTGGAAGTGTTTTTGTTTGTTTGTTTTTGGTAGCAGGTCAGTGGGGGAAATTTTGACGGCATGTATGAAGAGGGAGGCAGTAGAGATGGAGATACACGGCTTGAAGAAAGACTTCAAGACTTTCTCTTGGGCCTTGAAAAAAGAAAAGAGAAGTCCACTTGGGATGGACTATTCCAAACAGAAGTGTAGGAAAGGAATGAAAATGGCATGAGTAGTGGCACTGCAGAAAGAAGTGATGGGATTTTAGAGAACACTGATGAAGACTACTTCAGATGAGTCACTCATTGGAGCTATTATTTGATAGAACTCAAAAGTTAATCAATGACAGAAAATTTAACACTTTTTGTTAATTGATAGTCTTGCATTCTTCCTGGAATAGTTTCTACATTTAAGGACATTTTTCTTATTGTGTATTTTAGGAGTTTTTTGTAACTTGAGGGACAATTTTTCCACAGAGGGGTTGAGAGTTAAGTTTCTTCTGTCCTGGTTGTAGAGAATTTTAATGCTTGGGTCTGTTTTCTGCCTAAAACACTGACTGCTATATAGTAGCATCAATTAAAAATAAAATGAATTGTGGAGCTTTCTGAAGTGGTCTCACCTCCAAACCTCAAAGCACGCCTTAATAATTTAATTAATAAAATAAGGAATATTTATTGGTTATTAACAATTATTTATTACTTGTTTATTATTAATTCACTATGGAGGCTGAGGAAAATCTCAGAGAAGCATCTGATACTCAGGTTCTCGATTTCCGTTAAGAACTTTATTTAATACCTTCTTTGAGCTTGCTGTCTACGTGTGTGACTCTCTCCCACGGAACCTGCACTGTGTTATCATCCAGTGGGGATCTCATGTGTTAAGATGTCTCTTTTATGGTGTCCCTTCAATGAACCTATAAGACCAGGCATATAGCTCAGTGGCACAAGCACCTGTCTAGCAAGTATAAGGTACTGAGCTGTAGCCCCAGTACAAAAAAAAAGGTGAGGGGGAATTCAATGAAGCCATGGTAAGACTTTCTGAGATGAAAGCAAGGAAACAGCTATTGTTCTGTAAAGTTGAAATCATCTTAAACATTAAGGTTTCCAAGCCTAATGCATATATTTGTTTCCCAAGATGAGTGAGCGCTACAGTGGCTGGTATTTTTGCTAGATTAGCAATCCATTATTCTCATGCTAACATCTTTCTTCTCAGAAATGTCCTATCTGAGACTTAGCCTGGATGGAAGCACTATATTACTGACCGAGTACACAAGCTAACAGGTCAGACAGACTAGCCTAATTAGTTCTACCACTTAGAAAGTGTTGTCTGCTGCAAAGTTAGTCAAGTACTCTGAGATTTGATGTTCTTGGTACTTAGTGAGTGACCCTTAGACAAATAGTATCAGCTTTACCTAAATGACAGTCTGAAATACAGAATCTTGGGCTGGGGAGATGGGTGGGCCATCTAAGTGCCTGCTTGGAAAGCACAAGGACCCGGGATCAATCCCCAATACCACATGCTGTGCCAACCCCGACGAGATGGTCACTGAAACTGGACTTGGTGGTGCATGCATGTAATCCCACTGCTGGGGAGGCTGAAAATAGGAGGACTGGTATAAGTCCAAGTTGCATAGTTAGACCCTGTACCAAATAAATAAATAAATAAATAAATAAATAAATAAATAAATACAGAATCCCAAAACCACTCCCACACCTACAGAGTCAATCTTTACTTTTTAGCAAAGTCTTCAAGTGATCTAGATGCATGTTAAAGTTTGAGATGTATAATAATGTATAATAGCAATTCCCCAAAAGGAAGAATTTTTCCCTAGAACAGAGTGTGCTCCCGAGGAAAATTCAAGCAGATATCATTTATTTCTGTTATTGTTACTGTAATGATTCTTGTTATTACTGCATTTTGTAATACGTAGCAAAATAATTTTAGAACTTATTATAATGCAGAATCAGTGGCAACACTGAGCTGGTTTTCCTGTAACTGGACAGTCTCAACGGAGGGTGATGGGAGAGAGCACCACCCCAACTACGTGGTTTATATCAAGTCAATTCCATCTTCTTATTTGACTGCCTATCACCTCAGACATCTCTGCTTCATAAAGACAGGAAGATGAAAATAGAGGCAGGCTTTTGGTACGCCAGCCACAATCTCAGATTACTCTGTCTGGATGCCTCCTGGGCTTTTGTTCCCCACTGGACTGCCGTTCTGTCTCTCACCCTTTCTTTCTTTCCACCATGTGCCATAACACCTGGCAGGAGATTGGGGCTCACTGCAGGGTGTATGGTAAACTAAGGGCATGTACTTTACTGTGGCTCATTGTTCCAGTATAATAGCATCCTGAAAAATGTCATTAAATTGAGGGAATGTTTTTGGCTACCCAGCATTTCTCTATGGATTACACTGCGCATAGATTCACGTCTAGAAGCGACCTCTTTGACCTAAGTCGTGAAATCACAAAACCATCTGGTCATGGCATCTGCTCCCTCTATGCACATAATGACCAAAATAAGCAATAACAACACAAAATGACCCATTTGGTTTTTCTGATATGTGGTCATTTGAAGTCTCAAATGGTTCTGAAGTGACGGTGGGTGTTGGCTGGCAACAGAAGTTCATATAACTGATACTCCTGGATATCTACTTAAAAAATACACTCCACAGGGGCCGGGGAGATGGCTCAGTGGAATAAGCACTTCTCTGGCAAGCACAAGGGTCTGAGTTCAATCCTCAGTTCTGAAAAAAAAAAAGAATACACTCCACAGAATCAGTGTTGTTTTGTCAACACTAGTAGACCCACCCACTTGGATTGTATACCATGTGACTGATCAATTCTTTCTAACAGCTGTGTCTCTCAGTATCTGGTACTATTTTATCAGTTCATCTAGTTATATTGTTAGACAAAAGAGCAATAAATGCCACCTTTTAAACTGAAGACCCTCCTAAAAGTTTCCAGCGGATGTTCTTAGCAGCAGGAAGGATCAACTCTTGCCAATAGTAAAGGGCGTCTTAGTGTTAGCTATGCAGCCTTAGCCACTATGAAAGGTGTCTTCAGGTACATTTGATGAGGTGGTACCCTTGGGTAATCACTTCTGTTTCTTCGTTCATGCTTGTTTTTTGTTTGAAAAACTCTGATTGATTATCTTTTAATGCAGGGTGCTTGGTCTCCGTGTGGAAAAGCAGTTTTAAAGATGTCATAGCTTTCTTGGGTAGCAATTTACTGCATATTGTACAAAGTGGGCATGGGGAATATGAACCATCTATTTCAATGAATGCATAATTTAAGTGAGACGCTTGGGTATTTTCTTTTGAAGGTAGCTTTATTTTAGTTGGTGGTCTTAGAATCTCCTGCTTTCTTACCATTGGCTCTTTGTCCCTTTTAAAAGAAGCTCTTCAGTGGTATTTGTTTTTTGCTCATCTCGGCTATGGTTAGATTATGAACTTACCACAACTGTTTTGTAGACAAATGGGCAGTGTGGGAAAGAGGCACCAGTCAAAGTGGCAACTAAGATAATTAGTGGACCAATCATAGACTAAAGTACATGTAAAATTCTTAGCTAAAGCCTGCCCTTAAATGCTACTTGATTTTCACTTGTCATGCTCTGATAAGGCTTTGTTATGAGCCTACAAGCAACTGGTTTATAGTTCAACCTCTCTGATATTGTGAATCTGTTCTTGCAGCTGCTCCTCAGTGCTAGCATCACTATCTCAGCTCCAACTCAGATCATAAAGTATAAGATTCTTAGAAGGCACACATAATCTCAATCTCTAGCATGCATTGTTCACAGTAGAGTTTTCAGTTCTATGAGATTTTTTTTAATGTATTTGGTACAGTGTCTCACTATGCAGCTCAGACTCACAGTGATTCCTCTGTTTTCAACCTGCCCAGTGCTGGGATTATAGGCATGCACCACCATGGATGGTTTCATTGGCCACTTCAGGGTACCCAAGGGTAGGGGTAGTGTGGCATATGGTGCTGGAGATCAAACCCCAGTCCCTGTGCTTGCCTAAGCAGGTACTTAGTCTGCTGAGCTATCTTGACAGCCCAGTCCTATGAGATTCTAATCCAACCAATAAGGTGATGGGAGATGGATCTCAGGAAAGGAATTTGGAACAGCTATAAACAGAGATGAACCTCTGATTACTGGCTTGCACTCACTTTCCACTATGCAGGTTGGTGGTAGGGGACTATTGATCTGGAAAAAACCTCTGTATATTCAGCTCTACCAGAGGTCAGAAACATGCACTCCAGAAAAATGTCAAAAGAAAAACTTGGTGGCTACTTTTTTTTTTCCTTTTTGTAGAAAAGAAATAGTGGCAAAGAGAAAGTGGTACTTCATTTGGTATTTGGAGAAGCAGACAGAATTTTAGTTGCTCCAAATTATGATGACCAAGTAACCATTCAATTTGTCTAGATCCTGGTTTAACATTGGAAAATAGAATAAAGTAAACTCTGATTATGCAAACTTAAATCACATTTTGGAGCCTTCATACCTAGAATTGCCACTATCTACCTCATCTTGAAATAGTCACTGTACTTTGTAGAACTCAGAAGGAAAACCTTTATAGCTAGTACTAAGACCATAGTTTAAAAAGAGAATGCTAAGACATTTCATAAACTCCTAATTTCTACTGTCTTTATAACTGTTTATCTCTATTTTCACTGGGGTATAAAAAAAGGGCAAAGAACAAAGAACACTGACAAGTCTAGTGGCATCCTTAGGCACCCAAACACTTACCGTATTATCTTCTACTTGTTGGTTGTCTTATTAATCTTTCAACCTTGGCTATATTATTCCCAGCACAGCTTAGATTCCTAGAGTAAATGCTTTTCTCTTTCTTTAGTCATCACTATTAGTTTTTGTTTTCCCTAGCTTCTTGTTTTCTTCACCAATGCTATTTTTTTCTTTTTTCATTGGCTCCTCACTGCCCTTATCACTCAGGAAGGGCCCTTAAAATGGTTTGGCATACATTTTGAACATAAATCTCCATAGTTTTGATTCATGAGTGACCTTCATTTACCTTGTACTGTATTTATGCAATTATTTTTTCATTTCCTTTTAGTAGGTAGTTAACAGTAAAAATTCTCACACTTTCATGTTAGGAAGGAATTCATTACCATATACAGAGAGTATAAAATTCTCTTTTTTAATCAGAGTCAGTCACCTACAATAACCAATGCAAAAACACCAGGTAGTAGCCTTAGGGCTTGGGAGATACCTCGGAGGTTCAGTACTTGCCTAGAATGCCTAAGGTCCTGGGTTGAATGCACTACACTGGGAAAGAAAGATACTGCTTCAAGTGCCCAAGATTTATTGTTCAAATACACTTAACTATTTCATCATATTATGTAAATTGCTTGGGCAACTACCAAGTCACAACTCATAAACTCACCAAATGTCATATAGATTCTACATCACAAAGCCACTTAACGGGGGATGCTCTCATTATAAATACTTAAGGATGAAACTAAGAAACAATCTGTTTTGACATAGGCTTCCTCTATCATGAGGCCAGCTGATAAAAATGAAGACATTCTATGATGACTCTCAAGGTTTCTACCCAGAGAAGAAATTTCATTTGGCCATGTGGCATTGGATACAGTAAGTCACACAACTCATCTTCAAACTATTTGAGAAAAGATCAAGCCTGTAGCATCTGGGAGGAGACAAC
>NW_004524632.1:1641303-1654364 GCF_000260255.1 Octodon degus
TGTGCTCTCTGTGAAAGCCTGAGAGAATGTTTGCTCTCCATGTAGCACATACGAATTTTGTTAATTTAGAAACTTTGAATCTTTCAAAATGCAAGATAGATACCAACTACCCTACTTACTCCACTGGATTATTTTGAGGACTAAATTCCCTCCGTGTATAAAAGTACTTTAAGTATGTTAAGCATTCTCTCCTGAAAAATCTTTTGCTCCTGATACAGGACTTTGTTTATATTTGCATCCTAATATATTGCCTGAGCAATGAATCATATATTGTTACTGAATATGAATATGGTTATATGAAGCTGCAGTAGGAGTTCATTAAAACATTAATAAGATTGTTTATATACCATCAAAAGCCTGACAAAATATCTGAAGATGCCATACTGATTTTGCTCTGAATATTTACCAGAAATGTAAAATACTTTTCTGGCTGTAAAAATCCAGAATCAACTTCACCACTGCTACGAATCTTTATGACTCTATACACCCCTGAAAGGTTTCTTCTATAGATTAATGTACTTATTTTGGAGAGGCAGCCCCAGGAGCCCAAAGTCCCCAAGACCATAGTCCTGCAATCATTGAAACTGAGTTCTAAGAAAGGGCTAAGCAGAATAAGAAATTTGAAAGGCTATGAGGAGAAATGAAAGGAAGAAGAAGATGAATTACATATATGGTAAGCATCCAGAGAGGAATTTGGCAAAAAAGTGTACTGTATCACCACTCATTGCTTGAATATTCTTCCATTTCTCTTCCATTTTACAGAATACCTGTAACTGTAGCATTTTTGGGGAAGTAAAGATCTTTGTGTGTTTTTTGGGGTCATGTTGGGGGGAAGTGGTGGCAAAGCGTAGAATATGGCCAGGTGTGATGGCAGAGGGCTATAATCCCAGCACTCTAGGAAGGAGAGATAGGAATTTCACAAGTTCAAACTCAGCCTGGGCTAGTTAGTAAAGAGAAATCCTCTCAAAAGAAGTAAATATGAAAAGAACAGGAGTGTTTCTCAGTGTGAAGGCCCTGAGTTCAACCCAAGTATAGGGGGAAATGCTGAGCATGGGTTCAAGGTAGACTCATGAATAGAACCCAGGTTGATCTGCAAGAATATACTAATGTATATTCCCATTCCCCAGTGGTGCTGGGATTATAGGTCTGTGCCACCACACTCAGTCTTGATGGTCAGCTCAGCATGTCTGGAGGTGGGGCTGGTGCAGCATGAGGTACTGGGAATCAAATCCCTGTCCCTGTACTTGCCTAAGCAGGCTTTTAATCCACTGAGCTATCTCACCGGCCCTAAACCACATATTTTCTTTTTTCTGTATTTAGGGCAGGGTTTACAGGATATTCAGGGTATCACTATGTAGATTGGACTCAGTGTTTCTCCTGTTTGCAGCCTCCCAAGTGCTGCCTAAACTACATATTGATAATTTAACTCTAGCAGGAAGCACTCACAGGCGTTAAGTTCCCCAGGGACTGGGCTGTGGTCATCATTCAAGAGGCTAGGAGATCAATGACAGAATTGGGAGAAGACATAAAGCTCAAGATGAAATTTGAATGCATAATAGAAGCTGTAAATCAGAAGCATTAGAGGAGACAATAAATAACCAAAACAGATACCGGCAGTGGTCAAATGACTGCACAGATTGGAAGAGATAAAATGAGAGATGGACTAAGTTTATTCTGGAAAGGGGACTCAGTGTTGGCTGGTTCAGTTTTCCTAAAGTTACTGGAACAGAACAGGCACTAGATATATATTGGTCTTTAGGATTTCACTCATCATTAACTTTCCAACAGGTTTTTAATTCACAAAGCATCTGGGTTTGCATAATTGCTTACCTAATAGTGTCCATTACATGGTTGGATAGTAACCAGGACAGTGATAAACTAGGGAAACACAGAGTGCTACTCTTGCCAGCTCAAGTATTGGGGTAGGCAACATAGGTTAGTGAAAATTGTCAGTTAAATATCAATCTCAGGGCTTCAGGTCCCCCCCCACACACCATTACTTTGCTGTGTAACCCAAGCCTGAGTCACCTAATGCCTCTGAGTAGCAGTTTCCCTATGTGATGGGATAACTGTAAATTCTTTCTTATGTCACTTAATTTTGGGGCACTGTACCAAAAGAAACCATGCAAGTTCTTCTTAAAGTAGACAAACTGTTATTCCAGTAGTATGTTCTCCTGCTTCTGTGTCTTTGCATGACAGTTAGTTTGTATGGGTGGTCTCTTGCATATGTGAATTCTCTGTGCTGCATATGTCAATTCCCAGGAGTCTCCATGTCTGTACTCCCAGGGGTCTAGTGCTGTGCTTGCTTTTATCTCAGGTTGGTAAGGTTGCCTTCTTGGTTGCATTACAGCAAAAATCACATTCTGGGAACTGGGGAGATAGCTCAGTAGAATAAGCGCTTGACTGGCAAGTGCAAGGGCCTGAGCTCAATCCCTGATTCTGGAAAAAAAAAACAAAACAAAACAAACAAACAACAAAACAAAAAAAAAAAACCTGTAGAACTCACATTCTATCATTGTTTCCTAATGTCACTTTTATGATGGAAATCCATCCTCATTTTAATGAAGAATTATTCTTATTTTCTCAAATGTCCTTCAATTTAGTTTATTGATCTTAGCACACACACGCACACAGACACACACACACACAATCATCAAAGTGCATACAATCAGTTTCTTGTAGAGATTTTTCTCTTGTAATATGACTTAGAAAGAAGAAAAAAACGTAACTTTGTATCCCTAATGATCTAAAGACTCCAGTTTGATAAACATTCCTGGAGACAGAATGGACAGAAAGCACATGTGATACCATCAGTGAGGTAGGTAACTCACCTGCAGCATTGCTTTTTCACAGAATTGTGAATTAAGTGGTGAAGGATGGCAGATAATTTGCAGAAAAACACAAATTATACCAGACATAAAGAACTTTACTCTAGAATACAAGTACATGCCCACTGGACAATCAAAGTGGATGTAATTAACACAAACTGACAAAGAAGACAAAGAGAAGGAAGAGTAAAAATTTTTTGCCAAAGATTATTGCTTAAAATTTCTATAGTGCTAGGCAATCCTGGATGCTGATTTGATTTTTACTGCAAAGCAGTAATAACATAGTCACATCTCATTAACTTTCTATGGAAGAGCTTGGAAGAAAAATACTCTCTCAGATGCTGTTACTTAAACACTGGCCTTTAGCTTGGGTCAAGAGATTTCTTAGCCAAGTGGCCAGCTTCACTGAAGCATCCAGAGTGATCTCTCTAAAATGCGCACCTGGGAGAGGAGGAAAAGAGGAGGGCGAACTGACCACAGGAACCTGGGCAATTTCCCTCACCAAACAATAGTTTTAGTTTGAAGAACTCACAGACTAAGATGGACAGTAATAACGGTTCTCTCCGGGAAGTTTGGCAGCTATACCCATGGAAGGGCCTGTTCAGCGAGTCTTCACATCTTTTGCCTTTTGCTTTTGTAGGTTTAATTATTTTTAACAGACATGAAATATATTGCAACTAAAAGAAATACATAAAGGATCACTGCCATTCTAAGACCTCTTGATATCTTTCTTTGATTTTCTTCTAGGATGTTCCAGTCTTTCAAATGAAGACATGAATTTGCCTCGCATTTTGATGAGCAGGATGACTTCTTGTCTCTGAAGAAAAATAGTCCCAGTGTTTTAAAATCAGCTATTACTTGGCTAATGGGGAACATTACCTTGAATATTTTTTCCTAAGAGAGATTTTCATTAAAGTTATTTTTCCTCAAGAGCTAATGTGGGAGCCTATTTTAGTCCTTAATTTTGTTTAGTTTTGAGGCAGGGTTTTGCTATGTAGTATAGGCTGGCCTAAAGCCCACTTATATAGCCCAGGATGGCCTCAAAGTCACAGCAATCCTCCTGCCTCAGTCTCCTGAGTGCTCATTACAGGCATGTGACACTACACCTGGCTCATGCATTAATAATTCATGGGTAGAAAGTGTTTTCTACATTTCAGTTAGAATCAATTTTCCTCCTTAATTTTGTTCACCACGTTCAAACTGCCTATGGTACTCACGAAGCAGAAAATAAAAGTTTGTCATCTAAAGCTTTCCAGGAACAAAAATTATATTTTGCATGTAAGTCTTTTACTAAACACATTTCTTATTCTATGTAAAAATTTACAACTCATTTTGAAAATGCAGACCTTTCAGTTTCTCTAAACCTGGACCTTGTTTGGCTTATTTTAATACAAGGGCTATTATTAGTGCTTCAGCTTTCCATAATGCTCTAAGCAAAAATAACATATATAAAGTGAAATATAAATGCATTCAGGCTTATCAGAACCTACCAAATCTCATCATCATAAATATCTTAATACTACAGCCCTCCCTATTCTGGAGGAATTTGAATCAAGTTGATAGTCCAATTTTGCTACCCATCTGTAAGAAAGGTTAGAGCAGCACAGCTTCACAGGAGTGCCATATCTGCCCATGCCTCTCTCCTCGAGGCTGCCTTTCAGAACAGGCATGGGCAGGGGTTATTGATTGGATCACCAAGCCTCTGCTTGACCTTTAGTTATGACTTAGCACTAAGAGGTTGAAAATAGTCTTGTTAACTGAGTTCTCCAGAGAAAATGAACAGCTAGAATATATGATATGTAACCAAACACACACACACACACACACACACACACACACACACACATGATTTATTATTATAAGGACTTGGCTCAAGCACTTACGAAGACTGAGAAGACCCATGATCAGCTGTCATCAAGCTGGTAATCCAGGCAACCTCTTGGTTTGCTTCATTGTAAATCTGGGGATCAGAGAAGCAGAGGGGTCAGTGATGTAAGCTCAGGTCTGAATCCAAGTCTGAGTGGAAGAACAGTGACTCAGCTTGAGGAAAGGCACAGAGGCAAGTTCCCTCTTACTCAATCTCTTGGTTACTTTTCTCTTGTTGCGACAAAAGAGCCGACACCCAAAGTTAAGAAACAAAGGTTTATTTAGCTCTCAGTTAGTGGAGGTTTCAGTTCATATTGGTCTGGCTCCAAAGCAGAGTGGCACATGGCAGAGGGCAGCAGTTCATGGCAGTGGAAGACAGCAAAACAGCAAGAGCAAAAACGAAGGAGCAGAGGCAGAGAGCAAGCCTCTCACCCTTCCTTATACTGCATTCCTGCTATCCAAGGCAGGGGTAGCACTCACACCCATAATCCCCGCACTGGATGGTGAATTAGTCACAAACTTTAGAAGCCTGCCCCAATGACTGCAAGAGGCTTTGAGGGGACAACTAGACACAAACCATAACACTCAGCCTATTCATTCTTTCCAGGCTTCTAATAGATTGGATGAGGCCCACTCATACCCCAGAGGGCAGTCAGCTTCATTTAGTCTGCTGGTAGACCTGCAAGTCTCACCCAGAGCTGCCTTCACTGTCATACACAGAACAATGTTTAACCAAGAATTTTGGCTTGTTCCAGTCAAGTTGATGTACAAGAAAAGCCATCACAAATCTTTGTTTCCAATAAGTGATCTTAGAGGCAAGTGAAAAAAAGGAACAAAAACAAACAAACAAAAAAAAAAAAAAACCCCTTCTTTAGATGAAAGGAAAGAACCAAGCTACAAAGAGCGTTAAGATTTAAGAAATTTGCCCATTAATTAATTTTCCTGCTCCTAAAGTGTCTCATAGATACTATTTTAAAAATTAATTTTATTGAGAAACAAATACCAATGACACAGTTTCAAAACTGATTCATGGGACAGTTTCAATGATTAATATATTGCATATTGTTGTCTTCGTAGTGGTTATTCATAGTACAAGTTGCAAAGATGATATCCTGCTTAATCAAAATAAGCAGTTCACATAAACATTTTATTAAATCTAAAATATAAATGGACTTAGGATATTTACGATATAATATACTAGTAAATCTAAGGTTATTTGTAGGCAGAAAACTAATTTTTATAAACAGTATGCTGATGATAGCTGAATTATGTCCTTTAAGAAATGTTTTGCCTTTAAAACTCATGATATTCGTTCAATTAGATTGACATGTAATATTGCTGTGAAGTTCTAGATTATAAAAGGTCTCATTTCAGTATCTCCAAAGCCAAATAAATTCCTTGGGAAAATATGTGTCTACTTCACATATTAAACATATTTGACTGCCTTAATGCTGGAAGACATGAAAATTACACCCACAGTAGGCATTCTCCACTAACAAAGTTGATTAATGATAAACTTGCCATTGTCATCATCAAATACAGTTCCATCCTAGTGGGAAAGACAGGCAAACACATTGGCCAATCGTGGTGCATTTCTGCCCTTGTGCCTGATCCTCACTGGGAATACACTTGTTTGTTTTCATGCCAATTGTTAATAGCAATGCCTGACATTATAATCAAAATATCTGATTATATGCACCTAAAGAAAAGAGTGTTGTTTCTATGAAATCTAAGTTGAATGGTTAGAAAGTTTCTCTAAAAATGTGCTAGCACAAAAAACAAAAAACAAAACATAGAGATTGGTGTTAAACTTGCTATACAGGCAATAAACCAGGAGATGAAGAGGGACAGGAAGATTCTAGAAAGCTTGTGCATTGAAAGTACTTTAGATCTTTCCCTTCGGTTCAGTGGAACAAAAATGTAAGAATATTAGAGGATGGCTCAGAGGCGTGGTATGTATAAGATAACACAATCATGTAACTGCAAAAAAGAAAAAAGGTTCTCATACTGATAGAAATCAAAACTGTGCCATCTAGCACCTCTAACAACATCCTTCGGCAATTTATATTGAGTGTGCTTGAAGCGACAGTTTGTTGTTTGATGTCTGTGTTAATTTGCAATCTATCTTATTAATTGGCCCATCTTTGATGAAAGTTTTTAGTTTTCACAGCTGATAATGAGCGTGAGCAATTTGTGTTATGTTCAACCACTCTTCACTCAGCTGGCTTCCGCTCTGGAAAAGGGTACGCCTCCCCACACCAGACACTGGGCTTTTCCAAACCGCATATGGTAGCTCATGGAAGATGTCAGCTCCTGTCTAAGGCTGTGGGAAGCCTAGCCCACTTGAGGCTCAAAATGAGAGACCCATGGAGGAAACCTGAACTCACCCAGCAGACCAGTATCAGGCCAGGGAGGTGGGGCCTAGATGCAGCTGAACTTCGGCTAATCCACCCAACTGTACCAAGGGAGAACTGGCTTCAGACTTAGATACATAGCATTTCTTATGACTTTGTCTAGAAGATGCATCTACTTTCCTCTTCTCTCCACTCAAAACAGTCTTCATCTTCTATTAAGTATTTAATTTTGTCTGATTTGGAGCTACCTCCTAAATAGTACTTCAAAATACTTTTTTTTTTTTTTTCATTTCTGTATTTGATTCAGGGTCTCACTGCACACCTCAGATGTAGTGATCCTCCTGTTTTTAGCTTACCCAGGGCTGGGATTACAGGCATGAGCCACCATGCCCGGACTCGGTCACCATTTCAGTGTGCCCCAGGGGCGGGGCAGATGTGGCATGCGGGACCCGGTCCCTGCACTAGCCAAAGCAGGCGTTTAGTCCACTGAGCTATCTTGCTGGCCCCAAAATATGTTTGTAATTCATTTGAGAAATTTGCCTTCAGAGACATATATCTGAAACACATCTTTGGCTGTATGACAGTAATAGCTATGAAGTCACCTTACTATATTTTAAATATATTTAAATGTTTAGGAGTTGTGTAATGCTTTTATGATCCTTTACCTCAAGCAACATATGAGCAAGCAGTATGTGTAACTTTTTATGAACTTTTAAAGATAGTACAACTACTAGTTTTACTGTGCCTGATACTAGGATGCCACGTTTGTTCTCATGACACTTGTTAATAGCAATGCATTTTGTAAGAGCATAAGTATTGTGTTAATATGGCAAAGAACATATATCCACTATTAGGAAGATTCACATCCTGAAAGTTGTAGGCAAAGAATCTCAGTTTATACTTTACAACATTTGGAAGGATCCATTTCAACCTCATTGTATGCAATGCCCAGAAGAGGGCTTGGCACATAATTGGCCTTCAGTAAACATCAATAAATAAGAGAATATATACGTCTGAGGGTGGGCATGGATGAAACCCATGAAGACCAATTTTGTTGATTTTTTTTTTCTCTTTCTTGTTTGCTTTCTCATGGGAATGTAGTCATACAAATCCACAACATATTAACCATAATTAACAGGTTACTAAGCAACATGACAATATAATTCTATTTCTGTGTGGCTAAAACTCACATACACATGGATATATTTATTTTTATATACAGAGAGACAGTTAAAGAATTTTTACCTATCTGTTAAGACTTGTTGCTGTGGAAGACACTGATTCATTTTTTCCCCTCAACTTAATGTTCCTCCATCATTTTATGATTTATTTTACAGCTATCATATTTTATTTTATATTTATAAAAACAAAAAGGGAATTATGAGAACAAAGTAGTTTTGTATTTAAAGTATTTGGGAATGGGTTATGTAGTAATCCAAATCAGCCACTATCGAGTAGGATGTGGATAAGGAAGGAATAATGTCCACATCCCATTATTCCTGGGATATTGGCGCAAATTTATAAGTGCTGTGGATAGAAAGGAGGCTGGGAAACCCACATTTTTTTTACTGAGCCACATTCTATTGAATTCTATATGTATACTTATAGTTGTTGGTAATTTATTCTACTTCTATAGATTATTCATCAAGCTATTAACCAGAACTCCCCCAACAAAAAAATAAACCAAGAAACAAAACTTCAGAAAATTCCAGGTGAAGTTAGGCTTAAAACTAAACCAGCTTTCCATCTCCTCATAGCCTTGCCCCACAATCTCAATGCGTGGAGAACTCACAGCATGTTCAGTGTATGGCAGGTATTTATAATAATATGTTATTTTTTCTTTATCTGAAATTCAAATTTAATTGTACACTCTTCTTTTCTTTTTTCTAAATCTGGCAACCCTATTGACAAGCCATATGTCTGGCCTCATTCTCTCATTTTATAGAAAGTCATCAAATCTTCTTGAAGGGTTAATTGTGAGCATCTGAGGGAGGATTTCTCTTTTACTTCTCCTCGCAGCCCTAGCCTTTACCCCTAGCCTTGGCTCATCCAGACTCAGCTGATGTTGATGCTTAAGAGTTACTTTATTTTCCTGTACTACAGGTTTATAGCCTACCAGGGCTATCCTCATTCTGTACCCCAAAGAGTAGAATAAATGCTGGTACCGTTGTTATGAAGAACAAAAGAACAAATCTGTACTTTTTTCTTTCTCTTAGACTTCTCTCTCACAAAGAGGCATTAACCATATGGTTCTGCTAATCCACCTTCATGGTCTCCTAGAATTAAATGGTGCTTTTCACAGAGTATAAGTTTCCTGCTGTCACAACAGTACATACTGTGTAACCAACCATCCCAGTGCATTCAGATGTAAAGCAGTGAGGTTTGTTTAGTTCACAAGTGTGCAGGCTTGTGATGGAGTAGGGTGGGTCCACTGTGGTCTCAGCTGGGATCACACGTGTGTCTGACTTTGGGCTGGCTGTTGGCGAAATCAACAGGAGCCATTAGGTCATGTGTTTCTTGTTTTCCAGCAGCCCATGCTAGGCATGTTCTCAGGCAGTGACAAAGGGATGAGAATAAAGAGGAAATGGGTGACCACTTTTTTTAAAAATCTCAGTTTGCATACCCTGTGCTGATGTGACTTGGTCAGGACTCATAAGATCAACTCAAAATCAAGGGCCAGGGATAATAGGTTCTACCTGTTGGTGGGAGAAAGTGAAAAGTGCCAGGAGCATAGGAAAGTTAAAAGTCATTACTGATGTGCTGGGGAGATAGCTTGGCAGTCTAAGCACCTTCCTGGCAAACTGAAGGAGCTGGGTTCGATCCCCTGTACCACATGTGGTGCTGCGGGACCCTGTACCAAATAAATAAATAAAATTAAAAAAATAAGACATCACTAACGTAGTCAGCACACCACATAGAAGCCATTTGATAATTAAATTTACTAATGACAGTTAGCCTTTCCAAACTACTTTGACTCCATTCCCGTTGGCACAATACTGAATCAGTGAGCTCCCTTCACCTTTACCGACGCTGAGGGCAGCACCGGCTCAACATAGAGATTCTTCGAACTGCTCACGTTCTAGGAAAGGCGTAGTCTTCTTAGGTGACCCGGATGTGCCGGTAGAACCGTGAGGCCAGCGCCTCCCTAAAGGTGGCCTTGCAATAGTTCTCACACAGTGAGTGCAGTGCGCATTTTTTAATATTTGCAAATTGATTTTCAGTCGAACCAGAAACTGTTTCTTACTGAGCCCATCAAAATTATAAATCTATTTAACCTCTTCTTCTAAGCTTCTATTAAATACACAATATGTGCCGCATAGATAATGGAACACGGAATGAAATGGGAAATAAGGTCTTCATCCATTCCTAATCTAATTGTAGCAACTTGCTGATAGCTAATGAAAGGACCAGAAGGTAATAATTTCTTCTTTTGAATGAGAAAGAGTGTTGCAGCTTAACTGCAACTGTCAGTGAACTTCAAGGTCCATTTGTTGAAAATAACAAGAAAATAGCACATTTGCCTGTTTTTGAAATCACTGTGTAAAAATGTTTGGAGACCTACTGCAGAAATTTATATACCCCTTCAACTTCTCATAGTTAGAGTCTGCCATCAGACTTTATAACAAAACAAACATTCTTTATTTTACAAAGTTAAAGCAGAATAAAATTGAATTTCAAAGGACTTTCCCTCATGTCACTGTTAGTTTACATTTAAGTGAAGATGTACATGATATATAGCAAAAATTTGAGAAAAATAATTACATTTAATTAAAATTCAAAACTAACGATAATTAAAATAGAAACTTTAGGAAAACAGTCGGCTATGCATTTTGCTCTTACCAGTTAGAAGACAATGTTGATATTTTAATTAGACCTAATATGCATGATAAATGTTCGCATAATCAGAATCATCAAGGATGATGTACCATATTCTTCTGGATTTATGTGTATAGTTTTTAAGGAATATATAAACAACATATGTATTAATGTGGATGATTTTAAGGCAATCAACTGAAGTGCAACTTGTCGCCTGTGTTGTCACGTGTTCCAGCAATGTATATTTTTGAAGCTTTCCCTCGAATTCTGTGAATTGTCTCTTTATAGCTGCTAGATCTGTACGTGTTATGGTTTAGATCTAGTTGTCCCCCTAAAGCCTCATGCAGTCATGAGGCAGACTTCTAGAGTTTGTGATTAATTCATAATCCACTGGGATTATGGGTGTGAGTGCTGCTGGGATTATGGGTGTGAGTGGTACACCCAGCTTGGGGCAGATAGCCTGAATGCAATGTCAGGGAGAGAGACTTGCTCTCGGCAGCCATTGTTGTGCTGCTCCTGTCCTTCAGTTCTCTGTTCTTTGCTGTCACCATGAAACATTGCTCTCCACCGTGTGCTGCTCTTCCTTGGAGCCAGCTGAGTGTGGACTGAAACTTCCACGAACCGTGAGCTGAATAAACCTTTCCTTCTTTCATTTTGGGTGTCGGGTATTTGTACAAGCAAGGAGAAAAGAATAACTGAGCTAGAAAGACAATCAGACTAGAGTTTGCTTTTTAGTTTTGTCATACAGATTACACTCCCTTGTGAAACAAAACCTAGCTGTTATAGACCAAGAAGAATTTTGTACTTGATAGCATGCGTTCTGGCTTTGAATTTCGGGCACTTACGAACTGCATGACCGTGGGAAAATCTCAGGATGTAATGCTCGTCTAAAATTTCATGAAATGAAATCAAATGAAACCATGGGACACTATTAGAACTCAGTGAGTAGTCCTTGTTGAACAGCTGATAAAAATATAAAGAAAAAAATACATACAAAGAAAGGAGTTCCCACTGGCACTTTGTTCTGAAAATACCCTTTGGTTTTCATTGCTAATTGACTATTTCTGGCTTCATGCTTAAAGATGCCTGACTGTCTCTCTGTTGCTTAATATTATGGGTAAGCAACAAATACTGACTGCGTTAACTGTGAATGTCCCTTTATGCAACTTTGCTTTTAAGTAAAGTGGAATAACTTCCCCAATGTTGTCTCTACATGGGAGACAAGGGATGTTTTCTCTAAAATAATTTGCAATAAATACCCTGAATTAATAAAATCAATCATTGTTACTAAGCTTTCAGGTCATCATTGAAATTTTGGGAATTTTCAAAAAGTATCTCTAAAAGAGAATGTAAGTAGGATTTAATAGACCACTCGAAGTTACATGGAGCTCTGATTTGACTATCCGAGGTTGTCCAATCCCTACATCTCAAGGAGTTTGTTGGTTTCTTTTTTGAAGAAGTACAATGTTATTTTTTCTCCTTCCCTATTTATAATAAAGGAGGATTGAAAGTCAATCAGAACTTCAAGGTAAATAATAATCAATGTTTATATTTATACAAGATAGATAAACAAAAGTATGCTGTCATGGTTTGAATCTAAAATGCTCCCTACCAGGCTGTGGTGGTAAATGCCTATAATCCTAGTCCTCAGGAGGCTGAAGCAAGTTCAAGGCCAGCCTGGGCTACAGAATGAGTGCAAAGCCAGGCTGAACTGCACAGCAAAACCCTGTTTCAAAAAGACAAAAAAAAAATAAAATAATTAAGTAAATAAAATAAAACATTCCCCAAATACCTATTGAATGCTTGCTCCCCAAAGCAGAAATGTCTAAGTTAATCCAGTGATAGGCTCATAGTAAGATGGGCTACTGGGAGTGATAGAAACCTAATTAAAAAGAATGTATGCCTGGGAGTGGTGTGACCTTAGGAGCTACATTCTCATCACTGGCCCTTTCCTGTCTGTTCTTTCGCCACCTCCTGGTTGCCAGGAGGAGGGTTGCTTTGCTCTGTCATGCCCAGCCACCAATCTCCTGCCTCACCACAGGTCTAAAAGCTAAGAAGCCCTCTCACCATGGACTGAAAGCTCTCAAACTGTGATCCAAAATGAAGTTTCCTTCTTTAGATTTTCTTGTCACAGTGTTGGAAAGCTAACAAGAACATTTCCTTCCCTTCCTTCCTTCCTTCCTTCCTTCCTTCCTTC
>NW_004524632.1:1654464-1664506 GCF_000260255.1 Octodon degus
TTCTTTCTTTCTTTCTTTCTTTCTTTCTTTCTTTCTTTCTTTCTTCTTTCTTCTTTCTTTCTTCTTTCTGTGGTATAGGGTCTCTCTACATGGCTAGGACTTGTAGTGATCATCCTGTTTCTGCTTCCCCAGCTCTCGGATAACAGGCGTGCACCACCAAGCTTAGTTTTGGCGACCAGCACTGTGGCAAGGCATGTGTTACCTGGGATCGAACCAGGGATCTTATGCTTGCCAGGCTGGTGCTTAGACTGCTGAGCTAGCTCCTCAGCCCCAAGAGTATTCTTCTTAATTTAATGAAACTAAGACAAGAATACATCTAACATTTGATAAAAGCAAGTTTCACATCGCATGAATGTGCGGTTCCCCAAATAAAACTAATGTTTTCTACAAGAAAACACACACACACACACACACACACACACACACACACACACACACCATTCTTTCTCTTCTTGTGAAAGATATCTTTGAGTACACAACGAGTTGTGATTTTCCCCGGCACCCACAGAGCTCACCAGTATGGAGACTACATATATTATATAACTTGTTTCTCAATGTTCCTTATAGCTAGGGCACAGGGCACAGGTAAGAGATATGACACTGGCCTGTGAAGCAGAAAATCATGGGCTTAGGAGAAATATTTACTTTCCCTTAAGTAGCAAAAATGAGTGGAGAAAAAACTGCTGTCCCTCTCTTCTAACTTTAGTGTGTTGTCTCAGGAGGATGGAACTTGAGCTGTTGTTGAACTCATGAGCTCAAAGCCAGAGACAGAGGCCCGACAGCTGGTCTTATGGAGTCACACCACCAATCCTGATTTGCACAATCAACTTTATTATGCAGGAAAAATTAAGCTGTAATGTGTATGAACTGATTATTGTAGGATATTCTGTTCCTCAAAGCCAAGGGCATCCTATTAAACTTCCTGTCTGCAAAGTTGAATAATCCGCTAAGTACTGCACACGTTGGAAGGCAAAAGCATTTTATAGCTTCATTCTCTTAATTCAATGAATAGAGAGGTTTGTTACAATAGTGTTTGAGACAGGATATCATGTCTGCATCTTGTACAATGAATAACCGCTAAGACAACAATATGCAATGCATTAATTACTGAAAATGTGCCAAGAATCGGTTGTGAAACTGTCTCATTGATATGTGTTTCTCAATAAAATTATTTTAAGAAAGTCTTTTATTACCATGGAGGACAATGAGCAATAGTTGTATTTCTGCAATCACAAGGACTATGGTAGGGGTTCTTGTCTGGAATTGAAAAAGGGAGAGAGGAAACGTAGGATGCTAGTGTTCAAGGTTGAGATACCCATTTCAGTTTCAGAGTCTCTTGATCCTGTTCCCTGGCAGCTCAGTTAGAAAGCAGGCCTCAAATGGAGATTTGAGTAAGGGATCATCTGAATTATGTAGTGATGGAGCCAGACAGGAAGGACATTAGGAAAGGAAGGAAGGAAAGAAAAATAGAGAGAACGCAAAGTATAACACCTGGAAGTACCAAGGCAAGGTAGGTGAGATGTTTTGTGATTGAAATGAAATCTGCAATCTTGATTTTTTTTTGTTTTGTTTTGTTTCCCCAGTGCATGTTTATGTGGCTATGCGAGATTTCTTTAAAAGGTTTTTATGCAAGGGGATGACAGTATTTACAGTAATTTGGCAGGGAAAAAAATCAGACATGTTGCTGCCTAGGAGGAAGTAAAGACAGCCTGTATTTTCTTTTCCATTTCATACATCATTTAGAACTTACTGCAGTGATTCCACAAAATCAGGAGGCTTTAAAAAGTTAATGAGAAAGACGTCAGGAAAACCTGTAGTGTGTTCTTTGGACTACCCTGTAATGTCCAGGGTTTGTTACACAGGGAAGCAAGGCTATTTTAATGGCTTTCATTTTCATTGAACCAGATTTTCAGGAAACACCCTAAACCTTCTCAGTTAATAAATAAAAAATATTGTGACCTTTACTTGGTTGGAAAACAACTTTGTTTCAGCGCTAGTATTTTTAAAACTTATTGTTCTATGGTTTTGACCTCGAAGACTTTACATTCCTTGTTGCAAATTCATAATGTTAATTAAATTAAACCCCAGCATACATGCTGATACTCTGCTACCATGCCCTACTTGATCACAAAGGACTGGCTAATCGGTAGCATACTTAATCATGACTTCTTATATTTTTTTTGGGCTAGTTTCTTATAAAGAGTGTTGAATTATATATTTCAGCTTTTAATTTGGTGTGAGCATATTTTCTCACCAATTATATTTAAAAAGTCCCTTGAAGGCAGAGACTATGTTATATTTTTCAGTATCCTCCAGGGCAGAAATGCTTAAAAATGTACTATGAAAAACAACTTCTTTGCCGTATACAAAGACATATTTTTAAAAATGTTTTTCTTCTCAAAGAAGGTAGGAAAAATTCAGCTTAAAGAATGCAAAGATGTTTTTACCATATAATACTTTAGATTTTGTAAAACGCTAATATATTCCAAGTCCCAAATTGGGGACATGAATACAAGAATTTATAAATATATTTGAATATAAAATTTTGGGGTGAGATTTGTGGGGAAAGATGGATCCTAAGAGAAACGCATTAAGAAATGTCATTCTATGACATATTACCTAGTAGTCTGAGTGGGTCATATCCAGATACAAATGCTCTTACCAGTTTTAAAATATTTCTTTCATGAACGATGAGCCCTAATTTCTTTCTCTGATGTGAATAAAACAATTTTAGCACTCACATCCAGGAAGTAACATTTATATCACACATACCTGGATTTAAACATTTAGAGAAAGATGTAAATTGATGGCATTACAATGGCAAGAAAACACTGTTCAGAATAGCTGAATCCACAGCTCATCGTTCATTATTTAAAAGTGTTTGTGTTGTGATTATATGCAAAAGTGTATGACGGGTAGCTTGGAAATACTGGCCATCTACTTCCCAGTATGGCAATGAGTTTATATCATTTAAGTTTCTTTATGAGAAGAAAAAAAAAAAAACCTGGAAGATTTGACTAATGAAAGTTGCCTAAAAATACTTAAGTGATACCAGGGCAGGATAGATTTAGAGAGCTAAAATCCGGAGGAGGAGACAAATGCAAACAGATAAAGCCAATATTCAAATATTTTTTTCTCCAAAAAGAGATGAGAAGACCAGGGAGATAGCTCAGTAGAATTGGTCCAGAGAGAGAGAGAGAGAGAGAGAGAGAGAGAGAGAGTAGAAATAATTAAGGAAAATATCTTTCTGGTTTTTTACATGTTTGGGATGTTAAACACTGGAGATGAGGACTGGCCAAGAAGGAAAGGTTGAAATAATGATCCTCCTGAAGAGCTGTAGCTCTCAGTACTAGCATCCCAGAATACAGTAGCAGTCCAGAATGCAACAGCGTTCATAAAGGCTACAGCTCATTTGCAGATGCAAAACTAAAGAAATCAAGCCCCTCTGCAAGTGCCCAACTACCCGTGAAAGGCAGACATAAACATTTTCTGGTACAAAGTAACTCTTACAGTACCTCCAACTACTTCTGATTTTTTTTTTTGCATAAAGAATGTCAGATATACAAAAAATTAATAAATAAAAAACCAGGAGCATAGAGAGAAAGAATAGAAATGTCTGCAATTATAGATAGTGGAAGCAATCCACAGCTGATCCAGATATTTGAGTTGTCAGGCATGGCTTTGAAGGAATTATGAATAATATGTTCAAGAAAGCTAGAATGTACAAATATAATGAAGTAGATAGTTTAGAAACCATCAAGCGAAAGTGTTCGCCTTTTCTGCACTACTGAAGTACTCCACTAACTCAATGACTAACAAATGTGAGGTATAAAAAAAGAATATGAAGAAGAAAAGGGAACTGAAGGTAAAGAAATTCTACCTTTGTGGAATTGAATTCTGGTAAGAACCAAAAAACATGGAACAGATGTCGAGACGGGCAGAGATTTTCCAATAGTCATGTGATTATATGAATGGACAAACTCTTTGATAATAAAGGTGCTTATTATTGTGTTTATTTTAAAGTATATTTGTCCTTTCACAATATTTGTAGCTGAACAGCAATACGTGTTTCAGGAATTCAAGATGGGTGTTTTAGCCTATGCCATCCTCCTTAATGAAATAGATTAAAAAATACTCATCTGAATGTACGTAGAATAAGGAAACTAAAAGAAGACATAAAGTTCAAATTTCTAAGCATTTATGGTGTTATCACTTGTTCTCCCCACTGTGGCTGAAATTCTGGTCTTTTTTTTTGGTGGAACTGGGAATTCAGGCCCTTGTGCTTACTCTACTGAGCTATCTCCCCTGCCCCTGAAATTCTGATTTTATACTGACATACAATGTTTTCTGATTTGGCATTCAATGGGAAAGAAAGAGATCTTGAGCGAAAATGATGGCACAAATTGGAGACTCAATATTTCTTAAAAAATACAGACTAACTGGGCATAATGGCACATGACTATAATCCCAGCATTTATGAGGCTGAGGCAGGAGGATCATAGTGAGTTTGAGGTCAGCCTGGGCTACATAGTGAGACCAAAGACATTTTGAATACACAGGGAGACCATATTTGGGAGAAAAAACAAGAAACAAAACAAAACAAAACCCCCACACAAAATAATGCTAAATAGCCCCAAAGCTTCCACCAAACTTCCTTGATTTAATCCCTTGTAATATGCAACTGACATAGGTGAACAGAAGCTTCTCATTTTGTGTTAAACTAATGCCTGGATCAGGAAGTCAGGGGGAAACAGAACGTTTTCCTTTATTGTGCTTTTGGACTGGCAGGTGCACACAGAGTATCTTAGGCTCAGCTGAAATCTTATGTAACAAGCCATCCAATTGAAGCAGTCAAACTGTCAACAGTTTCCTTCAGATTGTTTTCTTTTCTGGATCTAGAGACATCAGAAACATACTGAATTATGCTGCTTTGCTTTGATGAACACATTAGCTTATCCGAGGCAGCAACAGCTCATTCAGACTGTTTAGTTTCCAGTTTCTGACCCGATATATATTTTATTTTTTTGGTAGGACAGATTCAATAATTAACACATTGCATACTCTTTTCCTAGTGATTATTTGTTGTACAAGATGCAGACATGATATCCTATTCATAAGCACGATTAGAACAAATCCCTCTATTCATTGAATTAAGAGAATGTAGCTATATATCTATCCTAACCATCTTGAATACATAGATACAAAATGGTCATTCATCTGTATCCCCCCTTTTTTTTTTGTTTAGTTCCGTCATTTAAGTATTATAGGTGTGTGAACTCAGCACAGTATTCCAAAATAGTCCAGTAGTCCATAACAGATTGGGTCTTCCACTTGACTGGCAATGTCAGAAGTTGGTGGCCTCAGTCCCCTACAGCTCAACATAACAACATGGCTTTACTTCTTATACTTTGTTTTTAGGCTTTCACAGAGAGCAAACTGGCCAAGCATTGGCTATGACTCATCCACATGGCTGACACTGGCAAAGGATCTACAATCTGAGGTACAGGGTCTCAGGATGCATCCTGAGGGGATTTGACTGACCTTATCAGATCCAAAAGTTGCAACTCTTGTTACATAGGTCTTGCTTTATCTTGGTCTTAACCATCCAACAGAAAAGTATAAGAACAAAGTATAAGAAGTAAAATGCAACCCGATATTGTCTCAAGTCTTACACATTGACTGTCATGTTAAGTCCTCTCAGGGCCATGGGTTGATTTTCATCCCATGCAGATAGAGAAAGCCTAATTCCTAGAGCTCATTCAGGTGCGTTTTTTGCACAACATTAAATGTGACCACAGCATTAAGAGGACTTTGAAGTGTTTTCCAGGTGTGGTCTTTTGTTTGAAATTTCTGCTTTTCCAACCTTTGTAATTAAAGTGATGTATAAAGGAGTTTGGAACACCAACATCACAAAGAGAGGGCTCTTCTGTTATGAGTCAAATTTGGATTTGTCCACATTTGTTCAGATACACTGAACAAAAAGGAACAAAGTATCTCTTACCAAGAAAAATCTCATATGACTTCATTTTTATTTTGATGACAGACCTTAACCCTGTTTTCTTTTTCTTTTTTGCTCTTTACTGTTTTGGGCAAGCTTTAGAAAATGGAATTTCCTATTGCCTGAAGTGTATACTATGCTGAGAATTCTTGTTGTTTTTTCTTTCCTTTTCATAATTTCCATCCTTGTTCTCTCATTCTCCACAAAGCAAATTCAACCTTTGGATTTTTGTTGTTTCCAATGGGGCAAAGTGGCAACTAGTTGTTTTTTTCTTAATGCTTGACTTAGAAGTTAAACTGAAAGTTACATGCAGTACCATGTAGATTCAAATGAGAACCTTCTCATAGGTTTCTCTAAGTACAAGTACAACGCATGAGTACAAATCACCTTAATTTATAGAGTGAGTACTAGTAGACCTTAACCAAAATTTTATGCAAACAAAATTACATTTTAAATGCATCATGAGAAATTGTTAAACTGACAACTTTTTAAGACAGGAAACCAAAAAGAATTCACGTTTACTTTCATTTTCAGGATTTGTGATTTCAAGATAATAAAGTTATTTCTGCAACTTTCTTGCAAAAATCATCCAAATTCAACAAAGAGAATAAATAGAAACAGGCCATCTGCAGTAAAAGTAAGAAATATTTGTAGAGCTATAAGACAATATGTGAAGATGAAAGTGTTGGGGGAAAAGTCAATGATTTAAGCAAGGAAAAGATGAAGACACAATGTTTGGAGAGTGAGCAATTCACATTGTAGCACTGCAGGAAAAATTAAGAAGTGGAGATACTGACTACTGATGTCTTGAATGTCACTGGAGTTTGAGTTAAAAATTATATAGTTTATTCAGGCTCCTCTGGGAACTAGATTGCCAATAGACTTTTCTCCTCTTGCAAGACTGTGGACATCTCTGATGGATTTCAGACAGAGGAGATGGAAAAGTTGGGGCATGAGGAAGACAAAGGAAGTGAGAAAGGGAAGAAATAATTTCTAACAGTTTGGTGTCAGATGTGATGAATTCATGCCTCTCACATATCAAAGAATGAATTTTAAGGACAAAGGAGGTTGGGAACAGGAAAAGTTCATGAAGAGAAAGCTCCTGGGAGACAGGAAGGGCCTCCCAAAAATGACTTGCCACAGAGGTTTCTCCAAGAACATTGTGTACAGTAAAAACATGGTTAAACTACCACCAATGGCCTAAGGAGAGTCACATGGAGAGAAAACATTCTCTCAGGCTTTCACAGAGAGCAAATTGGTCAAGCAATGGCCATGACTTATCCACATGGCTGACACTGACAAAGGACCTACAGACTGTGGTACAGGGTTTCAGGATAAATCCTGAGGGGATTTGACTGACGTTGTCAGATACAAAAGTTACATTTCTTGTTATATAGGCCTTGCTTTATCTTGGTCTTAATCACCCAGCAGAAATGTATAATATTGAGGTATGAAAAATAAAGCCATATGAATATGCTGAGCTGTAAAGGGCTCATGTCAACACCTTCTGATATTTCCAGTCCTGCAGAAAGCCCACTACTATTATGGACTACTGGACTATATTGGACTATTTTCCAGAATTCACACACCTACAATATTTAAATGGCAATGGAATGCCCATCTCTGACAAAACTAGACAAAAAGGGGGCTACAAATGAAGGACCATTTTGTATTTGTATATGCAAAATAGTTAGGATAGATACACAGCTACTTTCTCTTACTTCAGTGAGAAGAAAGATTTGTACTAATAGTGTTTGGACAGGGTCTCATGTCTGCATCTTGTACTATGAACAACCACTACAAAGACAATAATATGCAATGCATTAATTATTGAAACTGTCCTATTAATCAGTTTTGAAACTCTCATTGCTATTTCTCAATAAAATTAATAATAAAAAAAGCTACCACCATCCAGTGGGGTTATAAGTATAGTTGCTTAGTTAATATTTTAACAATAGGGAAGCAAGGCATGTAGCAAGCCTATATGAGTAGCAACATTAACCTTAGTTTTTCTATAACTTCTAACATAGAAAGAGCCCAAGTACTTTAGTGAGAAAGGATGGGAGCGTGGGTCCAGATGGTCCGGTCACCCATGATGCCTGTCTGGACCTTCTCACTGGGTGTTGCTAATGCATTACAAGATGCTCTTTGCCTCTGAGGAGGCCTTGAGGGTCTGGCCACTGTATGTCTGTCTTGAAGCCTGACCTTCTTCAGATGGGCCTCCAACCACAATGTTGATGTATTTTCAAATTCTGTAGTGACTCCATTTGGGGCTCAATCCCTGTCTGTCTGCTTATTCATTTCTTGTTAACTTAATGGCCTATAACAGAAAGAGGTGAACATGGGTATTGTGGAAAGCCATCCAGTATAAATTTAAATTATGAAGCTTAGATGTCTTTCATTCAATAGTTTCACGGGGCAATTCAGTGAGAAGAGAATATTCATATTTTGCTGTATATTTTCCTTTAGGAAGTTTTCTTACTCTAGTACAAAGAGGATTCTTTGTATCCAATTGACAAAGTGGTTGTTATGGAAACTACTTGCCATTGAATGACAAAGCAGTAAGTGTCTAGCTTTGGGTAAATGAACTTACTTTTTTCCCCCAAATGAATGGTTAGCATTCTTAAGTGAATAATTGTATATTTTTTCCAGTAGAAAAAAAAGCAAAACACATAGACAAAAATCCACTTTAGTCCTAATGTTTTTCAGCAGGTTGAATCTGAAAGCCTCTCACCAGGGACCCTTTGGGGAATGCAGTTTAAGTAAAAATGCACGAAACTTATGAGACTTAATATTTGCCAATAGTCACCAATGTCCAGAGGGGAAGTAGTGGTACCGCGTGCCTCATCTACCCCACAGATATTTACCAAGCACTTCCTTTACATGAGACCCAACACCCACAGATACAGGGACAAAAAGAGGACAAGAGAAGAGACAGTAATCCCTTTTTGCAATATTTAGACTCTAGTTATAAATGTCAGATAAATCTGCTTAATATTATCTTGTTTTAATGAGTTCATCACTAACATTTCAGGATGATGTTTTCTAAGTAACAGGAGCTTTTTATTAATTTATTGGAAATATTTTATCTGTTTAACATTTAATGAGGTTTCAAAAAAACTCATACAAGCCAAATGATGTTTTCTCAGTTTGTTATTAGTTTATCAAAGAAACGAAGTCTTTGCTCTTTTGTGTAAAGTTTTGTGCTTTTACCACCTTCAGGATAAGAAAAATGAATTATAGATCAGACTTAATTTGACCATAAAATGTTCTCTTAAAGCAGTCCACAGGCCGTTGCACTGGAAATTTCTTAATGGTATGTCGAGTCTTGAAACACTTCACTTTTCTCTCTGACCTTTTCAGATCATGATAAATTCTGATGCTTTATTTATTTGTTTTATAAAAAGACAGTTCCATCTTGAGAAAAATAAGCAAGAAGGAGGATAACTGATTCAAAGTGCAAATCTTTCATCAAAACCTGGAAACACATCCTGGTAGGGATAATTCAGAAAAAGTGACACGTTACAGCAAATAGGTTATATCTCGACTTCCAAATGCAAAACAAATGTCAAAAAACAGAAAAGCTAAAATGTTAAACTGTCAAAAGAACAATCTTGCTCAATGCATTTGAACCAGGAGGAAGGGAAATCACTGGCTGATAACACTGGTTTAAACTATTAATTATCAAAGACAGAGAGGAGTGCCAGCAGCTCCTGGCAGGGAAATTTACTCTAATTTTTTAGTGGTCCCTGAAGAATGGAGGCTGCAGGAGAAGCAGAGTAATGTTAGTCCTGGTTTACCCTAAAATGCAATTCCTAAAGCACATCAGATTATTCCCCTTGCCTCCCACCTCCACAAATAGAAACAAACAACTAACCTTCAGAAGAAACTGGTCTTGCCTGGATCCAAAGAAAACTTGAATCTTCTGGTGAAAATCAGTCATTATCTTCAAATGTGGTCCTCAGAAAAGCAAGTAAGTTCTGAAAACTAAGATTGAAAGCTAGCTAGCTAGCTAGATAACTAGATAGCTAGATAGCTAGATAT
>NW_004524632.1:1664606-1675669 GCF_000260255.1 Octodon degus
AGATGGAGATGGAGATGGAAAGATAGAGATAGAGATGGCAGAGGCAGAGATAGAGATAGACAGATGATTGATAGATAGATAGATAGATAGATAGAGAGAGAGAGAGAATGAGAGAGAGAGAGAGAGAGAGAGAGAGAGAGAGAGAGAGAGAGAGAGATGATAGAGATATCTTCTACCTTCAACCTCAACTGCTCTCCAAATAGTTATGAACAGCATGGTGAGACTAATCGCCCCAAAACTGTTTCCTTTTCTGCCTAAAAATCCTTTATATCGTCTTTCAGAATCACAACAGGCTGTCTGAGGCTGTGTAGACCACATAAGCTGCTTCAGCCACCATAAATGCTACAGCTAAAAAACAACAGGAATGTATTTCTCAGTTCTGAAGGCTGGGACTTCAAGGTAAGGACCTGCTGTCTGGTCCTAGGTGGTGCTTGCTACTAAATATGTCTACATATAGTGGAAGACACAATGGAGGTCATTATCCCGTTCTTGCGGATTTTGTCTTTGTGATATAGTCCTTTCCCTGGAAGCCCATTTCTTAATACCTTCACATTACAGGTTCGGTTTTCAATGTACGCAGTTTTGGGAGATACAAACATCTAGACCACGGGAATGTTCAAACCATAGCCCTATAAACTCACTATGAGCAGAGGTGGTCAGTATTTCTTTGTGTATGTCTTCCCTACATACACAATGTAGGGTCTGTTCATCGTGTCACACAGCAGCAACCTGAATGACTGGCCCTGAGATGTTTGTTTTTCCCTCAAATGGCTCAGCTTATGATGCTCAGAACAGCAAATCTTCCTTTTGAAGAAAAACAATCAACTGCTGAGATGTAAAAACTAAAGCGATATGTTTTTATTTTATTTCTCTTTTTAATGTATTTGGCTGTTGCAGGATCTCATTACACAGCTCAGACTCATGGTGATCCTCCTGCTTTTAGACTTCCCAGCACTGGGATTGCAGGCATGCACCATTACAGCTAGACTCTGGCCGGCTCAGCCTATCCTGGGGACAGGGCTGTCATAGCATATGTAGACAAGGATAGAACCTGGTGTCTGCACTTGACTAAGCTTATCTAAGTAGGTGCTTTAGTCCATTGAGCTATCTTGCCTTGTGTTAAAAATTAGTTATTATGCATAAAGTAAGGCTAAAGTATAATAAAAATCTCATGTTGGTATTATACAATATGTTCTCCCAGTTAAACACAGGAGTCATCAGAGATCTGCTGCAAGGAAATAAGTAGAATTTTTACCATATCCTGGGGTTCTGTACAATTTCTCCAGTTCCTTGGTGTCCTGACCAAAGAATTTGAGAAGATATATGAGAAACATAGTGAAGTTTTGCATTTGTTAAAGATAGGATAAACAAGCCAGGAGTGGTAGTGCATGCCTGTAATCCTACCACTTGGGAGGCTGAGGCAGGTGGATTGCCTCAAGTTCGAGACCAGCCTGAGATATATAGTGAGTTCAAGACCAGCCTGAACTACATGGTGAGACCCTGTCTCAAATACAAAACAAATCAAAACCGATAGGAAAGGAGTATGCTCTGCAGAATGAGAGCAGGTTGCTGAGAGAGCTCACAATAACCATGAGATTAACAGCAAGAGGTCTTTTATATTACTTATTCAGCATAATTAGGATATCCAACCAAAGACCTGTTAGATTTTCCACTAGAAGGATTAAAAATAGTACTTTCTGATTGGTCCCAGATGCAGGCCTTAGGTGTCTGTGATTGACAGGCCGAGCCCTCTTGCTCAGCTTGTTGGCCCTATCCTAATTCCTGCCTCAAAATGAAATGGTGTTTGAATAGCTGTAGCAGACAAACTATATTAATTCTAACATCAAGAAAAAAGTTTCTGTCTCGGAAATAATATTTTATCCACCTGGAGGTGTTTTTCCTCTTCCAGCAATATAAAGTCACTTCTACTCTATTAATGAATTACAAGCCTGTAAGTGGATTCAGTTCCAAAATGAGCAAGAGTTATGGAGAAAATAGAGTTAGTTTTCAGATGTGTAGAGTTCCATGCCCAACACATGGACCATCTTGAGCCTGCTCTCCTTTTCTGGTCATGTGAGTTAGAATCTTATTTCTGAGCAGTGACACATTCCTTAGACTTTGAGAAGAATGACAAATTAAGGGAAGGTATTTTTCTGAGTGATAAAATAGGATACTACTATAATTGTTTAATATAAGTCTCATGCGGTATTGGTAAGGGAACTGAGTCAGGTCACATGTGCAAACATCCTATTGCCTTACTAGTGTGAGAACCTGAAAAGTAAATAAAATTTGAAAGATACAACAGAAAGTGTGAAAGGGGAGGAATCTGATCAAAGGGAAGGGCCAACTGGGATGAGGAAAAGGACAAAAGAAAGAAGGAAAAAAGATATATCTATGTATATGTTCAGGATAATTTGGATGATTGTACTGCTGATTTCTGCTGGTCTATTGAAAGGAGCAGTTAATGCTTAAATGGAAAAATACCTCTTAAATTTCTTATAACTTTTTTTAACACCAATTTTGCATGTTTATATCTGGCAACCTAAACAACTAATTTTAAGATAATATTATGCAATACAACCATTGTTCATTCCTATTACTTTGTTTAACGAAATTTTGTATTGTTTCTAATCATTTTGTATTCTTTAAAAAAAGAAATAATAAAATAAGTCTCATGAATGAAAGTTATACATCCTAATGCAGAAAAAAGGTTATACATCCTAACAAAACTTTTATTAATTCAACTTTATTTTTGACTTTAAGTCTCTATTCAAGTCAGTCTTCAGAAGTTCAAATAAAGAGCTTGGTGATCAGTTATTTGTGGGTTTTCCTCTTCTGTTTCCATACTTGTTCCAGATCTCTAGTACAGTGGACATCTGTCTCTGAAAAAAGGGAGAAATGTATACAAATGGAAATGCAAAGTTTTGATTCAGTCTTCTTGCTTTTTTATTCATCTGTTTCAGCTTTTGAAAACTTTTGTTGCTTTGTGGTAAGCTGGAGGTGCAGGAATCCTTTGCCCTACTGCCTGCAGCCTGGTCAATATGGATGCAGAAAACCGACATACTTCTCTGGGTTCAGATACTACATTGGCAGCAGGAATTCCAAAAAAGATCTTCTTAGCCTCCAGAATCCACAGGTTTCTCCTTCTCTGTCTTGCCTGGATTTTGCACTCTCATTCTATTTACTCTTCATAGTGACGGGTTATCGTTCCTGTTTCTTTCCTCATGAATAGTTCCCCACTTCTAAAAACCAGGGCTAAGGGAAATCAGTGCTGAAATGACTTGCAGGTTACTTGTCTCAGTTCCTTTTCACTCCTTGCTTTCACAAATATCTAACACTCAAAATAAAGGAAGGAAAGGTTTATTTAGCTCACAGTGAGCAGAGGTTTCAGTCCATACTCCGCTTGCATCCAGGCAGAGGACAGCAGTTCATGGCAGCAGAAAACAGCAAAGAGCAGAGGAGGAGCAACAGCTGCAGCATCTGTCAAGCCTCTCTCTGTTCCTTGTATGCTGACTGCAAAGACCAGAGCTCCTCCAAAATGGCACAGCTGCATAGATCAAGCTCCGTCAAGGAAGTGGCATGCAGAAACCTTCCTCAACCCCTTTATATACTCTATAAGTGCTGAGTCGTTCTGGGGTAGACCCTCAACACCCTAGGGCATGAAGTCACTGAGCAGATTCAGCTAAGTTTCAGACACCTCAAGTTGACCCAGCGTATCAGCTACCATATGACTTCTAGTTCTCCTTTCACTGCCCTTCTGAGGCAATGAACCCAGTCTATTGTCCCTCTGTTATCCCTCCCTGAATAGGAGGACAGAAATGCAACAGCAAGTAGAGAAAAAGTTCACTGACTACTGTGTTAAAGTACAATTAGGTTTTGGTCTGGTTCAGTGGCACATGCTTGTAATTGCATGTACTTAGTGGGAGGCTGAAGCAAGAGGATTGGGAATTTGAGTTGAGCCTGGGCAATTTAGCAAGAATTTATCTCAAATAAATAAAAATATAGTAAATACATGAATAGTAAATTGATTAATTCATTGATTTTAAAACATCTTTAAATGAAAAGTGTATGGGACAGACATAAACTTTACTACCAGCTCTAGCGATGTGGATCATTCACTTAGGAAAGTAGTTCCCCAAAATGAATGCACATGAAATTTATCCATGGGATTATTTTCTAAAATTTCTGTCTGACTCATGCTATGAATCAGAATGGCTGAGGAATGAAACCCTAAAATAATTATGCTTAAAATATTTTTCGTGGGGCTGGAGAGATGGCTCAGTGGTCTAAAGCACCTACTTAGAACAAGCTTGGCTAAAGCACAAGGACCGCAGTTCGATCCCCCAGCACCACATGCCAGCCAGCCTCGCCCCCTGGTGGGCTGAGCTGCCCCCCCACAATAAACAAATGTTTAAAAAAAAGAGCTACTTGAATTTAAAAAAAAATATATTTTTCGTGATCCTAAATCATATACAGGTTTCAGAAGCCCTACTTTTGAACTTTACAATTCAAGCAGTCCCCAGAGCAATAGTTTGTTCATTTTCATCACCTGAGAAAGCTTTAGAGATGTAGAATCTATGTATGACCTAAGATTCAGAATCTATATGCTTTTGTAAGAACTTCTGATGATTCCCATTCAAAAGGAGCTTGGACATTGAGTAAGTGACAGAGTTCAGTTATAGGACCACATCTTCCTTTATGATTGATTATCAGTCATGGGTTAGAGTGGAATCTGAATGGAGAAAGAGTGGGTGCAATCTTGGATGGCCAGAGAAATTTTGTGGCACAAAGTAGCTCACAATTGAAGGAGAACTTGAGGACTTTCTTCACTGTAACACATTCATCCTTTGATATTTTTTTGTTGTGAAACTAATGTCCTCACTCCATCCATCTGGTCATAGAGCTCAAGGACACCAACAACATCTTGTATTGAGATTAGATGGTTTCAGTGTTAAAAGAGAGATATAACTCCCAACCTATTAGATGTCAGACAATGAGTGTGTGTGCTGTCACTGAAGAATGAATTCCAAGGGACATTAAGTGGAGGTGAAGAGTAGACAAGGTTTATTGAGAGACAGCTGCTGGGAGCCTAGAGGAGTCCCCAAAGTGAGTTATCACTGAGGACCTTTGCTGGCTCAAAGCCACGATGTGGGTACAACATGGGTTAAACTACATTTAACCTATAGGATTGCAAGTATAACCACTTAGCTACTATCGATACCCTGGGGAAGCAAGGCGCATAGCAAGAGTATATGACTGGTATCACTAACATTGTCTTAGCCATGACTTCCGAAACAGAAACATTTTGGGGAAAGGATGAGTTCAGATGTCTTGGTCCACCCACATGGCTGTTGGATGCCTATCTGGACTTAGTATACAAAGCAGTACTTCGTATATCATATGAAATATGATCTCAAGCTACTTTTTTTATTTCCTAGGGAGGCATGTAGATCTGCCCATGATGACTTTATCACAGGTTCCTTCTTCAGGTGTTCCTCCAGCCACAATTCTGATATCTTTATTTTATTTATTTATTTATTTTTATTTTTATTTTTATTTTTATTTTGCTGACTTTCTTGAGAGCCCAGTCTCTTTCTGACTATATGTTTATATCTATCCAACTTAACTGCCTAGAAAGCCAGGATCCTGTCATTTCACAGTCATACAGGTTTTCTCATGATTCTTCACATTGTGTAAGTCCCTCTGAGCACTGCACACCACATCTCACTGAAAACTTGACAGGTCCCCTCTTAGAGTATGAATCTGTGACCCTGAGGATCTAGTGACACTGGCACTCCAAGGGCCAATAATTGTTCATTGCCCAAGTGCAGTTTACGTGATGATTCTGAACCTCGTTTTGATGCTTTTATTTGCCCAATGTAACGAAGTGTTGGGAGTCTTGACAATGGAAGTTCATGCATAATGTGTTTCCCTTTTATGAAATAAAAAAATACCTGAAATAGCACACGTGGTCTTAGGTTGTGGTGCACACAAAGTATAGATATTTAGTGAAGATTTGCTTATAACCCATCAAAAATGAATAAATTTTCATTATATAAAGATGTCTGAGTGAAGTATTTTGATTTGTTTTGTCTTTCAGATGGTGGAATGTTTGAGAGGAAAATGATTTGTTCAAAAAAGCATGAGGAGGCTGTATAAAAGAAATGTAATTTTTACCTCAGAAATGTTTAAAATTGGGATGGAGACCTTCAATAAACACACGGAGAGAAGAAATAAGAATATTTTAGACAGACTATTAAATATTGCCAATTAATAATATGGAAGAGTACTGCAATGAGACAGTAAGACCTAGAGTTTTACCCACAGTAGTATGCATTCCCAAAAAGCCATATTTTTTCCTGGTGAAAACCACCTATGCACATCCTCGTGAGCAGAAGAAAGAGAAACTCTTTGCCATATTAGGAAGTCATTAGAATACCATTTGCTGAACAACTTCATATAAATTATTAACCTCAGGGCTCAACCTGAGCTTTTTTTTGCCACAGAGTATTTTATGTTCAGTATTTTTCAGCTCATTCACTTCAATTACATATTCCCTTCCTTTGAAAATTCACTACCTTTTTGACAACTTTATATATCACTTGCTTATTAAACTAGCTTAGAATATGCAACAGAAAGCTACTGTGCTCTTGATCATTTGTTAATTTCTACTGTGCATCTTTGAGCAAATTTCAATCCTTCTTGCCTGAGGAATCCCATTCTTCTCAGCATTACCTATGTACTTTAATAAAAATAAGCCCTTTAGGCTTATAGAAAGCAGGTGTGTCACAAGATAATACGCTGTCCAAGAGTGCCTTAAATCACCACATCAGCTTAGCTTTTTAAAAGGTACTACGCTTTCACACACAGTAAAATGTTTTATGATCCAAGACAGCCACTTTAATATTTAAAATGTTACTTTTACTCTCAGCAGTCTAATCTGGAATGATGTGCTACTTCTCAATGCAGTGTTTCAAGTTGTATATGCTTAGGGGAGTTTTGATTTATCATCCTGTGAGTCGAGTACTTTTAATTGCTTTCCTATAAGATGAACTTTTATTCATTTCCATTTCACAAATAATTCATGAGACTTCATGAATATGCATATCTTATCTTAGGTAGCCTAACGTTATTAATCAATTTTTTGCTGAAAATAGAGTAATAGATTAAATAAATTGGGATTTAGAAGGAATAATGGATTATAAACAAAAGGATTCACAGAAAACAATTTTTATCATTCTCAATTGCTTTCAGAAATACATGCTGACTATCAACAAGATCGGGTTAGTTTTCTCACATTTAGCAAAGTTATTATCATTTTCTCTACAATATGTGCTGTTTTGTGTAAATGATATAACTAAAGATATAAAATAGACAAATATATAAGCTTAAAAGAAAATCAATACATTATAAAAATATAGATCTATGCATATATTTGTCTTGTTTCAAATATTCTCCTCCCTTCCAAGGCAAATGTATACATTATAAAGTTTGCATGTGCAAACTTAAGATGCACTCCCAGAACTTAAAACTGGCTTTCTGCACTTCAGCATTAAGTAGATGCTGATGTTTGTAATTACGGCATAGATAGAACTACACTTTAAATAACTTTTAGTGGAGAAAATAGCATTTGATTTTCTATTATACTTCATGGGCTGTTCAGAGGTGACATTAGAGACAGCTATGTTAGATAAAAATTAATAAACATTCAGACAACTGCCTTCCAGGCAGTTGGTGCAGAAGGTAAGTGAAAATCGTGGCAAGAGGCCCAGTCTGAAGAAGGCCAGTCCTCAAGATGGACATGTAGTATCCTTCCGTGAGCCTCCCTAAGGGGTAAGCAGCAACTTGAGGTTGGACTGTAATTAGCATGATCCAGCCCAGTAAGTCTAGAAGGCACCAGACACACCCAGACATATCCTGTCCTGCCTTCCTGTCCCTCTCCAAAAATCTTTTGTTCCTTCTATGCTAGAAATTATAGATAAGCTAAAATTAATGGTGCTGCCCAGATGGCCTTATTACTTGCCTCGCTTCCCCACTGCACAGGTGTCAGCTTAGGGGCTCTGCTTGTCATCCTGTTGGCTGATTGTAGTTTGACCCATATTGTACCCTTACTGTGTTTTTGCTGTATAAAACATCCTTGAGAAAAACTTCTGTGACAACACCCTCTCAGGACTCATCCTGTCTCTCAGGAGCTGTCATTAAACCTTTCCTACTCTTACCCTTTTTTGCCCCTTGAAATTCATTCTTTATTACTTGGGGACACAAACTTCACACATCTGTGGTCCAGCAGGTCCAATAAGAGACTTTTTCCCCTCCTTGTGGTAAAAAGAATAGAGCTCTTTTTAGTTATTTTGATTACCATTATTCTTAGATACACAAATCTAAATACACATGGTAATGTACAAGCACACCTAAGCATTGTAACATACTATATTTTAATATCATGAGAATTAAAATATTTTCATCTAATTGAGCTAATAATTCTGTGACTCTTCATTTATATCATTGACTTAATTTACTTCCTTTTTAACAATACTGCTTTATAATCCTCTGATTTATGGTAGAATAATATGCTTGTTTTAAGAAATCCAATCAGTATGCTTAATTCACTGCCTTACTAATTGCCCCAAACAAAATTACATGCTGTACCATGTTTGTGAAAGCAAGGAGAGAAATTCAACCGCTTCAGTCATTTGGCTCTTTCTCTCTTTTTTACCATGCAAAGGAAATTCTCCTAGTACCATCTTCTCCTTCGATGGCTAATAAGTATGAAGCTGAATTGCTGCCTAAGGAATTTTAAAAGGCTAAAACCTGTGCAAGTCTTCAAAGAGTAAGATAAATAGAAGCACATAAATTTTGTTTACCTAACTCATGCAATAAGGGCCCTTTGGAGATAAATACACACACACACACACACACACACACACACACACACAATCTTTTACTGTCTTCTTTTGATTCTTTCAATTTCTCAAGAAACTAACAAAGGATGACACCTAAGAATGAATTGCTTAATCTTTATTTTTAAAAATATTCCCCGCCCCATTTCTCTGGAAATGTCAAGGATACAAGCAATATTTAGGCAAGTGGCTACTATTTTCAGAAAACCTTGAATAAATGGGGAGTCACAGAATAATAACATAAGGGGAATATTATAACCCTCTACCTACTAGATGTCTGAAACTCCAAGTTCATGCTCTCTAAAATCAAGGAACAAATTCTAGGAATAACAGAGGTTAAGAGTAGGAGGAATTTATTGAAAGAAAGATTCTGTCTGAGGGGGGCAAAAGTGGACCCCAAAAGTAGGTTATCCCGCAGACTCGCTTCTCAAAGGTGTTTTATTGAACAGAGCCATGAGATGAGTCAGGTGCAAAGTGGAACAAAACTATAAAAAATGAGTGAGATTACAGATGGAGTCCAGTTAGGCAATATTAATCCAATGGGAAGTCATAAAGTGGGTGTGTGGGGAAAAACTATGGTGAATTAGTGATTACAAGTACAGTGCTTAGGTAATATTGATTAGATTGGGAGCAAAAGGAGAAGCAAGTCACATAGCAAGTGCACAGAGTGAAACAAGGTCTTTTCTAGAAAGGAACAGGTCTTGGCTAAGGCGATCTTGGCTCCCACCCAAGGAAGTTGAGCCTTGTTCAGAATACCAATCACTGTGTGTTTGTCCCTAGGTGAAGTACAAGGGCAGGCATAGTTGGTTCTTTGTCCTGAGGCCTGACCTTCAAGCAATACACCTCCATTCACAGTTGTCTTCTGCATTGACCTCTGGTGGGCACACCCCCATCTGACTGCTTTTATTGCTAAATCTCTCAGCTGTCTATAAAAGATCTCTCTCTCTCTCTCTCTCTCTCTCTCTCTCTCTCTCTCTCTCTCTCTCTGTGTGTGTCATGTATTTGGTACAGAGTCTCACTATGTAGCTTGGACTGTTTTAGCCTCCCCAGTGCTGGGATTACAAGCATGCACCACCACACCCCAGTCTCAGTGGCTGCCTCAGCATCCCCTTTGACAGAGCCAGTGTGGCCTGTGGGGCTGGGGATCAAACCCTGGTCCCTGCTCTTTCCAGGCAGGTGCTTATGCCACTGAGCTATATCCCAGGCCCTGGCTTATCTAACATTGATAGAAAGGCAAGTCAGTCATGTAGCAAGGTACATGGAAAGAACAAAGGCAGTTTGAGGAAGGGATTGGTCCAGATGCTCTGGGCACCTACATGGGCAACTGATGGCTAGATGAGCTTCAGTAAGCCTGGTGATACCAACTGCAGCATAATTTCAAGTCGTTGCCTATAATTCAGGAAGGCCTTGCTTCTTTATCTTGACCTAATTCTTCTTTAGATGCATTTCCCACCATAATTCTAATTTCTTTATTTTCTTCTGCTGGCTTTCTTGACAGCCCAAAGTGTCTCTCTGACTGTATATTAATTTCTATATAATTGAGTTGCCTATAATATCATGAGTTCAAAGATACAGATTTGCAAGTAGATTGAAAAACAGGGGTGTTACATGTGTTAGTAGATTAATCACTGAATGAGTTCCTAGCTGAATGTGCTCTTGGAAGGGGGCCAAAGTGGAGGCAGTAGATCATTAGGAACATGTCTCTGGAGGGCCTGCATATCTCTCTGTGGCTGTCTTCCATCTGCTTCCAGCCTCCTTGAGGAAAGCAATCTCCCTCCGCCATTGTCCTCTGTGATGACGTTTCTGCCATGGGGCAAGCTGACCGTGAACCCAACCATCTACAATCATAATTCCCAACAGCCCTTTTCCTCATTTCTCATTTGCCATGTATGGTTCCAGTGAGGGAACGTAACTGACCCACTTGCAATGGTCTTTCATGAAAGCCTTCCTAGGCTATGCCACTTGCCCCGTGAAATCCTCAGCTATCCCCAAATGGCATAAAGCATACAAAGCCATGAAATACTAATAACCAAAACAGTAACACACTTATCTTAAGTGGGTTAATGTGTGTGTGTGTGTGTGTCAAATGGCATAAAGCATACAAAGCCATGAAATACTAATAACCAAAACAGTAACACACTTATCTTAAGTGGGTTAATGTGT
>NW_004524632.1:1675943-1676823 GCF_000260255.1 Octodon degus
AGGAAAAGTTTGCTTCATTTTGTTTCCTAGTACATGATCTGTTGAGAAACAGAAACAATTTTAAAGCAATCTTCCAATTAAAATCAAAAACAAACCCTGAAGGCATATGTACATATATTAGATTTCAATAAATGTTTTTTTTTTAGTTTTACAAGCAACTAAGTTTCTTACAGCTGTTTTCTTTTTAATAATATAACTTGTGTTTGGTACTCTACTGAGATTCATATTCCCTAAATCAGAGTTTAATTCTAAGTCCTGTGCAGACTCTAGCAATTTTCATACATGGACATTGAGCTTAATTCTCACCATGTAAGTTTATAACTTCTGGAGATAAGAACACTAAAGATTGCTGACCAGTAAATATGTATGACAAGTTATAGAGTAACTTTGAAGATACTTAAAGTTAACAAATGTGTGTTACTTTTTATCATTGTCTTCTCAGAAAACTGTTTTGGTATTCTGTCTCATTCTTAAGATTGAATTCTAGAATTTTTAAAATTCATCTTTCCAGCCAGGGAGATAGCTTGTCAGTCTACAAATCTGCCTCACAAGCACAAAGACCCAGGTTTGATCTCCATTATTACGTGCTGTGCCCATCCTGGTTATGCCGTGCTGGCCACCAAAACCAGATGTGGTGGCACATGCCTGTAATCCCAGTACTTGCGAAGATGAGACAGAAGTATTGCTATGAGTCCAATTTTTCATAACAAGACCCTGTACCAAATAAATAAATAAAGATTAAAACAAAACTAATCTTTCATAGAGAAACAATTGGAAACTGGATTTCTCTCCATTACACACAAAACTCTTACTTGTCCAATATATATTGTACAAAATTTGATTCATTTAAGTTATTAAACTTAGTAATCGATGGCTCACT
>NW_004524632.1:1677372-1683972 GCF_000260255.1 Octodon degus
TTTTGTAGAACTTTATTTACAACAAGTCTACATTAGGTTGAGCTTTCAAGGATTATTCAATTAATCATTGGCATAATCCCAATTCAACCTTCTAATTCTGGCATATTTCTGATTTTAATTGCTTCTATTTTTAAGTTCCATGGTGACTTAATAATCCAGTTGTATATCAAATTATAAGACTTGGAAAAATAACAAAATTGTTTGGCATCATTACTTTAATATTGATATACTTACTTATCTATTTAATGAACCTTTGCTCCTACTGGTATTTTTTTTTTAATGTAATACATGGGGTAAAATAAAATGGAATTAGAAAAGCTGATGAGTGGATGGGAGAAAAATAATAAACTCCATTCGGACGTTTATGCTCAAGAGCACACTGACGCCTCAGTTGTTGAGCTCAACTCATTCCAAATTCACATTCAGACACCAAAAAGTTCAAGCATAGAACATGTTTTTCCCATAAGAAATAATAAAACATGAAATAATTGCTTCTGAGGCTGAACAGTTACACTTCTAAATTCATTTTTCTGAGACTTTAGCAAATTTCATAGTGATTTTTTTCTTTAACTCTATCGTGGTTCTCTTAGATTTTATTCTTAGCTTCACTGCTAGCGTCACTAACTTTCTTTGGAGCCATGTTTATGGTATTTTACACAAACAGAGTCCCCCAAAAGCACAGTGATGGCTGTTCTAATGCACTAATGCATGTACTACTTGTTGCCTGGTTGATGGTGGTATTTAGATCAAAGAGTCACCTGGTTTTTGGCTGTTGAGGGACTCAACTTACAACTTGGTGTCTGTTGTACAGATCTTTTCGAGTCAGATTTTTGGTTTGACTATTGAGCAAAGCTACAGATACCAAGCAGATATTTTTTCACTTTGCTGTTTGCATAGTGGAAAATTTGAGCTTTGACTGTTGCAAAACTGAGGTACCACTGTAAATAGATATAAAGCCAAGGCATGAAGAACAATGGAAGGAACTCAGGTTCCTGTCCATGATAAAGTAGTGAGTAGTAAAAATACCTTATAATCTGTAGTTAAATCGCCCTCTGTTCCAGCAAAGACAAGAATGTTTAGACTTCTGCCCCCATAAGACAGTAAAGTTACCCACCAGCAATGCTTTTGCAGCAGCTGTGAGAGAGGTCAATCAGGGGCCCTAATGGCAGGTGAGGGGACTGCTTGCTTGTAGTGTTAATGAGGACAACATGTACAGCCGAAATGTCCTCCCTTGTCCAGGAAGAAAAGGGGCCCCTGACTCTTCCTGCTCTAGTGAAGTTTGAAGAAAAAAATGGAGCAAGTGAGTGTTAGGGATTTACCACTGTCTAATGGTAGCACAATCACCTCCATAGTAGTTCCAGTGGAGCTTATACAGGACAGAATGAAGACTCCCATTCCCACCCAGTAGGAGCAAAGAGTGAGGAAGCCTCAGATATCAGTGGAGACCAAATTGCAATGCTGAATTTTTATCTTCACCTGATGTGAAAAGTTAATGTTTTCTTGGCCTGGTGGGATGCTGTCAGAGAGATACAGTTTTTCTAAGCTGTGTTTGATGACAGAAACAAATTACTGTTTGCCTCTAAATGTATGTAGAAAATATTTAAAACAAACAAATGTAGGTGTGGGAGAGAAGACACAAAGAGGGTTAAGTTTTCTATATTTCACTCATCTAGTAACATGAGAACAATAGACTATGGTAAAATATGTATAAATGATGTAACATTTAGAGAAATTTTCAGTGGACAGTTTCCAAAGTGAAGATCAGGAACCTAAACCTGGCCTATTCTCAAAATAAGTTCATAGGTTTGTTGACTCCCTTCACAAAAAAATACCTTATAGAACTAGTCAGGGAGATGAGTGGAAAGGATTAGGCAGATTTTTAAAGGATGTACTTAAAAGTGGAATCAGAGTGGAGAGAGGGTAGAAGAATGGGAGGTTATAAGAAGTGAGATACATTATGTACAAGTACCTATTCCCATGGTGAAAGTAATCATTTTATAATACAAGTATCTACTAATAGAAAGTTATTTTAAAATGAATGGAGTGCAGGAATTCAATGAAATGAGATGTGCTACCTTTTGCAACTGGAAATATTTTGGTTTCTCTTGAGATATTGGAAACCTATGGCAATGGTGGCTCTCCCCATAGAAGGATAATGGCCTAGTTTACCAGTCAAAGCTGTGGGGCCATTCCTCATTTTAAATGGATAAGTTAAGCATTTCTTGAATTTTCTTAGCCTGTTCCTTAACATTAAGATCAGTTTTCTGCTCTTTCTTAACTATGCTGATTTACAGACGTAGGCTATCCTTAAGAAATTTGGATTCTAGATGGAATGATGGGTCTAGAAGAAAAGGAACCCAATTTAACCAAGGGAAGGCCTATATGCATAACCTTTGGTAACTTTGTATTCTGGAAGTTGTATTTTTCTTAAATTTTTAGTTATGATTTTCCATGTCTTGTTTTTTAACCAATATTTCTTTCTTTGACCTAACCTCAAAACCACTAACAGAAAATTTATACAGAGGTATGTAAATATAGTAAGAAAACATTGAGAAGAAACTCTAAAAGAAGTCAAATAACTCATAATGGAAGCACACAAACAATAAGATAAATGAATGAAAGAGAATATGTAGCAGAATATAACATCAGAATTTAGGTCCATTATAATTAGGCAATTGTGTACCATGAATTTATGAAGAAGTCCCAAGGGAAATTAAAAATGTACTTAGAAGTACAATCGAATGAAAATGAAGCATATCAAAATTTGTGAGGTCCTAGTGTAAGAACTCAAAAGAAGAAATAAAAATTAAAAGGTGTAACACAGTTAAATGGAAAGAGAAAACTTAGGGTTTAAATAACTAAGAGAGAGATGGAGAAAAGGTAGGAAATATGGTAGGGGCAAAACCATACATTTATATAAGCAAGATGATTAAGGCAATGGTCCTAAGAAATTCCATCAGGTTTTCAAAACAGCAGTTAATGGGTAGAATTCTCACCCTGACTAGATCTATATACTGATATCTGTGAACTAAGCAACTACATTGAGAACAGCAATGCGTTATAATAAAACCATGCTTGAAATACCTGTCATTTTGATCTTTTAAATGCATACTGCTTCTAGTATTGTATTAACTATTGCTATACTCTCTTTAAAGTAAATGTTTGTAAAAAAATAATAAGAGAAAATGAGAGACAAGAAACAAAGTGTCGTAGGATTGTCCTGAAACAATGTTGTATATAGTTTCATCTCTAAATTTCTTTGTAAAAATATGTAAATGGTTTTTAACATTCTATAGAGATTTAAACTTTAGAATATCCAGGGTTATTGGAAAATAGCAGTTCCATTTTATGTCTAAGGTGTTTGATATTCAGACAGACAGTGATGATAAGCTTAACTGCCTCTGTTACAGTATAATACCATTAAGATTTTCTTCTGGATGTTTAACAACTAAAGTTTGCAGACTTTAAAATTAGAGAGGTATATGGGCTAAAAGTATAAGAGAACCTTTGCTGTGGCTCTTGTAACTCAGTGATGTCCCCAATTTTCTGATCAAAGAGATTATGAGGCCACAGAGGAAAGTGATGGATGTTGTATAGTGTGCCTAAAGAGAGTCACCTAGAGAGAAAAAATTCTCTCAGGCTTTCACAGAGAGCAAAACGGTCAAGCAATGGCTGTGACTCATTCAGATGGCTGACACTGACAAAGGATCTGCAAGGTGCTGCACATGGTTAAATCCTGAGGGGATTTGACTGATCTTGTCAGACAGCAAAGGTTAAATTTTTAGTTACTTAGGTCTTGTTTTAACTTGGTCTTAACCATCCAGCAGAAAAGTATAACCACGAAGTATAAACTGTAAGGCTATATTAACATGCTGAACTATAAAAGGCTCAAGTCAGAAACTTCTTTTTTTTTTTTTTTTCAAATCAAATTGGTAGGACAGTTTCAGTAATTAACACATTGCATACATTCTTCCTAGTGGTTAATTGCTGTACAAGATGCGGACATGATATCCTATTTACAAACACCATTAGAACAAATCACTCTATTCATTAAGAGAATGTAACTATATATCTAACCTAATCACTTTGAATACACAGATACAAAATGGACATTCATCTGTATTCCCTTTTTTTTGTTTAGTTTCATCATTTGAATATTATAGATGTGTAAACTCAGCAAAATATTCTAAAAGAGTCCTGTAGCCCATAATAGTATTGGGTCTTCAGCAATTGCCAGTTGTGCTGATAACTCACTACTATTATGAACTATTGGACTATATTAGGTTACTTTGCTGAATTCAAGTACTTAAAATCTTTTATGAAAAGGTCTTTTAAAGACTTTTCCAAATACAGCTTCTCTAACTGCAATGGAATATTCATCTCTGACAAAACAAAACAAAGAAGGGTGATATGTTCGAGCCAGTTGAGGCTAGGAAAATGATCCAATGTGTGTAGGTGGGACTAGGCCTCAGCAAACAAGTTACCTCAGTCCTGAGATAAACATCCTGTCTGGTTAAGGTCAACTATTAGACTCTAGGCAACCTTGTGTCATGTGTTACTAACTTTGCAAATGTATAAAGGACCATTTTGTTGTGAATAAAAAAGAAAAAATACACGTGCATACACAAGATGGTTAGGATAGATATACATCTACTTTCTCTTATTTCATTGAGAAGAAAAGTTTGTACTACTATTGTTTAGGCAACATATCATGTCTGCATCTTGTCTTCTGAATAACTACTATAAAGACAACAATGTGCAATGCATTAGTTATTGTAACTGTCCTACTGACCTGTTTTAAAACTGTTTCATTGCTGTTTTTCTCTTTTTTCTTAATAAAATGAATAAAAAATTTGTGAGGTACACCCAAGGCTTAGCTGAGCACTAAAGGTATATGTTGGAAAAAAAGGACCTCTCAGATCAACACTCTACGTTTTCATGTCATGGACCTAGAAGAAAAGAACAAAATAAAACTAGCACAAAATGAGGGAAAGCTGTAATTAAAAAATTAATAAGAGCAGAAATCAGTCAATTTATAGTATAACAGAAAACAATAGAGATAATTAATGAAACAAACAGGTGGTTCTTTGAAAAGATAAAAAAGATTGACAAAACTCTAAGAAACAGTGATACAAGAAGCAGCAGGAAAGCACAGATTCTAGGAATGAATGAGCCTGCACATGTCAAAGGATAACAAAGGAATATTATGAATAACACTAGCTCTGTGAATGCAATTTGACACCGAAGAAACAGAACAGCTTCTCAAAAATCACAGGTTGCCACAATTCACCTACATCTTAAGTAAAACATTTCAGTATCCCTGTGTTTAATTTCAAACTTAAGAACTCACAAAAGATCAACCCTTAAACCAAGATTTTGAACGGGGGACTTTTGCAAATATTTGAAAAGTTAACACCAGTTCTTTAGGATCTCTTCCAGAAAAACAGAAGAAACCCATCAGAGTGCATTTTATGAAATAATATCACCCTGAATCCAAAATCAAAGATAATAGAAAGGACATTGTTACAAATACAATACTATGTTCATTGACTAGAAGAACCAATGTAACAAATACGTCAATTGCAAATTTTTATGCAGGTTTAATACTGCATAAAATAATTTACATTTTGTAATATAATTTACATAATATATTGGATTTGTGAGTTGAATAGTGAGACCCTGCACACATACACATACAAAAATCTGCACACTATACTCCACAACGTGCCATTTAAAGGAAATAAAAAAATTCTTAAATAACTGGCATAACTGGGAATGGTGTTGTATGCTGGTAATCTCAGCACTCTGGGAGAATGAGGCAGGAGGATGGCAAGCTTAAGTACCATCTATGCAGCCCAGCGATTTACTGAAATCCTGTCTTTAAATAAATAAAAAAAATTAAAAATGATACAGAATTTTACTAAACACAATGATAGGACTTCTACAATGGCCATTACATTGCATATTGTAGTCTTCAAATTAGATGTTCGCATTACCAGATATAGATCTGTGAAAATGGTCAAAAACTATCTGAATAATGAGAGACAAAAACTTAAGCATTAATTGCTCCTTTCAATAGGCCAGCAGAAATCAGCACTATGATTATCCTAGCTATCTTGTATATGTACATATGCATTGCTTTTTTAATTTTTAAAAAATCTTATTTATTTATTATTTATTTCATTCAGGGCCATGCTATGTAGATCAGACTCATAGTGATCCTCCTGTCTCAGCCTCCCCAGTGCTGGGATTATAGGACTTCACCATCATGTCCGGTTTTGGTGGCCAGCACCCCCCAACCCCAAGGTTGTGGGGCTGGCACTGAATGTGGTACCAGGGGTCAAACTAGGGTCTTTGCACTTGCCATGTAGGTGCTTAGACCACTGAGCTATCTCCCCAGCCCTACATATTTCTTTCTTTCTTTCTTTCTTTCTTTCTTTCTTTCTTTCTTTCTTTCTTTCTTTCTTTCTTTCTTTCTTTCTTCTCTTTCTTTTCTTTCTTTTCTCTTTCTTTCTTTCTTTCTTTCTTTCTCTTTCTCTCTTTCTTTCTTTCTTTCTTTCTTTCTTTCTTTCTTTCTTTCTTTCTTTTTCTTGATTTCTT
>NW_004524632.1:1684247-1687548 GCF_000260255.1 Octodon degus
TAATAAGAGTACAGTTGAAATCAACACATGTGTCAGGGATGAGGAAGCATAGGAACTGCGTAAATGGAGCAGTCAGAATCTGAGGCAGACCTCATGATTCCAACTGTCTGTGACATGTGACCCAGTCTGGTGCAGGCCTGATGTTGGACAAAGTATGTCTCTAAAGCTGTAACAATCTCTAGCGAAAATTTCAGCTGAAAGATGTCTACCAACAATACCCCAAAAAGCTGCAACGACATCCCTTTCTTCAGGGACATTTAGAGTTTCATACTCTAGGTGTGCCAGGCTGATATAAATCTAATTATAACAGATTTATTTCCTGAGCACATGGCTGGATTGACTTACTAATATTCTGTTTCTCTGTATTCATGAGTGAACCTCCTTAGTACATTTTGTATACTATACTTGTCTGGCTTCCATTATTAAAGTCATTCTGTCCTCATAAAAGACTAATGCAGCTTTTTATACTATGGAACATAATTTACATGTAATTGAAGTGATTTGGTAATCATTTCTTTGCTAAAGCTTACTAATCAATATGTGGTTGAGGCTTTCAATTGCACTCTCATTTTTGGCCTTTTGAAATGAACCTAACTCCTGACAGTGTGGTTATCTAAAAGAGTACGTTTTCTAGCTTTTCTTGCCTCAAGAAAGACAATACCACTAAATTATGGCTAAAGATTGCACAGAAGTGGCATGTAGAATTTTGTAGAAGGCTTTTGTTATAGAAATCATGCAGATATCTCCCCAAAGCCTCATGTGGTCATGGGTAGAGCTTTTCAGGGGTGGCTGGATCTGGAAGAGGTGATGTTAGAATCAAGAGTGTGTAATTACTGCATTAATACACTGATTGGTTTGGCATAGTTCTGGGTAGAATTAAAAATGTCCCACTTTGGGGAGAACTATCACCCTAAGGGCAAGTAGCCTGAATAAAATATAAGGGACACAGTGCTACTGTGGTCACCTACTGATTGCTACTTTGCTGCTTTGCTGTCCTTTGCCTGCTGTGACCTATTCCGCCTTTGCAATGCCCCTCTGCTGGGCCACCATGCTTGGGAACCAGCTGACCATTGACTGTAACTTGCACAAAGCATGAGCCCAAAAAGCCTTTCCTCTTGTAACTTGGGGTGTTGGATATTTTGTCTTGGTTATGAGAAAAGAAACTAAGACAGCTTCTTATGGAAAACAAAACCCTGTGCCTTGTTCCACGGATGCACAGAATACAAACACATAGGCATACAGAAGCCTGCCATGAAATAGTAGAAACATACAGAATGGCTAGTTCTTGTATACTGCAGCTTAGGCCAGTGGTGGTGAGCCTATGGCTCGGATGTCTTAGCAGGCTTTTTGTATCATTGAAAACTTTAAAAGGTTTGCTGTCACTGGCTCAGGTCAAGTGTGAGAGCACTACAGTTGAATTCTCCAATTGACATATGCATTTATATATATATATTGCTTCAGGCTTTATAATTTCTTGGATTCCCTTGTTTGTTCCAGACATTGTTTGGGGTCTGTGTGTTACATTTTGAAATTCATCCTTTAGAAGTTGCCTTAATGAGAATTCGTTGTTAGTATAGTCTTGGTGTTTGTTTAAAAGTGTGAAAAATCTTTCTTCTTTTTCTTGAAAGGTTCATTAGTTAGGTGTATAATTTTAGACTGGTGGCTATTTTTTTTCTCTGTACTTTGAAGATCTTATTCCACTCTTTTCACTTTGGGATTTCTCTGTTATCTTGAAGAAATCTTTTATCCGTCCTTTTGTAGGAAAACGTCTATGTTTACCTGGTTGCTTTAAGATCTTTGATATTCTTTACATTCGTACCATGGATCTAGGTGCAGATTTGTTTTATGTATCTTATTTGGTATTTATTGCATTCTTGACTCTGGAGATTCATGTACTTTATTAACTTTAAAAAATTGTTAGTCACTGCCTCTTCAAGTACCATCTCTCTCTTTTATTTCTCTACAATTCCAAATAGATACCAGTGCAAAATTCCCATACAATCTCACATCTTTCAGTTTATCATATGGGGAAAATATACCTGTGTCTGAGAATAGTAACTTTTCCTTTCCTTTCCTGTCCTGTCCTGTCCTGTCCTGTCCTGTCCTGTCCTGTCCTGTCCTGTCCTGTCCTGTCCTGTCCTCTCCTCTCCTCTCCTCTCCTCTCCTTTCCTTTCCTTTTCTTTCTTTCCTTCTTTCTTTTGTTTTAGTTTTTATTTATTTATTTATTTATTTGTTTACTTGGACCAGAAATCAAACTTTGGACCTTGTGATTGCCAGGCAAGCACTGTGCCACTGAGCTATATCCCTGGCCCAACCATATGCCTGGCTCTAGCTATTTATCAATTCCCAGCTTATTAATTTTATACTCAGTTCTGTAATTCAATTGATTATGTGTTTATGGTTTAATTTCAGCAACATTTTTTATTGGAGGAGATTTTGCAAAAAGATTTTACATCTTTTTCTGGTTATTATGTATACTCTTGAATTCTTTGTTCATGTCTTCAACTCTTTATCAAATTTGAAATATGCTGACTAAATAGGCAACATCATTAATTTCTTTTTTTTTTTCTCCTTCCTAAAGATCTCATTCTCTCATTCTTCTGTTGTGGTTGTTAACTCTCCTGAGACTTGCTTTATAAGTAATTTATTAACTGTCACTTCCTTTGCTTAAGACTTGGATGGAATCTGATTATTAGTGTTGAGAGGATTTATACTTACTTCACTAATAGCTCTGAAGACGTTTTAGATTATTTTCTTACCTTGGAGTTTCCTGAACCATGTAGGTTGTAAAAATGCAACTCTCAAATCCATATGACAGTAGGACTATGTACATAAATTCTCAAAATAATTCTCAGCAACAACAAAATATCTATTTTTGTCTCAACCTAAATTTTTCTTCCACCTCTATTTGCCAGTAAAAAAGATCTCTTCCTAATGGATCCATTCCCCCTGAGTGAACAGAATTAATATTTTCTCTGTAAAAGCAATTTTTAGCTTTAGCTTCTCACTCAAGAGCCCTTATTTCTTTTTTTTTGGGGGGGGCAGATTTATTTAAAGTTGGATGGGTACTAACTAGAAATCAGTTGTTCCTCAAAATGTCAAGCCTTGGTCTCTGGTGGTCTAGGGCTTACAGGGGATAAGCAAGTGGAAGTACAGAGGCAGGATGGCTCATCTACGGGATGGCTCTTACAGTGTGCATCACAGTGACCAGCCGTTTCTAAGAAACAAAGGTAGCAGGAGCTGTAAGTGGAGCCATCGCCTGGGCAACTAAGAGACGCAAGTACACTGGTTGGTGGCGGAG
>NW_004524632.1:1712710-1714086 GCF_000260255.1 Octodon degus
AAAAAGCCAGGAATGTGGATGGTCTAAGAAAAGCTGCAAAAAGGGAACAAAGCAGGCCTGAGAGAAAAGCCATAGGAGCTACCAGCAGAAGTGCCATAGGAGTGGAGCCACATAAGGCTTTTGGAGCTCACAACTCATTACAGGGTGCTTTGGATGGTCCACAGGGAACTACAAGACTTAACATTTGCCCTTCTGGAAGTTGGACTTGTTTTGGTCCCAATTGTTGGTATCCTGCTGTGTATCCCTTTTGGAATGGCAATGTCTTGTACCTGTGAATGTTAGAAGTGTTTAACTTTTCATTTGTAGAGGGGCTCAGAGCTAAGAGTTTGCCTTAGATCTTGGAAGCTTGGGACTTGGACTTTTCAGTGTTGCTGAAACTGGTGGGACTTTGGCAAACTTTAGAGATGGACTAAAATGTCTTTTGCATAAACGGTTGTGCATGAGTCTTTGGAGGGCCAAGGGTAACATGTCATTGTTCTAATGTAACAATGTAATGCACTGTTCAATTTGTAAAATGTTTAAGCATGTCTGTGTACCTGGAAATTGGCTTAAAAAAGTATATGTGTAGTTGCCAAGTTTACAAGGGGTGGATTGTGACAATCCCTCGTCACAATGTTGACAAGGGATACATTGTGTCAACTTGGCTGAATCAGCTCTGGCAGATCTCAGCAAGGGGGCCTAGCCCTGCAGGTGGGAAGGGCCCAGGAATTGAGAAAGGCAGGAAGCCGCCCTGCCTGGTTTCCTGCCGCCCCACCCCATTTCCATGGAGAAGTCCCAGTCTTCAGAGGAGTTTGACCTTGGCAGCCGCACCACTTTGGAGGAGCTCCTTGTGGAGCGCAGTCAACGCAGAAGGAAGAGACAGACTTGATGGATGCCACAGCTGATGCTCCTCCTCTGCTCTTCATTGTTTTCTGCCGCATGAACTGCTGTCGTTTGCCTTGGAGCCAGCGGAATATGGACTGAACCCTCCGGTAACTGTGAGCTAAATAAACCTTTCCTTCCTTCACTTTGACTGTCGGGTATTTGACCCAGCAACGAGTAAAAAGTAACTAAGACAGTAGGTATGGCACTAACACCCATAATACAAGGACTATATCATGAAGTAACCACAAACTCCAGAAGCCTGCCCCATGACTATATGAGGCTTGACACAAACCATAAGAGCAACTGAGGAGGAGTTCAGGGGCCAGGACTGAATGTGTCTATCATTTCAATATATTCCTTGCCCACACTGGTCCTTGATATACAAGGTCCCAATATTCCTGTAACTGGAGAGATGGTCATTTGAGGTTAATGGCCCTTTCCATCTCCTGGGAGACAGAGAGGGAAAACCTACAAGTAGATTAAGCAGGAAAGATTTGAGTAAATTCTTTTTC
>NW_004524632.1:1714946-1719337 GCF_000260255.1 Octodon degus
TTTCTCTCCCTATGACTCTCTTTAGGCATACTGTACATCATCAATCACTTTCCTCTGTGGCCCTGTAATCTTCTTGATCATAAAATTTGGGACACCACTGAGTTACAGGATGTTACTATACTCCTTTGATTTGGCCAGTAAAAGAAAATGAATCCGAGCATATGAACCCTAGTCACTGAAAAGTGTGGTGTTGCTGGGTCATATGATAGTGACAGATTATGTCCTTAGTTTGAATTGCTGAATTATTATGGTGGTCATCTAATATGGCTGAAGCCCTTAAAACAGTAGCTTATCTTCCAAATGACCACTTCCTCCTCCTTCCCCACTCCAGCCCTGGATACAACTTCCTTTTACCTTTCCTGCCCACACAAGGGAGCTTCCAATCATCTACTTGTATGTCACTAAACCTGCCCCTCAAACATCTCCTTTAGCAAAAGTTTGTAAAGTCTCAGGTTCCCTGTCTCAGGTCAAGGGATTGGCCCATCTCCCTGTCCTTGATCCTTTCCATGTGTTTAGTGCTAACTGTTAAGGCTTTCCCTCCTCTTATTTCTGCTTCTCTGCCATGCTTCCACCAAAACCTATTAGATAGCTGATAGGCTAAGGCTGCAGTGTGATCAAATGACTGTGACCTTCTACTTGCACTGTTCCAGGCCACATGCACAGAACAGGTCCCAAAGCCCTGCATGTGTGATGAGAGAGTGCTCATGTAACATCTGGGATGGGTTATGCACCACGCCAGCTATGCCACTCTGTGGTGTCCAGGGGTGGGCAGCGAGCTACTGTTCTGCTGGAGCATTGAAGTCTCAGAGATCTTAAACCCAGTCTTAGCACAGAACTAAAGGAGCAGTTTAAAATAAGACAATTTATTTGAAGATGAGATAGGGAAGAGAGATGACAGGCAGCTACTCTAGTCAAGTAGGGAGGATTTGAAAGTGAACTGCTGCTGGATCTGCGGTCTGCAGTACCTTTTATTGAGATCTTTATCTCATGTAGGCTCTTGGAATCTAATTGGCTGCTGGCTTGTCTTTCGTGCCACAGGGGTCTTACAGACAGATAGCTTAAACTAAATGATTAAGTAGAAGGGAAGTTTGAGATTCCTATGTTAATTGCAATATCTTAGAACTTCCTCGTCCTGGGTTCTTTGTCTGTTTTCTAAATTGCTAGAGATTAGCTGCCTTTGCCTTTGTAATTGTTGAAGTCTAGCTGCAAAACTAAATAAATTACATAAAGCTCAGTGAGCTGGGTGTGGTACTGATGCCTGAAATCCCAGCACTTGGGAGGCCAAGGCAGAAGGATCACCATGATCCTTTGAGGGCAAACTGAGCTACATAGTGAGACCCTGCCTCAAAAGAAAATAAATAAAAATAAAAAGCTCAGGATGCCTTTATCCTGTGTTTTTCCTACCTGCAGTGCCTTCTGTCCCTACACTATCTTCAATTCTTCTCAAGAAGGACTCCAGCAGGTTTTTTGGTAGACCTGACCTCGGCCTAGGAGGGGAAGATACACAGAGATGGCCGCCATTGAGCTTGGAGGCCACCACTCCCTTTCTTTCATGGTGGTTCATTCTCACTTTGTAGGGTGTATTTCTTTTGATTTTTTGGGCCCACAATCACTCTACATAGTATATTTGTTTTCCTACCTTCAATAAATGTAAAATCTTGCTACCCTTTTGTGCTTGTCTTGACCAATTCTTTGTGTAGGACAGAAAACCAAAGACCATCTCTACATGGAGACTCCAGCATTTCTTAAAGTTCTTGAAAAGCATCCATAGTACTTCGATAGTGACTATAGTAACTTACATTTCCACTGGCACTATGCAACAATTTTCTTTTTCCTTCAGCATTTGTCAGTTTTAAACTTTTTGATTATAGCTGTTACCACTCTTATTGTAATAAACCAGTAGAAATCAGCAGTAAAATTATCCCAGTTATCCTGTGAATGTACATATATTTTCTCTTCTTTCTTTCTCTTCTCTTCTCTTCTCTTCTCTTCTCTTCTCTTCTCTTCTCTTCTCTTCTCTGGTCCCAGTTGTTCCTTCCCTTAGAACATTTTCTTGCTTCATTTTGTTTCTTTTTAATTTTTTTTTTTTTTTTTACCAATTTTGTATACTTATATCTGGTAGTATGAGCAATGAATTTGAAGACAACGGTATGCAATATAATAACCATGGTTCAATTCCTCCTATCTTGTTTAGTGAAATTCTGTGTCATTTCTAATGGTTTTTTAAATTATTTTTTATTGTGTTTAAAAAATTCAAAAAAGGATTAATAATATCTCATTTTGGTTTTGTTTGCATTTCCCTGATTTGTAATGCTGAAGATTATTTCATGTAAGGTTTAAGGATTTGTAGTTTTATTTTTATGAATGTTTATTCATATTATTTGCCTGTGTAAAAAGTCAGATTAGGGCTCGGGAGATAGCTCAGTATAATAAGCGCTTGCCTGGCAAGCACAATATCCTGAGTTCAATCCCTGATACCACCAAAAAAGAAAAAAAGTCAGATTATTATAGACAGTTAAGATCAGTAGAAATATTATAGGTAGTCAGACAGGGCAAGACCCTTGAAGGAGTCAGTCAAGAAGATAAGAACATGTTACAACCTGTAACTAGAGGTGCATTCGTTAAGGACAGGCTTCAAGATAAGAGGAAATGACTACACCTGCTCAGTTTGCTGAAGGGGCAAACAATAATGATCTATATTCTAAATAGGTGTCAGTTACCCTGGTATATAAGGACCTCCTGGCCCATCTCTTCCAAAAAAAGTTCTTGTTCTTTCCATGTGCACTTGCTACTTGACTTACTTCCCCACTGGACCAATATTATCTTAGTAGTTATATGTGTAACCTCCTTAGTTTATCAGTTTTGTCCCATGTTGTACTCACCTCGTGATTTGGCATCCACCTAGTGACTGGATCTACAAAACTTCTTTTGAGAAGTGGACTCCTTGGCAACCAGCTGTCCAGCTCCCCTCCTGTGTCTCTCAGGCTCTGTCTCTCCCTCACTAAAATTTCCTATTCGTAACCATTGCTCCTCAGAATTCATGGCTTCCGTCATTTTGCTAAGCTCTTCTCTCTTTTCTTAAATCTGTGTCTGCTCTAGATTTTTTGAGCATGTCTTTCATTTTGATTGCCATTTATTTTTTTCTTTTAACCCGAGAGATCATTTTTTTCTACAGCCTTGTCCGTTTGTCTTTCCACTTCTGCTATCATTTCACATACTACCTTTGATCTTAGCCAAGAGGTCTAGAAACAATATTTCAGAAAGTATCAGTGAGTAGCTCCTGATTTCCTCTATCTCTCAGTGCTCTGGACTTGTCCTAGATGGAAAACATCCAGGTTTTGGGGATTTAAAAGACATGTACCAGTCCTGGATGGCTTTCTTTGGATCTCTTTGGGTATAATTGCCAGAAGTGAAAGACAGAGTACTCAGTCATCTCAGGAACATCTAGTGTCAATGAATCCACATGTATACTATGTGGACTCTGTTCCTAAGTATGAAATGTTAAAATGTTTAACTGGAGGTCATGCCATGGGAGCTTGCCAGAGGACATCAGTAGTCATGGCAAAGCAGATATTTATCCATAGAGAATCTTTTCTTTCTTTCTTTTTTTTTTTTTTGTCTTCCTGAGACTGGGTCTCACTATTCAGTTCAGCCCAGCTTTGAGCTCACTTTGTAGCCCAAGCTGGTCTTGAACTCGAAAGCGTCCTCCTGCCTTAGCCTCCTACATAGAGGAATAGAGAACCTTTGAAGACCAGAAATGATTGAGTCACAGTGGATTTTCCTCTACGTCCATTGGACCAGCAGGACACAGAATCAGAACAGTTCAGACAGGGAGCATTGCAAGCATGGCTCGAAGCAGCAGCAGATAAGATCAAGAATAATGCTCATTAAATCTTTGCCAATCAGTGGAAACAGGGCAAGCAGCAACCAGGGATGCAAGTAAGGGACAGTGCATGAGGCTCAAGATGATCTAATTATATATCCAAATACCAGCCACCACAGTCAGTCCTTCCTTGGAGCGCTAAGGATAAGAGTCAACTAGAACCTGGCCACACACAGAAGTAGATGGTCATTTTCAGAAGAGAAGCAAAAGCTGACCTAGTAAATTGGGAATTGTCATCCAAAGAATTTGAGTGATGCCTAAAACATCTTTTCAAATGATCAGTTCAGGTTGTGTTTTAAACAATATTGGAGCTTTAATCAAAACTGATAAGTATTGACGATGGATGGAAATCCAAGCTAAAGATCAGAGGAGCTACACATTTCCTGGAAAAGTTGCATGATGTGTTCAGGAGATGACTCCACCCATACACAGATTAAATGAGTGAAAACATGGAGCGCAGGCCCGGCGAGTGAGTGAGACGACCCAGGCCGCGGGGTCCTGAACAGAC
>NW_004524632.1:1721987-1727071 GCF_000260255.1 Octodon degus
TTTGAAATTTCTTTTTGCATATGTGTATAGCCTTTCTGTAATCTCACATCTTCTTTTCAATTTGTTCTCACTGGGGGCTGATTGTGTAGCTCAGTGGTAGAACACTTGTCTCTCTTATGGAAGGCTCTGAGTTCAAGGCCCAGCACTACAAAATGGAAAGGATTATACAGAAAAATTTGTTCTCCATAGGGTTAAGACTTAGACTTTCTCCACCTGTATCTTCTTAATCTATTGGTACGGAAGCCCATATATGAATTTATTTATTTAAAGCTTAATTTAAAAAAAATATTTGATACAGGGTTTTGCTACACAGTTGAGACTCATAGTGATCTTCCTTTCTCAGTCTCCCCAACACTGAGATTACAGGCATGTGCCACCAGGTCCGGTTCTGGGGCCAGCACAGCATGTAGTACCAGGAATCAAACTCAGGACCTTGTACTTGCCAGGCAGGCACTCATACCTCTGAACTATCTCCCCAGCACTATGGATTTAAATTACAATGGAGACACAGTACATTTGCATTGGTGTGAGTCCTGTTTTGAAACTATCCTTCTTAAGCTCACTCTCGGTAGTCTAAGGCAAGAAATGTTCTGTAAGGTTGGTTTTTTGTTTTTTGTTTGTTTTTTTTTTTGGCGGAACCGGGGATTGAACTCAGATCCTTGCGTTTGCCAGTCAAGCGCTTATCCTACTGAGCCATCTCCCCGGCCCCAAGGTTTTTATTAATAACTGGCATCCTCTGTAGTATCCCGGCATATATTAGAAAACACAATCTACTGCTTAAGATGATGTTCCTGTTAGATATTTCGAAATGTTTCTGCCCTCCCCACACTTAAACTCATTTATTTGGTGGAGGCAAACGCTGACATAATGAAAACAAAATGTTCCTTCAACTCTTGGTAAAGTGTTGGTAATGATAATCCTAATTGTTGGAAAGAGATCTGAAGTTTCTGTGTTATAATATGACTAACAAAAATGCAACAAAAACTAGTTCCACCTGACTCAGAGGGCCACAGCAGCAGGGAACAGCGTCAAGACCAGGCGGAAACAAAGTAGGTCAGCGCGCCTTTGAAGGCCTGATCATCCTGTGGCCTGCTTAACCACATCTCTCAAATGCTTCTGCAACTCTGTGGGAGAGAAACTCCTGCTGGGATTGAGTGGATTGCTTAACAAATGCAATTTGGATTTGCTTTCCTTTGAACTGTTTTGGAAGAATTTTTTCTCTTTTGTCCCCCAAACACAATGTATATATCTTAAGATATCAAGTAATTAGATCTCTGTATTAATCATTTAGTTCTTGGGGAGTTTGATATTTTCCTTTGAGCATTGCAAAGTTGACTATAGAAGGCATAGAAAAGAAGATGCCATTCACTCCCCCAATCCACCCTACATAGTTTGGTTTGGTTTATTAGGGCCAGAGAGTAACACAGCCAAAGAAAAATGTGGATAAAGCAAGACCAGAATACATAATGATGCTGATAGAAAACTGATTCTGTCAATGTTATCAGGGTCACCAACTCAAATTGGGAGAACTATATAATTTCATAAAAACACAAGCTAATATCAGATTGGAAGCATGCAGTTGTACTAGCGGTCACACAGCCTCTTTCCTCATGGCGCTGTTGCAGGGGAAATAATGGGCATGTGGCAGAAACAGCAACAGCGTAAGCCAAGAACTCAAGCCAGACACCTTTGTTTTCAGCTCAGGTGTGAGCATCTTTTTGGCCCCGTGGAATTCCTTTTCCACAATTCTGTGCTTGCCATGTCATTGAAGGTGATGGAGGAGGAAAGTCTAGGGATGGGTCTTTCCACTGAAATGCCTTACTGAACCCACATGAGCTGTCAGAATCAACCCTTTCATAACCCTGGCCCTCTTGTGCTCAAACCCATGGTGCCTGCAAGCTGAGCAAGTGTCCAGGACTTCCTCCTGTAGTCATTGGTGGAACCAGACCTGGTGGGACAAGCAATGCAATTCAGCCCACTCCAGCACAACCTTGAGAGCCAACGTTTCTGGAAGTGCTTCCCGTGCAAAGGAGCTTCTGCTGTAAAAAGCTAAGGTTGATGCCAAACAGTCAAATTCTGCCATAGGAAGTGGGTCAACATCCAGATGATCCAAACAGGCAACGAAATTAGAGCATTTGGACCTAATGGTTGCTTGGACTTGATTCTGGAAGACAAAATTCTAGTTGCTGGAGTTTGTCCACAAACTTAAAGCAGTACTTATACTTAAGGAAGCCTATATATTATGATGAAATCAACAAAAATCACATAGAAAGAATCCTGAAATCAGCAACAGAGAAAAGACCCTTCACATACAGGTGACCTTAAAAAAATAGGAAGTGCCAACCGGCCAACTTTTCATCATTAATAATTAAAGCAATTAAATCATATTCCTACCAATTCCTTGCAAGAGTTCAGAGTTCCTTTTCCACTTTGTGTGAGTGTATGTATGAGTGTGTGTGTGTGTGTGTGTGTGTGTGTGTGTGTGTGTGTATGTGTGTGCATGAGTTTCTGGGAGATGGGATTCCTTAAATTACTCAGTTGGGTTCAAACTTGTAACCTTCCTTCCTCAGCCTCCTGAGTATCTAAGATTATAAATGTGTCCCTATGTCCAGCTTCATTTTATATTTTTGATAACACCCACTGTAAGAGTTGTGAAATGATATCTCATTATGGTCTTAATTTACAGTTATCTCATATATAGTGATGTAAAATATTTTTCCATATATCTGCTGGCCATGTATATGTCTCTCTTTATTATTATTATTATTTTTTTGTGTGCTACCAGGGATCAAACTTGGGACTTTGTGCATGCCAGGAAGGTGCTTACGCCGCTGAGCTGTCTCCCCAGCCCAGTATGTATGTCTATTGAGAAATGTGTACTCAGATTTTTTTTTTTTTTGCCTTTAAAAAGAAAAACCTGATTTAGCAGCTGGGGAGATGGCTCAGAGGTCTCAGTGTCTGCCTGGCAAGCACAAGCACCCTGATTCGAGCTCTGGTACTACATACCATCCTGGCCCTCCGCTGAGCTGGCCACTGAAACTGGAAGTGGTGGCTCACATCTATAATCCTGGAGCTGATGAGACTGAAACAGGATGATCCCTACATGTTCACGCAGTGTCATGAGGCCCTGTACCAAATAAATACATAAATAAACAAATAACTAAAAAATTAAAACTGAGTTACTTGATTACTTATATTAAGTAAGTTGAGTACCTTGTATATTTTACTTATTAACTGTTTATCAGATATAAGGCTTGGAAGTATTTTCTCCTATTTCATAGATTGTCTTCACTCTGCTGTTTTCTTTGCTGTGCAGAGTTTTTCTTTGATATAATTATTACAGTTGGAAGCAGAAGGATTGGTATGTCAAGGTCACTGAGAATTTAATCTTAGATATATGCTGTTTTAGACTACACTTTCACAGCAGCTAATTTACCAAATCAGAAATTTCTATTTCGAGAGTGGTCAACTGGTTTCTAACATGCAAAGCCAGATTTGATTGCATCAGATGTTCCAATAAAAAACAAAAACAAAAACAAAAAAACTCTGGTTTGATATTTGGGAGAGGGGCTGCGGATATGGCTAGGTGGATTAAGCACTTGCCTGGCAAGTGCAAGAGCCTGAGTTCAATCCCTGGTATCGATCGGCAAAAAAAGATTAAAAAAATAATAATAGTGATCTTTGGGATTGAAGCTGGTCCCCCACACATGCTAAGCACGTACTCTGTCACAGAGCTACAACCGCCACCCTCACTGTCTTTATCCCCATCAAGACTAGGAGCTTTGCAATTCACAAAATAGAACCTAGCAGTGGGTTATTATTAACTGTTATGGTTTGTATCTAGTTGTCCCCCCAAAGCCTCATGTAAATCATAGGGCAGCAGCCCTTGAGTAATGTGAGGCTCGAGGGGCGGGGCCAGAGGACCAGGGCAGGGCCAGGGGAACAGGGCGGGGCTTGAGGGGCGGGGCCAAAGGACCAGGGTGGGGCCTGAGAGGTGCAAACCGTTAAACTGACAGCATGCACTTCCATAACCCACCCCCAGGCCAGGTGGCCTCCCTTGGAGATGTGGAGAGGGTCATCCTGGACACAGCAGCAGTCCAGCCTCTCCTCCAGTGTCTTGAAACCTCCAGTAACTGTGAGATAAATAAACCTTTCCTTCCCTCATTTTGAGTGTCAGGTATTTGTCCCAGCAAGGAGAGAAGAGTAACTAAGGCATTAAGGATATTAATTGTACCCAAAGTGCAACCATTAGAAACAGGTGTTATGTAGCTAACAAGCTTTGCAGGTTTTTCTTTAAACAGTTGTGGACAAAATGTTTCTTTAAGGATATTTTACCCACATTATTCTGATAACTAGTGAACTAATCCCTGCTTATGAAATATTGCCTGTTGTCTTACTTTCTTCCTGGCAGATACAATACCAAACGCCCACAAGTTAAAGGAGGAGAGGTTTATCCTGGCTCATGGATTGTGAGGTTCCAGTCTGGGTGCCTGACTCCAAGGCAGCGAGAGGTGGAAGAGGGGCTGGGCAGGGGTGAAATAGCTCAGTGCAGGGCAGTGGCAAGTGGAGAATGATCAAAGGAGGATGAAGGGAGCGAGACCCTTCAGCGCTGCAAAACCTGTGGCCCATCTCTTTCAACGAGGCTTCATTGACCAACACTACTCTTAGCTAAAAACAGGTGTGGACTAAGTCTCCGAGTGTCACACCCCCATGAGCCAAACGCCTTTCAAAAGCCCAGGTGTGAGCACAGGAGTCTTTAGGGGCCATCTACATAAAAACCAGAATATCTATGATGGTTTAATCTGCTTATAAATAAATGAGCATGGATCTAGAATTTGATTTATAAATTACTTTAGTTATAGTCTTCTAAGAAGGAAAGAAGTAGTTAGTGTTGACTGCCTATTTAATTCTTACTACTGAGGTCAGCCCCACCAGGGGGCGGGGCTGGCTGGCATGTGGTGCTGGGGGATTGAACCGCGGTCCCTGTGATTTGCTAAGCTTGTTCTAAGTAGGTGCTTTAGACCACTGAGCCATCTCACCAGCCCCAGTTGATTGGTTTTTGTGTTTTCAAGAGAAGGTCTCTC
>NW_004524632.1:1727171-1729952 GCF_000260255.1 Octodon degus
CATTACATATTACATATAATATATTGCAATATAATGTGTAATATATGTTACAGTATATAATATATTATAATGTTCCTATAATTATATATGAAACAATATATGTGCGTATTCTCTTTATCTAACTTTACTGTCCTTGAAAAATGCAGAGGAGTTTGAAATTAAAAGTAAAGCCCGATTGCTTAGGTTTGTTTTTTGTTGTGTTTATGGACTACAGGATATATGCTGCCAAACCAAGAACTTTTTTATAGACTATAGATAAAGGACATAGAGAGAAACCAGGTTTTGCAAAAACAATAGTAAATTTTCAGTGGACAAGAATTTTATTCCTTTACACAGAGAAGTTGAAAATGGTAAATGGTGTCTGAAGGAGGTATCTCAGTGGTACCCCACTTGCCTGGTAAGTGCAAGGCCGTGGATTTGCTTCCTGGGAAAGCAAACGATCAAACAAGTGAGCCGAAAGGTAACTGGCATGAATGCTACTTATGAGTCTTATTACCCTACTTTTGAGTCCAGTTATTCTGGAAAGGGCTTCCCATCACACAGTGATCTTGCTTCTGCCAAATTGTACATTTATTTATTTACTTTTTATGCACTGAGTACAGGGTCTACAGGGTCTCACTACACAGACGGGACTCGTAGCGACGCCACTGCTTTCAGCCTCTCAAGCGCTGGGATTACAGGCTGCACCACCACGCCCAGTCGCAGGCTTCTCAGTGCATGCGTCATGGCATAAGATCCCAAGTTGTTCTTACAGAAGCCTGCTAGTCATCATTTCTTTGCCTTAGAGTAGAAAATGTCCAAATACTTATCAAAGTACATTCCTGAGCCCTCATTTCAATGATTTTGAATATTTTGATACTTAGAAATTTTTCTTGCAACTCCCTCTCACTCCAGGTATTTTTCATGGCAGCGGCATGAGAAGTTCTGAGAGCTCAGGAACTATCACAGAGAATCAGTGGGTATCTCATCTCATTAGAAAGCTTTTGCACAGCAATAGAAATCATCAATTGCATGAAAAGACAGCCCACAGAGTGGAAAAAACGTATGCAGCTATTCTTCAAAAGATTAATATCTGGAATATATAAAGAAGTGAAAAATTCAGACCTTCCAAATTAAAAAACCCAATCCAAAAATGGGCACCTGAAATGAATAGCCACTTCTTAAAAGTATAAACAGCAAATAATGCACGAAAAAATGTTCACCATCACAGGCCACTTGATAAATACAAGGTAAAATAATTCAGAGATTGTATCTTGCCCCGGAAAGAACGGCTATCATCAAGAAATCAAACAATATTAAGTGAAGCAGGGTTGTGGGGCAAAAGGAAACGCCCACTTTTGGTGGCAGTGTAGGCTGCTGAAACTACAGTGGAGATTCCTCAAATAAAGCAAGATTAGTAGTCCCATTTGGCCCAGCCGCTCCCCTTTTAGGTATCTTTCCAGAAGAAATAAAATCATTACAGTACAACAATATATGCACATCCATGTTGATGGTAGCATACTCTCTGATAACTAAATCTTGGAAGCAACCCACATGCCAATCAAGCAATGAATGAATAACAAAGATATGGTTTTCTTATATAATAGAGCATTACTCAGCCATAAAGAAAGATATTTACAGCTACAAGGATAGACCTTAAGACCACAGTTATAAGTGAAATTAATGGACACACCTGTATAAATCTCACATTATTTCTTTGGTTTGATAAACTGAAAATGTAAATAAGAACAAAAATGTATAATACACACTGTGAAATGGGAGGAAACCATCCAAAGGGAAAGGGGAGATAGGGAGAAGGAAAGGGAAAGGAAGGAGAAAGAAAGAAATGAGGAAACACAGATAAAATGAAAACCAAGCTTTGTGAACCAGGAGAGGGGAGGGAGTTTGCAAGGAAAGGTAGGGATGGAAAAAGTAAAAAAGAGAATCAAGATATATCATGTGCAAACACAAGTTCCCAATAATGCATGTGGGCACTATATATACATAAATAGTTCCAATAAGCTTCAAAAGGAAACAAAGAGGGTAGAAAAATAAAATAATTGGTATATCTTTAAAAAGAGAACAAGACCTGCTTGAACCTACTCAGATGTAAGGACAGCTATTCTCTGACTAGTGGGAGGGTTTAAATTTAAAGTTCTTGGCTTTCACTGGGGTGGGTGCTGGCTGCAGCAGTAGATGGATGTAAAACTCAGGGGCTTTAGGGAAGTGTTTGAAATTCCAGAAGCCCTGAAGCCATAGAGGGAACCCACACTTAAAGACTGTTGACCTAGAGTGTTACAAAAAGCACAGGGATTGGCACTTAGTAGAAAATAAATATAAATTTCCTTCCTTCCTCCTCAGAAGTCATTAATAGTTATTTATTTGTCAACACATTCATTGCAAACCATCAAATAAATGCATTCCAAATTTCTGAGCTTGATGTCAGAAAGCAAGCATTTGTGTCTACAACATATGAATGGCAATAGAACACCTGTCTCTGACAAAAGTAAACAAAAAAGGGGAATATAAATGAAGGACCATTTTGTAATGAAAAAATAATATATCTGTATATACAAAGTAGTTAGCATAGACATACAGCTACTGTCTCTTAGTTCAGTGAGAAGAAAGTTTTGAACTCATAGTGTTTAGACAAGATCTCATATCTGCATCTTGTACTATGAATAACTACTACAAGGACAACAATATGCAATGCATTATTTTAACTGTCCTACTAATCTGTTTTGAAACTGTCTCATCGCTACTACTTCCTCAATAAAATTAATATGAAAAAAATTAAAAAAT
>NW_004524632.1:1732132-1733375 GCF_000260255.1 Octodon degus
CAATGTGGATTAAATTTCTATTTGTCAAGAAATCTTCGTGTTCTTGGGCAAATATTCCACACAGAGGATTTTACAAAGGATGTTTCAATTTTCTCTTTGCCTTCTCTTTTAGATTGGCTTCCCCTGTCCATTACCTGATTCCCAAATGCATCTGGCATGTTTGTAGCCTGTACACTGTATGTGGTAGGAAAGCAATTCTGAGTGGTGGGGGTGAAGCCTGAAAGGAAGAGCAAATCCGTAGGAATAAGAAAAAATATGTGTTGCTTGAAATAGAACACTCAATATTGTAGCATAATGGAAGAGGAAGCTCTTCCTGTTATAATGCAAATTATGAGGAGCAAATCTCTCTCTCTGAGTAATCATACCTGATAGGCATACTTACAATGAGAAAGAATTCAGAGGGAGCACGGTAAAATACAAGTTCATCACCTAAAATCCTTCCAGGTATGCTCAGTGTAATTCATGATGCAATTTCTATTGCACACCTTTCATATATAAGTGTTCTGTCTGATGCTGTACATTTACTGTGTTTAAACATAGAGTTTAAGTGGCCACAAGTATAGAGCTTAATCACAATCAATTCTGGCTCTACCAATGAAAAGAGATTCAAAACCCAGGCCAAGGCCTGGATTGGTTATTTGATGATTCTGAGGAGTAAATCTTAGCAGGTGGATTGGTGAAGAGTATGCAAGGTACCACCTCCCTGGAGGTGAGTTTAACATTGTTCTCCTTCAGGTCTCCTGCTTGTCCACTATGACAAAGCAGGGCAACTAAAATTTGGTGGGATGACAGAGCAGAGTTTCCCCAGGTAAACTGAAAGTATTGAGAGAACCATGGTGAGTAATAAACATTGGAAAGTGATTCTATGTTATTGTTTATGAAACTTATGTGCCTCTCTGGAGCCACCTAAGCTTGCATCTAATTCTAACAAGCATACCCAAGACAGTGAAAACTGAAATATAAGATAGACTACTTTTTAGAACTAAGGCTAAACCTCTAGGTGGTACACATGGAATATACTCAAATAACAGTGAAAAGCAAACGGTCTTGAGTTTGATTCCCAGTACCAAAATAAATAAATAAATAAATAGCCCAGAAGTGTATGAGTGTGGTAGCACATACCTGTAATCTCAGCACTCAAGAGGCTGAGGCAGAGAGCTGCTGCAAGTTTGAGACCAGTCTGGTCTACAAAGTGAGCTAAAGTTCAGCCCAAATGGCACTGTGAGACCCTTTCTCAAAAAAA
>NW_004524632.1:1733475-1734372 GCF_000260255.1 Octodon degus
CCCTGATGCCTTGCCAAGCTTGTTCCAAGTAGGTGCTTTAGACCACTGAGCCATCTCTCCAGCCCCCTGTATTCATTTTTTCCCTCTGGAAAATCTCATTTGAAAATTGGAAGTGGGTCTGAGGGGGGCACAGAAACAATTTTACAGTGTGAGAGAAGTTTTTAAGCATATACACTTGACTAGAAGTGTGAGTTGTAAAGATACAGTTGAGGTATTTTATTTTGTCCTTATGTTTTTGTCAGGTCAGCTGGCCCTGGCCTTTTATGTCACCCAGATTGCTGAGAGAGAGAGAGGAGCTACTCAATAGGGGGCCTTTGTAGTGGGAAAAACTACTTGGTAAGCAATGACCAAGGTGAATGGAAAAAAATGATGTGAATTAGTGAAGACTTGTCAAACTTGAGCACTCTCTTGTGCTCAATCTATATCTGGTTTATTAGTCAATACTGGCAAAGTCACAAATTGATCATTTTTACTTTAAAAAGTCTTGATTCCATATTAATTGTATCATGATTGCTCATCAGAAGTATCTTTGGAGCTTAATTTGGAAAGATATATGCTTGATCCACAAGCCACTGAGTGACATATTGTGAATAAAATCTAATGCAGGTCTAGGTCCCTGCCCTCAGGAAGCTGATGACTTGCTTTTGGAAGCAAATTAATATAAAATAAACAGTAAGAGAATCTTAGCAACATGAGCTCAATGCCACGGACATAGGAAAAAAAAAGAAATGAGCTCAAGTGAGGGTATCGAGAACAAAATGAGGGTATCGAGAACATTGTAATAGGAAGGACATATACAAATTGAATTTATTGGATTTGTTTGTTTGTTAGTTGATTGGTTTTTTTTAAATTTTATTTTATTTGTGTGTGTGTGTGTGTGTGTGTGTGTGTGTGTGT
>NW_004524632.1:1736357-1738583 GCF_000260255.1 Octodon degus
GATTTTTTTGGTGAAAAAAAATACATTTATTCACAATTTAACAGGTAATTTTATTCATGTTTTTTGTTTGATGCTAAAAGTGATCACATGATCATAATTTGAAAAAAATCAGTAAAAACATGATTGACATTACCTGTGTTGGAAATGGCTGGCTTAGAAATCTCTGAAGGCAGGGCTGGGCTGACAACTCTGTGGACTAAAGCACTGCTGAGGCAAACTTAGGGACCCGGGTTTGATCCCCAGCATGCTGTGCCAGCCCCGCCCCTGGGGCATGCTGAGATGGCTACTGAGACTGGTCATGGTGATGTCTAATCCCACCTGTAATCCCAGTGCTTGGGAGGCTGAAAACAGGAGGATCACTATGAGTCCAATCTGTGTAATATGACTCTGAAGATGCTGTATTAAATACATAAAAAAATCTCCGAAGCAAGAGACTAATTTTCTAACACACGCTAACATACTTTCTATATCTTCAGCTAAATATAGATTTTTCCCTTAGAGGATTCTTTTTCAAAAATAAGCAAGAGCCAATCAGTTCTATCTTCTTTAATTGTGTTAACAAATACAATTTTCTGTATTAACACTTTTAATTTAAAAGTAGCAAATGTTTCTAAAGGTTAGACACCAAAATTTTAACTTATCTCATATTGTATTGCCCATTGAAATCTAAAAGGATTTGCTTTAATTCAGAATAGTATGAAAAATAGAAGATAGACTTCAATTTATGCAGGTATAGTAAAGGAAAACATTTTCATACTACCATGAAATGATTCTGTCTTGTGGCAAGTTTCCTCTATTGTCGAAGGCTGAAAGCTCAGCTGGATTTAAAAGCAGGGACACACTTTGCTGTTGCTTTTCTGGTAGGCTAGTGTGACAAAACAAATATACAAATAAGTGCCCCAAACTATCAAGAACATGTAACTTTCTGCAAACATTGAAATATTTGCCTGATCTATTGAGGTTTTGAGTGCATTAAATCTGAAGCAGCAGCATCGTTTCTCTTGGTGATTTACTTCGAACCTACAGAAGCAGAATCCAGCTAAGGGTAAAATAGCTTATCATTTTCTTGTCCTAATGAAACTTCTAAAGAGAAAGCTCTTAGGAATTATTTTCAAAAGATATCCATATCCAATCTTGGCAGGATGGATTCAGGCAAAATTGTCCTGATGTCTTGCCTGAGAATGACATTTAAAAGGGTATGAGGAAGGCTTTTCTTACTAATGTGGAGTCATTGCTAGATTTGCAGAGGAATTTTAGCATTTATATTTGAAGTTGCTGTCATTACAAATGTATGGAATGCTACTTTGGAGATTTGAGGGAGGGCAAAATATCTTCCTATTTTATGAAAGAGGAAGATTTGTATGTCATCTATTTTCATCAACTACGTTTGCAGGAATGAGTTTCTCTCCTATACTCCTGCTTCTGACCACAAAGTGATGAAGTGGGCTCTTCGATAGCTATTAGCACTATTGCCCAACACTGTGGCTTTCTACTGCCTGACCCATGATAAGATTGCATTTTCTGCACCCTTTGGCTGTGCAGGCTATGTAGGTACTTCTCTCTGATGAGTTGTGAGTAGGACCAGCATGACACTTCCAGGCTGAGGATTTAATATCTGAGTGAGACACTAGAGGAGTCTGTTGCCTCAATACCAAGCTGTATTAATTCCCAGCACAAAGGCTTGATGTAATTTCAAACAGCAGTACTTTCTTCTTGCAGGAGAGACAGCTGGTCATATACATGGTGAAATGCTCCTATGAGTTGGTTTCTGCTGAAGGCTCTGATAGAAAACCCTCCCATGCTTCCCACCTACTTCCTGGTGGTGGTTAGCAATGCTTGGATCATTTATGCATTACAGATGTAGCAGCTGGATCTCTCCCCCCCAACTTTGTTTATGTCTCTCCCTTCTGATAAAGACATAGTTCTTGGATTTAGGGCTCACCTTAAGTTCAGAGTGGCTTTCTTCAGGGCTGGTGGTAAAATCCATAGTCAAGTGCTCTACCACTGAACCACACCCCAGTTGAGGGATGCTTTCATTTCAATATGATGAACTAAGTACATATTCAAAGAAGCAATTTCCAATTAAGATTGCATCCTGAGTTGCATGACAGTCTGCAACTCAACTGACTCCTACCTGAATGATCCAGAATCTTGTTCCATCAGATTGGGGTTTAGAGTGAAGATAGCATGGGCCAATGCCTCTACCTGGACACTAGCCAAAGAGAG
>NW_004524632.1:1738683-1742780 GCF_000260255.1 Octodon degus
GAGAGAGAGAGAGAGAGAGAGAGAGAGAGAGAGAGAGAGAGAGAGAGAGAGAGCACAATGTGTGGTATTACACACCATGGAAACTTAGGCGAAGTTGTCACCATAGCATTGTGTCATGATTTGTGTCTAGTTGTTTCCACAAAGCCTCATGTAGTCATTTAGGTAGGCTTCTAGTTTGTGATTAACTCATGATGCAATGACAAGATTATGGGTGTGAGAGCTACACCCACCCAGGGTCGGAGAGTCTGAATGCAATAAAAGGAAGGGAGGGAGGCTTGCTCTCTGCTACTGCTACCGGTGCTCCTCCCTATTTGCTCTTGCTGTTTTGCTTTTTCCTGCCACCATGAACTTCTGCCCTCTGCCATGTGCCAGTCTGCCTTCGAGCCAGCTAAGTATGGACTGAAACCTCCACAAACTGAGCTAAACAAACCTTTTCTTCCTTAATTATGGATGTCAGGTATTTTGTCCCAGCAATAAGAGGTAAGTAACTGAGACACACTGTCTATGTAGAAAGACACAAGTTTGATGTTGAAATAGGCCCATATATTGCTTAACTTTCTATTCTTTCTGATGTGAAAGTATATTGGAAACAAATATACCTAGTGATAATATGAACATCTAATGATTGTGGTAAAAATGTGAATTGATATTTAAGGCATACTTCAAACAGATTGAGTATCTAAAGGGGACTCAGGTTTAAAACAAAAGTACTACGAGTTGGAAGGCTATGATACTGTTTTATCATTAGGAAAGTAAATAATATTTTAGGCGGATGAGTTTGCTATTCTAAGGTTTAATGAAATATCCCTCCACACACAAAAAAAGAAGAAAGGAATTTTGTTCATTTTTTTATTCTTATTGTAAGAACATGACACAGACAAAAAGCAAAGAGTCTTGCTAGTTAATGCTTTCAAGCAAGTTACAAATTAATATATAAATGTTGCATTTTGGAGTTTTGAGAGTGCACCTTAGATTGGTCTTTAGCTTTTTCAGTTCTCTTCTTAGGACATTTCTTTGTTAAATAAATCAAATAGGCTTTTCAGTGTTCTACAATAGTTTAAATGTCACATGGAATGTTTAAAATATTTATAGAAATTTCTTGTATTTCTTTTTTGGTAAGATATTTATTACTGGTGGATTATTATTTCATTTCTTAATTTACCTTATAAGATTGGATTTTATAATCTTGTTGTGCCCATTTTGGTGATGCAGTATTTTCACTGAAAAGATTTAGAAATTTTTAGTAAATGTTTAAGTACACATATAAATTTATTTGTATATTTTATGATGCACATAATATTATAAAGTTATGATGTATACAAATAAAATGTTTCACTAATTTGATTTATTTTTCTTCACTCTAGTAATGCAAATTACTGTTAATTATTCTTTTAAAAAGTTCATTATGGATTTTAATCTTTTTTGTTATACCTCTTTCATGTTACAATTGATATGTTATTTTTTCCTTCAGATATGTTTGTGTATTGTGGTAAATCTAGTACCCATTTCCCTTTGACTTTAAAAAATATTATATTGCTCTCTAGCCCTTCTTCTCTTTCTGGTTGGGCCATTACATATTTATACTGTAAGCAATGCTACCAGTCTCAGGTTTTGAGTGTCTATTTCTTGACTCTATTACTTTGGGAAGGAAAAGGACTCTCTCTCTCTCTCTCTCTCTCTCTCTCTCTCTCTCTCTCTCTCTCTCTCTCTCTCTCTGTCTCTCTCTCCCTCTCCCTCTCTCTCTCATATTGCTTATCTTGAAACTATATTGTAGAGCAATAAGAATCAAAACATCAAGTGCTGGGATGATGGCTCAGTAGAATAAGCGCTTGCCTGGCAAGTGTAAGGGCCCGAGTTCAAACCTCAGTTCCAAAAAAAAAAAAAAAAATAAAATAAAAGAATCAAAACATCATGATCCTAGCATAAAAACAAACCCATGAAATATAAATCCTGGAAGTAAAGGCATACACCTATAGTCAACTGATCTTTTTTCAACAAGTTTGCTAAGAATATTCACTAAAGAAAGGGTGCCTTCTTAATAAGATATGCTCGATATAAAAATAGAGAAGAAAAGGTAAACTCTGATCTTTTATCAGTTATAACGACTGCAAGTGGATCAAAGATTTATAACCTGAAATGATGAATCCCCCAGAAGAAAACATAGGGGAAATGCATCAGGATATTGAAGTGGATAAGGTTTTTTTTTGTTTGAAGAGAGAGAGAGAGAGAGAGAGAGAGACAGAGAGAGAGAGAGACAGAGACAGAGGCAGAGGCAGAGACAGAGAGAGGATTATGTGAAACTAAACATCTGAAAGACAAAGGAAGCAACCACCTAAGGTAAGAGACAACCTGTAGAATGACAGAAAATATTTTCAAACTGTATGTCTGATAAGGATTGATGTTCAGAATCCAAAGAAATCCAAGGACTAAATAATAAAAGAACAAAATCCAAGCAAACAGATCAAAAACACAAACCACACAAATCCCTCCAAATAAGCAACAAGCTTAGGAAAAGATCTCAAAACAGGCCATTCACATGACCCACAGATACATGAAAATTACTCACCATCCGTGAAGAGTAGGAAAACGCAAATCAAGACCACAAGAATTTATAACCTCATGTCAGTTAAGGGGACTACCATCAGAAAGACCAAAAACGGGCCTGAGGAGATAGCTCAGCAGACCAAGTGCCCACTCAGGCAAGCTCAGGGACTGGGTTCAATCCACAGCACTACATGTTGCACTGGCCCTGCCCCTGGGCACACTAAGGCCAATGAGACCAGACGTGGTGGCAGAGGCCTATAATCCCAGCACTGGGAGGCTGAAAACAGGAGTATCACTATGAGTTTGAGCTGTGTAGTGAGACCCTGTATAGAATGCATAAAATAAAAATCAAAGAATTAAATAACAAAGGCCAAAGTGAGCAATGCTGGTAATGATATATAGAGAAAGAAATCCTTACATGGCTGGTAGGATTGTAAATTCATAAATAACCATAAAAATAAAGCAGAAAGTTTCCTCCAAAAATTAAAAAGAAAAATACCATATGATGCAGTGGTCCCATAGTGGGTATTTATCCAGAGGAAATGTAGCAAGTCTGGCTAAGAGATATCTGTACTCTCATGTCTGTTGTAGTGCCATGCAAAATAAGCAAGAAATGGAAGCAATCTAAGTGTAATTACAAATGACTGGAAGAGGGTTAATCTGTATGTTATGGGTGTGTATGCATCTGGCCAAAATGAAACCCAGTAGCTACTAAAGCAAAATGCATTAATAAGAAAAATAACTTGTGGAAAAAGTATGAGATCAGGAGTTGTGATGCATGTCTGTAATCCCGCACTAAAGATCTGAAGATGGAGCAACTCAGTGCAATGGTTCTGCATTCAACTAGTCCCTGGAACCACCACTCTCCAAAAGAAAAAGAAAAACTGGAGGTATAATACAGACTGGAATGTTGCTATTTAGCTATAAGACAAATGAAATCCTGTTATTTGTGACAACATCAATGGAACTGGATACCACTGTAAGTGAAATAATCCAGGTGCAGAAATGCAAGAACAGCTTGGTTTCATTCCCATGTAAACTCTAAAATAAGTTGATCTTGGAGAAGGTGAGAATTGAACGTGGTTACCTGAGGGTTGCAAGAGGAGACCTGGAGGGGGCATGGGAAGATCAGATCAAGGTTCTGAATCACAAGTAGGTCACAGTGACAAGTCCTAGCACAGGATGACTATGCATAACAGTGATGTGCCAGGTATTCTGAATGCTAGAAGAAACAATTTGAATTATTTTTCCCATAAAGAAATGATAAATGCTTGGCAAGATAGATACGCTTAACCTGATTTTGAAAAATATATAATGTATATGTATACTGAAACATCACACAGTATCTTTTTTTTTCTTTTCAAAGTTTTATTGATAAACATATAGCAATAAGACAGTTTCAAATTAAATCGAAAGTACAGTTTCAACAAATAATACACTGCATACATTCTTCTCAGTGGTTAATTGCTGTACAAGATGCAGACTTGTGATCCTACTTACAAACACCATTAGAAAAAAATCATTCTATTCATTAAGAGAATGCAACTATATAT
>NW_004524632.1:1749340-1752838 GCF_000260255.1 Octodon degus
GGCAGAAAATCCTACTCGGCGGGCGGGGTCGGGGAGGCACTGCGGAGTGGTGGGGGGTGGCCCGAGGGGCTGGGAGAGGGTCTGGCCCATGCTGCGCCTGGCCTGGGACTGGTCCCGCCGGCGCAGGGTAGCAGGAAACTCTCCGCACACTCACCGGACCTGGGCTAGGACTGGGTCCTCACACAGTATCTTAACAACACATATAATTATGTGTTTTTATGTATCAGTTAAATCAATTATTATGTTTTTAAAAAAATGTTTGTCTTTCACATCAGTTTTAACCACACTGGAGTTGTGCAGGTTTTTAACTTTTTGTGCTTCCTCATCTGGACAAAAATAGTGTGAAACCCACAGGTTAAATTCACTATTCTAATGCAAGATGAACTCTCTCAGACTTGGAGTGACTGCTTCATGTTTGTCATAATCCCAGTCAAATACTTGGTGCATATGGAGCCCTTAAAAAATAAATATTGATTGATTTTTCAATAGGTTAGAAGTCATCACTTTGTATAAGAGATTGAATCTCTAAGAAGATATACAGCAAGACCTCCAATTAAAAGATAATTCTCTTTTATAGCTTTTAATTTATCACTTAAGAAACATTTATGAGATGCACCTCATTTCAGATTCCTGTCACTGAGAGCTGTATAAACATTTAAGTGCCTATTTTGTACTCAGTCCCTGATCTTTGTCAGCATATTAAATATCACTGTACATGGCTTTACTTTATAACTGTAAATCCCTCCTCAGTTTTAACATACTTTCTCAGGTTCTGGTTGCCCATTTGTTAGATACAGCCACCTTCTAAGGTTATTCTGGTTTTTGCAGTGGTGTGGAAGAGACTCAGAAAGTAAAGAGATGGGGCCGGGGAGATGGCTCAGTGGAATAAGTGCTTCCCTGGCATGCGCAAGGGTCTGAGTTCAATGCCCGGTTCTGAAAAAAAAAAAAAGAAAAGAAAGAAAGAAAGAAAGTAGAGAGAGAGGGAGGGATAGGGAGAGAGAGAGACAGAGAGATAGATAGATAGAGAGAGACAGAGAGAGAGTGATAGAGAGACAGAGGGACACAGAGAGAGACAGAGAAAGACAGAGAGAGAAAAAGAGAGAGAGAGTGTGTGTTACTTTTCTTTCTTGCTGGAACATATACCCAACACCCAAAGTGAAGACAGGGAAGTTTTATTTAGCTCACAGTTAGTGGAGATTTCAGTCTGTATTCAGCTGGCTCTAAGGGACAGTGGCACATGGCAGAGGGCAGAAGTTCATGGTGGCAGAAAACAGCAGAACAGCAAGAGCAAAAGGGAGGAGTGGTTGCAACAATGGCAGCAGAGAGCCAGTCTGTCTCTTATGCTGCACTCAAGCAATCCAGATTAAAGCACCGGTAAGCAGGCACAGGGGCCGGGGGTTTGATCCCTGGGCCTGCTGTGCAGGTGCACTGAGACAGCAACTGAGACTGGGCATGGTGGCGCACCGGTAATCCCAGCTCTTTGGAGGCTGTAAACAGGGAGATCACTATGAGTCTGACCTAGTAGTGAGAACTGAACACCCTGTTGACCCTTCATATATAAAACAGAACAATGAAAAAGACAGGATATGGAGCAGGGACATAGATTGGAAGCAAAATTAAAATTCTGTCAAACTTCCTGCTCTTTGTATATTCACAACTAATTGGCACTCAGTAACTATCCAGATGGCTGGCTGAGGGGTCCACCTATATCCAAGTTTATGGCATTCTGTAGACAGAGTTACAGCCTATTTTTCCAGAAAAGTTAAATTACAGCTGAACCATTCCTGTCATCCTAATGAAGTGGACTCCTTGAGGATTTTTATTTGATGACTTGTGTTTTTTCATAATTAAAAACAATGAATCAATGAGATGCTAAATTTATTTGTAGCTATCTGTAGGAAAAGATTAAATTCCAGTTATCTGAGAAACTGGAAGACCTGGGCTCCCATTAACAGGAGAATTTCTTTGGAATCCAAAGAGCTGACTTATATTGCATCAGAAAGAATTCAAGGCTTAACTGAGAAAGAATTAATAACTTGGAACCAGGAGTAATTGGACAGAGTAGAGATAGTTCTGTTTTTAATCCATTCTGCACTATGGGAAATAGTGACTAATGTGGTCTGATTATGTCAGATAAGTTTGAAATTTAAAAAAAACACATGTGAACAAACGAAGAGGTGGGAAACACCAACCAGTTCTTTCTTTTCACTTTTTGACAAGCAATTTTTGAAATCCTCACTGTCACATCTCCATAATGCAGACTAAAAGCAATTGAATACCTCTTCTGAATCATCACAGGAAGCAAAATATGTCTAGATTTTAAATATATACATTTCTACTATGTCAGTTCATCATTCCCTTGGAATCTACCACACAAGTTCATATTTCCTGCTGTGCACAGTCATTAAAAACAAATGGCTGTATTCCTCCACTTCCTCTGCTTTCATATAAACTATCTTGTATAATCTTATGTTCTTAGAGGAAGGTACTCTTCTCATTTTTACACAGAAGATAACTAAGTCTCAGAGAGATAAAGTACTTTGCCTGTAGGCTCGAAACATGAAACTGGAAGTCACAGGATTTCATCCTCAACAGTGGGATTCCAGAACTGGTTCTCTTAGCATACTCTAAGTTCATTGTACACTGCCAGGAAGATTGTTAACAATTTTACTTTCAAAATTACCTGCTACCAGATCAATGTGAACCAAACAGAATACTTAATATAATTCCATTCAGCCCAGAAGAATCAGTCAAAAATCACTAAATCAGCACCTGTGTTCTCACACCCTTACCTGTTCCTGAGGTTCTATCTGTTCCCTAGCAGAAGTGAAATTTCATGGTGTGCATTTATCTGAGTTTTAAAGAAAGTTCAGCTGGTGTCCCTAGAGGAAACAATCATAGTTCTCATTTAAAGAGAAAATTTTAGCACATTTCACCAATGTGGATTTAGCTGTTGGGGTGAAACTGAGTCCAGGAAAGGAACAACACCCAAGGAAGTCAGGAGGCAGTGTAAAGCTTTATTTTATACCAGTAGCCTTGCTGGGATCTGTCCCTTAACAAAGCCAGGTCCCCAGTACCTGTAGGCTAGTGCTTTTATGTGATGCATAAGCAGGAGGTACAAGGGTGAGACAAACAGCTTGGAAGTTCTCTGATTACCCAGCAGTGTGAGACTATCAGCTGCATGGCTAGATCTGTGATCACAGAGCTTGCTGCAGTCAGACAACCTGCATGCTCAGTTGTGCTGTCATGGTTCCAGGGGTCAGGAAAGGATTAACAATCCATGAAGAGATTGCAGTGCTAGGCTGTTTTAAAAGAACATAATTTTTTTCCAAAGGATCATTTTCTGGTATAACTTCTCCCTTTTGTGGCTGCTACTTTGCTCACGGTCAGAAAGTGTATCATAGAGTTATGAGTGAGGTACCTCCAAATTGGCAGAAATCCCTCATGGTAAGGGAAAGAGCAGCAGTGAAAGCAACAGGATGCTGAAGCAAGAGGATC
>NW_004524632.1:1752998-1772391 GCF_000260255.1 Octodon degus
ATTATTATAATTAATAATTTATTTGAACACACCTTCTTCAGAGGAATACCAACAAAATCTGCAGCTGGATTCCTTGCTGTTTCTTTTCATTCTTTTTTCACCTTCATCATAACTCTCTTGAGATCAAAGGCCAACTTCGCTGCCCAAAAACTCAGAAACCCCAAAACTCAGTATACGGATTGTCTCCTGGGCAGAACAACATTCTAATAAGGAAAAATATCATAAAGCTCCATTTAATGTGTGCTATGACAGCTTTCCATATATTGATGTTCTTCTTCTAGTTCTTTTTTTTCTTTTGATTTACATGTATGTTTCATATAATAAATTGCACAAATTTCAAGTACATAGATTCACAACATTTTATATATAAATGTACCTAGGAATTACTGTGCAGGAGCCAGGCATGGTGACACACATCGAAAATCCTAGCAATCAGGAAGCTGAGGAAGGAAGATGATGCAGATTGGGGGCCCACCTAGGCATTGGGGTAAGTTCAGACCCATTCTGAATTAAATAGCAAGACTGCAGCTCAAGACATTTTTAAAGAGTTCAAAATGCAACAGAGCATTTTGAGTGTATCAGAGGGTTTCCCTGCGCAGACCAACTTTTCTTCTTAGCTATCATCCTTCTCTAAGTGTAAGTACTAATGTCTGAAGTAGAAACAGGTATAATTATTTTGAAACTAGCTTAGGACACCCTAAGAAAGCTGAATGTATGAAAGGAGGTGCTACATATGCATATCAGGTACTGTTACAAAAATATAGTGATATGTACTAGACATGAACTTTTAAAAATGGAAGCAATCCAAGTGCTCTTCAACCGCAACTCACTAAAGCATTGTGGTATTTGATGAAGTGAAATATTGTACGTAGCAATGAAAAATGCTAAGTCACTACTACACATACATAGCAATAAAGTTGAAACTTATGAACATGGTTGAGTGAAAAGAACAAGTCACAAAAACAGGTACCATTGTAGGAAATAAATAAATATGACAGACATAAAATTAATTTACTGGTTACTTGGAAGGCAAAAAAGACTTGCTATCCAGAAAAGGGATTCTACTTTGTTAGCAAAGTCCTTTTTTTTTTGTTGTTGTTGTTGTTGTTTTAGCTTGTTTGTTTCATACAGGGTCTCACTAAGCAAGCAGATTGGATTTGTGCTGGTCCTCCTGCTTTCACCGTCCCCAGCATTGGGATTACAGGCATGTGCCACAATGCCTGTTTTGGGTAACTGACTCAGTGTGCCTGAGAGAGTGGAGCCAGCACAGCATGTCAAAGCAGGGAACGAACCCTGGTCCCTGTGCTTGCCTAAGCAGGGGCTTAGTCCACTGAGCTATCTACCCAGGCTGCAAAGTCCTCTTCTCTGCAGATAATTGTATATTCACTCATAATCAGTTTCTACAATGTGTATGTTTTCTTCACATAACGAACACTAGTCTCTTCGCTTTGTTAGTATTTCTTCGTTTTTTGCATTGTTTTATCTAAGATCTTGTATTTCTCGGTGCTTGGATATCCAGAGGCAGAGAATCTACTCTGCACTTCTTAAAGTCACTACTGGCCATTCTCCAAGGAGAAAGACATGCTGCATAGCCTCTCCAAGAATGCCTTGTCTCAGTCTAGAAATGTTCCATATCTTTCTTGTAGCCACCATTTTCTCTTTCCTCTCCATTTTTGGAGAATGGGTTCTATTGATATACCTCCTCTCCTTGTCATATTTATGTTCATATTTTCATATGGAATTCACATTTTTAAATGTGTACGAAGGGTTTGTTTAATATAGTCCTGGATGAATAAATGAATGATTTGGGGTGTCAACTCATCTTGGTTTCCACATTCTTAGCCAAGATAAAAGAGGATAATGTGCTTTTTTGTTTTGTTTTGTACTGGAAATTGAGCCAGGGCATTCACATTGAATTACATCACTATCTCTTTTTAAATTCTTTTTCAGACAAGAACTTTCTAAGTCACCAGGACTGGTCTCCAACCTGTGATCCTCCTGCCTAAGCCTCTCAGAATGATGACAGGCATGCACCTCCATGTGGTAATGTCACATTCTCCTAAGATCCAGAGCCTCATCAGTCAGAACCAGCTTACCAATACTCTGCAAAGCCTCTTCCAGCAATTGGGAAGCAGAGTACTCCAGGTGCACCTGATTCATAGCAGACAGAGTTGTGTCCTGTCTCCTGGTCCACATGTTTTCAGGATTGTACTTCCCGGTTCTTGGTGAAAAATAGCCCTCACGTTTTATAACTCTAATAAATGTATGTCCAATTGAACAGAAGGATTAAACTAAATTAATTCTAAATTCTTTCTTGATTCATTCTGTCATCGATTCAACAAACGTTTACTAGACAGTTAGATGTCATGTTGAGAATATGCTCACCAATAGGACGATACAACAAGGACATGATCTTTTCTCTGAAGGTAACTTCCAAATGGGTAGAAGAAGAAGAAAAAAACAGAGAAGGAAATATGTGAACTCTGAACCCTGGGACTTGTCTGCTTGTGACTGCAAGAGCAGATCATCCTTCCTTTTCGTACACAAGTTAGGAGAACACATGAAAAACTCATAAACTGTCTTTTGATTCTTCTTCATTTTTGGATGCAGCCATCCTGTGCTAGTGACAATTATTGTCCACTTCCAGCCTTTTTTCTTACAAGAAGAGGAAGATAATCTAAGAAGGGAGAAAAATGCTGTCTTCTGTATCTTTTTCCCATTTCTTTAACTCACTATGTGTCATCAAGGTCAGGCAGTAAGTACTGTTAACGTTTTACTGAACAGTCAGTGAAGACTGAACAGTCATAGAAAAGACAAATAATATAAAGCTATTACTTTACTAGTACAGAGACACGCTAGGCTACCTCTCAACCTGTTCTGTTATGTCTTTCTAATATGTAAGGTTTTACTCTATCACTTGATCAGCTCTAGAGCTCTGGTTCAAAATTCCAACCAGACTGGGCACTAGACTGTGGACATGTGTAAATTTTTCCTGAACTCACACCTAGAGCTTGTTTTCTCTCTTTCATTTCTTGATCTCAGATTATCTTTTTCTATACTAATATGTTCAGGCACTTGCCAAATATGTATTTAGTGTCTGCTTCTAACAAATGACAGACATTGAGTCAAGAACTGTCAAACATTTCTCAAATAAATTCTATCAAAGTGGCACAACAAAGAGAATTGTGATTCACTGTTCCAATTAAGGTTATAATGAAAGTGCAATATGTTGCACACTTTTGGAACCTAGGATCCTTCCTCTTAAATTATCTATGAAGAGAAAAATGGCCTTAGAAATCAGAATAGGAGATGGGTCATATTTGGAAAAAGATAAATATTAGGTAAGAATTTTCAGTAGTTCATATTCTATAGGTAAGCAAAATAGGGAAAAATTTCTGAATGAGTTCTAGTTTACTCTTCCAACTTTTCAAATGTCTGTACATTCATGTATAAATAAAGACAAACATCATACAAATGTTTACACTCTGGTGTATTTTGACATTGAGGCTTGTAGCTCTTCATAGAGATTCTAGACTGTGGATCTTTATGACTGCATTCTATTGATGATTAACAGTTGGAGATTTCTTTTTTAAATATTAATTTTATTGCAAAAGAAATAGCAATGAGACAGTTTCAAAACAGGTTAGTAGGACAGTTATAATAATACATTGCATATTGTTGTTTTCATAGTCGTTATAGTACAAGATTATAAACAGTGGAGATTTCAACAATCAACAAAACCAACACTGTTGTATTCTGAGTCTGGGCTCCTGGAAACAATTTTTTTTTTGAGCATATTATATTTATTGAGGGAAAGAAAGCTCTTGTCCAAGAGAGCGACAGGAGAGGGGCCTGAGTGAGTAGCTCCCCCCAAAATTTCAAATACAATTACTTGAGTGAATTTCCCAAAGTTTATGCTATTCAGTTTTACCCTGGTCACATGGATATACAAAGAAAGTGACAAGTGTTATAATAGGTGTTTGTTAAAAGAGCTGCTGGAATTCAATCACAATGGAGACCAAAGCTATTTGAAGAAGTTCAGAAAGGATGAAAAGGAAGTTTAACAGTTGACTTTGGTTTTGCAAGATAAGAAGGTGCTCACTGGGCAAGAATTGAGAGAAAGGCTATTGAGAAAGAGAGAAAATGACATTATCAGATCTATGGTTTAGAAAGACAATGTGAAGAAGCATTTAGGAGAAAAAAATGATAAGATTTGGAATGATAAATGAGACAGCCACTGGATCAGGCCAAGAAAAAAAAGACACTGAGGGTTTAAGAAAACCATTAGCAATGGGGATACGGAGAAGCAAATGACTTGAATGACAGGTGAGAGATGTCGTTGACAGGTTTTAGTTTAAGCAGGCCTCAGGAAAGAAGAAAGAGTGAAGGATGGCTGTGAGATATATTTGAGCAGAAAACATTTGGATGTGTCAGGAGAAAAAATATTTTCTGTCTTTAACACCAAGGCGCTTGTGGCATTCCTAAGTGCAGAGATGTTATGTGCATATATTAACCCATCAAGGATTGTCAGGGGGAAGCCAGGGCTAAAGATAAGGATTTTGAAGTCATTTATAGTGGAAATATATGATGTAACATCTGTAAATGATATTGTGCAAGAAGAGCTCACTGACTGAAAGATGACAAGGGTAAGGTCTTAGTTACTTCCTCATTGCTGGGACAATAACACCTGGCACCTATAAGTTAAAGGGAGGGAGGTTTATTTTTGCTCACAATTTGTTGAGGTTTTTGTCCATAGTTGGCTGGCTCCAAATTAGGGTGACAAGGCAGAGGATTATCACAGAGGAGATTCAGCTCATAGCATGGAAGCAAGACTTCCTTGTTCTTTCCCCTTTTATTCCATCTGGGCTACAAGCCCATTGGTTGGTGCTATCCATGACCAAGGATCTTATCCTCTTCAGTGACCCATCATCTACACCCAGAGCTAAGCTAAACCAATCACTGGGCTCATCTAGTGTCCCCCACCCATCGTCCAGTCACTCTCAAAACCTCCACCTATGAATGTAAGAGACTTTGGGGGATGTTTAGATGGAAATTGTAACTGGCATGGCAACTCAAGAAGAAAACTGAGGGGACAAATACAAAAAATGATGACAGTGTGGAAGGGATCCTTTGGATCAAGAGTAGTCATATAGCTTCATCTCCCTGGTGGGTTGTGAAAGGGGATTTGAAGATTGCATCAAAATATATTGGCTGCTTCTGACTCTGCAGGAAGTTGGATCAGGTTCTTTGAATTCCTAGTAGAGGACATATCAGTGTTTGTTAATGAATAATATAGCATGACTTTATAACGGGATTTAATATTCACGTATTGATTCTACCAGTTGGTCTCGTCATGCTGTCTGAGTGGTCTATGCCAGTTAGCAAAGACCTGAAAACAACCATCTACCAGGTAACACACATTAGTAAAAGAAAGAAAAGTATTTTCTTCCAAAATGTAGAAAGCAGCTGTCCTTTTAATGCACAATGGATGAAAATTTGTCACTGTGGGCTCTGACAATCAACATATCATTCTTCCTGGCAGATCACCAATTTCAGTCAGAAGAGATGACTCATGCCATTTAATCAAAAGGAAAAAGAAACCTCGGGGGCTGAAACTCCCAAGGGAAGGTCCCCATAGCCGTGCCAAAAATATATGTCAGCACATCTTTATTAATGTCTGTGATCCCCTTTTGAAATCATTTCTCCTTAGTTAGTATTAAAATATTTCTAGAAAGTAATATGGAACAATAAAAATAACCAATGAATAAATGTGTGTCTAAGAAGACCTGGGATTGAATATAAATTTAAACACTTTGATGTTGGTAATTATATCTTACCAAACCCCAGGCATGTCCCAACATCTTTTTTATTAATTTTTTTTTTATTTATTTTGTGTGTGTGTGTGTGTGTGTGTGTGTGTGTGTGTCCAGCTCAGCCCACCAGGGGGCGGGGCTGGCTGGCATGTGGTGCTGGGGGATTGAACCGTGGTCCCTGTGCTTTGCTAAGCTTGTTCTAAGTAGGTGCTTTAGACCACTGAGCCATCTCACCAGCCCCTGCCCCAACATCTTGATAAAGATTAATATTGATGTTATCAGTGATGTAGGTAGGTTGGTATCAGAGTCTTTTGAATGAAGGTAGTTGAGCTGAGTGATTATACCAGACATGTACGGGAAGGAGGCAGCTTTTGATAGACATTGCTTGTGGGATGGTATCCTGCTAACGTCAGGAAATTTGCGAATGAGTTCTCTGTGGCTACGTGGCAACCTGGGATTGTATTCCATTCACTGTCTACACGATGTGCCTGACTTTGCCACGGTGTGTGATTAAGTCCTCTAAAGTAGTGCTCAGATACTTTGGGTTTCTGTTCTACGTCTGTCACTTTTTAATAACACAACCTTGAAAAGTATATGCGGCAGGAGTGGTGGGGAGCAGAGGAAATCCTCCTCATGAAAGTTTTCAGTACAGAAGCACTCTGAAATGGAGAGAATCCATCAGTATGTTCTGGAAATCATAACTCTGTGCTTTGGTGACCCTAAGCACGTCTTCATAGCTATCCATAGGGCAATAGCAAGGATCACAGCAATTAACACAAACAGGATGGGAACTGGCTGGCATTTTTAAAAAATAATTTTTAATTAATTAATTAATTTGGTTCAGGGTCTCACTAAACTATTTATTTATTTATTTATTTATTTATTTATTTATTTATTTATATTTGGAGGAACTGGGGATTGAACTCAGACCTTTGCACTTGCCAGGGAAGTGCTTATTCTACTGAGCCATCTCCCTGGCTCCTCACTATGCACTTTAGACTCATAGTGATCCTCCTATCTCAGCCTCCTCAGCACTGGGATTACAGGCATGCAGTACCATGCCTGCTTCTGGAGCTGGTACAGCGTGTGGTATGAGGGACCGAATCTGGGTCTTTCATTTGCGAGGCAGGTGCTTAGACCACCCTGCTACCTCTATAGTCCCTGGTTATCATTTTTTATCAATGACTTTTATATATTCACTAATTTAACAATACAGCTATGATGGGAGTATAGCTTTCTTTTCCCACTTCATACAGTACTCATGGTAGGTAAGGATGCTTTATCAACCATCTGGCATTACAAGCAGTATCCTTGGCTAATCTATCTGCTATTCGCCATTTATCGGTCCAATTACTTAAATATATGATGACTAAAATTTGCATTTTTTGTTAATGTTTTAAGATGATATATCAGGAATATTAAAATTATAACATCGTCAAATTCATTCAATGAAAAAAGGCTAGTTGAAATGACACCTGCAGGGAGATACTTGGGACAGTCAGTACATAAAGAAATGTACTGTCAGAGTGATATTTGGAGTAAACTTGCAAGTGGCTAATTCCCACATGAATGGGTTCTAAGGTTTCAACTGACAGGATGCGAGTTCTATACTTGGTATTTATATATATACACTCTGACACGCACTACGCAGTAAGGTTTTGGGTGTACTGATTAAGAAAGCAATGCATTTTGAAGATGTAAATTGGTTTTTGAATGTAATTTTAGGTAAAGTAAAGCTAAATTAAGGCTGGCTTAAAATGCATGGAAGAAAATTGGTTTCTCAACTAAAGTGCAAACTGAAAATCCAACAGTGCACTATTATTTAAGGGTAGGTTGCTTCCAATTGTTGTTGATTTGGGATGACTTCAAAAGGAGTACAGGTGTTGTCAAATATTTTAATAGGAAATGGTTTTGGTTGGTAGCACATTGATAAGAAGGGGGAAAAGAACTAGTATGCATTTAAAGAACACAACATGTTAACGAATATGAAAGATTCTCGATACATCTCATGTAAGTCTGACCTCACTGTTATACTGAATGTTGTCTGAAATATTTTATAGAAGAAAATGGGAATTTGATTAAGTTTTGAAGGATGATGAATTGCTTGCTACTGAGGAGTTAATCAAGATAGAAACATCTTAAATGGGCAAAGAAGGCCCCTTCTTGTTCACTTTTGTCTGTTTATTGTCCACTTAGCAAGTACTGACCCAACGGTCTGCAGATCTTCATCCTGAAGTAGGCTCTGTGACCCTGACTCAGAAAGCAGCACAGCCAACGGCACTCTTCAGTAAGAGCAGAGTAAATGCTCACGATGTTCTGCTCTCTGGGTAAACCAGCATCACAGGAGCTTGTAGGAGGGATATTCTATCACATCTTGAGTGATGAGGAAATGTTTTGGAGGGTAGAATGCCTAATTGGAGGCAAAAGGTACTCCTGCTCAACGTGAAAGCCATGGTGCTTGCCTGCCGTTTTTCTTTTGCAGTGAAAATTTGTTTTGAGTCTCCTAAAGCCTTATGACTCCTGGCCAAGAGAACATAGAGGTCAAAGCTTTTGAATAAATTACTACATACCACTGGAAATCTCTGGCTCACAAATGATGTTTCATTCATTCATTCTTTCTTTTTTTTTTTTTCTGTATTTTAGGGAAGGGTCTACAGGATGTTCAGGTTCTCACTACTAGATCAGACTTGTAGTGATTCTCCTGTTTACAGCCTCCGAAGTGCTGGGATTACAGGCACGCGCCACCATGCCTAGTCCAGCACAAATGATGTTTCTAAGAATTCATGATAAAAGTTCCTTTGGAGGTATGGCTTTCTGTTTTTTGTTTTTTTCCCCCCTTCTCTAGATAAGCATCACTTTAACTCCCCCTAATACCATATGTACCCTTTTCTTGTTCCACGGGAGCTGGTTGGGCTCCAGCTGTGTTTTCTATTGTAGATGATGGACTCCCAGTCAGAGAGTCCCCTGCTGGCAATAAGAAGACAGCCTTCTCTTTTAAATCTCCTAAGTGCTGCTCAAGATACTACGTGGTGCATGTTAAAATTAAAATTCCTGCAATTTTATATGTCATCTTTCTCCATGGAATTGATTTAAGACAACATGTTCTACAATTTTTCCCTGGAGACTTTTGACCCACTTTGAAAGTAGTTGAACATGTTTCAGCTAAATTCACTTATTCAAATTCTGCATTTTTCTTTAGCCATATATAGAAAAAAGGGGAACTACCATTTATTGAGTGGCTCATCTATCTATCTATCTATCTATCTATCTATCTATCTATCTATCTATCTATTTCTTTTTGAGATAGGAGACAGGATTTTGCTATATGGAGTTTGGAGTTTAGGCTGGCCTTGAACTGGCCCAGGCTGGCCTCAAACTCACAACAATTCTCTCCCTCAGCCTCTACCCATATTTTTAAAGAAAGTTTTATTTCTTAAAACTTAGACATGTCATGTCTTGATCCTTTTTACTCCCTCTATATCCCCTTCTCCATTTACCCCAGACCTCCTTCCCATGCCACGAAGTCTACCTTACTTATATTGTTTTTGACTCTGTGAAATAGAGCTTTGGTGAAAGAGGATAAACAACTTCTCTTCTGCTAAATATCAGAGCTGGGCCTGAGACCCACATCTGTCTCCTTCAGTGCCATGGCTCTGTCAACCAACCTGTCAATGAAGAGGTCAGTCAGTTTCCTGCTTTTGTAAATAAAGTTTTATTGGAACACAGTCACACACATTTTTTTTGGCTATTTCCTAGTTACAATGCTAGAGCTTATAATTCTAATGAGGTCATTAAGCTGAAAATATTTACTATCTGACCCTTCAGATGAAATGTTTATCAGTCTATGGGTATAGAAAAATAACTTAATGCTTTCACATAATCAATTGGTGTCTTCTAGTTGTAGAATATCCTCGATTTTATATCATTCTCAATCATGTAAAGCTAAACTTTCATGACTAGTTTATGATATGAGAGAAGTATTGCTTTTTGAAAACACTGCAAAAGACTGTTTCATTGTGTTAGAGTTCTCAGAAATTTTCTTCTATTAAATTATTCTCTTAATTTCTAGTGTTCTAATACAGGATAGAAACTTAGGTTTATTTGTCAAATTGTCTTATGAGCATCAGTTTATACAAATACTCTAATTTATCCTATATACTTATCATTGAATTCCCATTTTAGGTAGCTTTTTGTTCAAATGCACCATGTACTTCAAATGAGTTGTGATCTCTTAGAAGCTTAAAGTCTTGCTAGCCACAGTGAATAGAATGCAATATGTCTAGATTCATTGAACTTATTCATGCTTTAAATCACATGAAATCATCTCCCTTTTCAATGTTTTTGATCAATTTATTTGGGTAATAAGTTATCCTTTATTTTTATTCATTTATTTTTAATTTTAATCTTATTTGTTTATCTGATGCAGGGTCTTGCTGCTCAACTAGGACTCATAGTGATCCTCCTGTCTGAGCTTCCCCAGCACTAGGAGTACAGGTATGTGCCACCACACCTGGTTTTCATGGCCTGCACAGCATGCCCAAGGTTCTGGGGCTGGCACAGCATGTGGTACCAGGAATGAAACCCAGGTCCTTGCCAGACAGGCCCTTAAACTGCTGAGCTATCTCCCCAGCCCAAGTTATCTTCTATAACTTTAAAATTTTCATAATCATTACTTTGTCTATAATTATTTGATATATAAAGCTCGAGGCCTTTACTTTGAAAAATAATAATTGCTTTCATTATTAACTGATATTCAGTTAATTATACTTTTCCTTTATGTAATTTACTTGGAGTATTTTTCCTGGTATCCATATGACAAGCTTTTCTCTTTTAATTTTTTTATGTTCTATGAAATTGCTCAAAACATTTACAAAGACATATTAAATATTCCCTGAAGCATTTTGTATGATACAGTATTTTAGTGTATGTTTCATAAAGAGACATTCTTCTACTTATTCACAACAAATATAAAATCCAAAGGGCTGCAATAGCACATTTCATGCAGTCTTTGAAGCGCATACCAGCCTGTGCAGTTATTTCAACAATGCTTGTGGGAACAAGATCCGTTTTGGTCTTGCTCACTGCGGTTAGTGTATACTGCATCTTGGCCTTTCAGTACCGGGCAGTAGACACCCCCATTTGGGCCATGTTACTCTGAAAGAGGAAAATTTCATAGAACAGCAAGAGACAGATGATGACTTTTAAAGGTGTCTTAAACTTGGACTCTACTTCACACCTCTTTGGTCCCCAAAAATTGTATGGCTGAGCTTGATGCCAGCATGGTGGGTAAGTAACATTTACCAGAAGGGGGCAGCGCAGTGGGTGGAGGTGTTTGGTCCTTACCTAGGAAAAGGAACAGTAAATACTAAATCCTAAAAGAGAGTGGGGGGCCAGGCACGGTGGCGCACACCTGTATTCCCAGCCATTGGAAGGCTGAGGCTGGAGGAGTGCTGGAAGTTGAAGGCCAGCATTCATTTACATAGTGAGACAGAGGCCCACTATGAACTATATATGAACTATATAGTGGACCTCTGTCTCAAGAAAAACAAACAAACAAAAAAGACAGTTGGATTTAGTCAATGTGAGATGGTAGACAGAGATTTATTTTTAATATACCAAAGGAATACATTGAGAGTCTATTGCATATAAAATGAAACTAACATTCTCAATCATTATAGGAAGTAGATTGAATATGGCAGGGATGAAAGAAAAGAGGATGCTACAGAAGTGACTGGCTTCTGTAGCACGGGAAGGGCCAGATGCCCTACTCATGAGCTTGTCGTGCTTCCAGTTGCCTGATGATGTTCTCCATTGCATCCAGTCCCAGGTAAAGCGTACAATCAATTAGTAGCACACAGCAGCTAGGGCCTCTGGAGAGAGGTTGTGTGCTTCCCAAAGTAATACCTTCTACAACTTCTCCCTCTCTCATTATATGCCCTTCATTAATGTGAATGGGTAGCATTTATTCAGCACATACAATGTGCCAGGTAGAAACTAAGCTCTTTAATGTATTGACTTAAGAAAGCCTCACAAAAAGAATCAATAAAGTAAAGATGGGTCCTACAATTATCCCTAATCATAGGTGAGGGAATCTGGACACAGAAAATTAGTGTCACAGCTTGATTTCCTCAAAAGCAGACAACAAGACAGAATGCAGACTGCAGAGCCTAGAGAAGGGAAAGGGATAGAAGAAGCAGGTACAAAGACCAGAAGGACTGGACAATTAAGATAATTTTGTTTAGGCTTGTCAGCCATTCATGACAAGCAGCTCAAAAACACGGGAGATAACCTGGATTTATTAAAGAAGAGTGAAAGTGAGACCTCAGACTATGGATTGGCAGGTTATTCTTTGCAGTTAGGCATCCTCCAGAATGCAAAAGCTGGAGAATACATGAATCATGACTCTTTTCTGGGAGCGCAAAACTCAGGTCATTTTCAGCACTGTTAGTCCCTCGCTTTAATTCAAGTAAGTGAATGTAATTCATCAGAACACCTCAGATCTGATAATAAATGTCTTGAATAGACAAAGCAGCATCTAAGAATATTGTTTCAAAGATGCATGGTAGAAAAAATAGTTACGGAGACGATGGCAAGGTTAGGCATTTTAAGCATGCTTCAGGCAAGAAAGAAAACTATTAACTGAAAAATTGTACTCATTATGGTTTGTGTCTAGTTGTCCCCCCAAAGCCTCATGCAGTCATGGGGCAGACTTCTAGAGTTGGTGACTAACTCATGATCCACTGGGATTATGGGTGTGAGTACTACATCTAGGGTGGGGCGGAGAGTCTGAATGCAGCTTAAGGTAGACAGACTTGCTCGCTGTAGCCATGGGTGCTGCTACTCCTCCCATTTTCTCTTTTGCTCTTTGCCACCACCATGGAAGTTTGCTTTCTTCCATGTGCCATTCTGCCTTGGAAGCAGCCGAGTATGGACTGAAACCTCCGGTAACTATGAGCTAAATAAATCTTTCCTTCATTCATTTTGAGTGTTGGGGATGTGTCCCAGCAATGAGAGAAGAGTAACTGAGATAATACTAAAGAACCAGACAGTGAACCCTAAGTGTACCCATCATGGTCCAGACAGTGGAATATTATGGGTCCGCATCTCCTCTACACATATTTTGCCACAGCAAACACTTCAAAGTCTTCATCTTGTTATGAAGCTTCTGCTCCCTAAGTTTCTCTAGATCCCAAGAGAAAAGCCCACATGTAAGCAATGCAGTGCTCCAGTAGGTATTGAAACCACCAATTACGAGCAGTCTATGAAACTGAGTAGAGTGAGAAGGTGATGCCTGGAAGGAAGAAGTCTGGAGACGTAGAGCTGGCTATGGAAGAAAATTGGTAAATTCAAAATTTTGGTAAAAATTGGTCATTTGGACAAGGAAATAGAACTTACAGGCAAATCAAAAAAATTACTCAACAGTCATCCACAATTTATAGAGAAGCAAAAGGAAACTCAAAGAAAATGAGCAGGGCTAGAATCTGTTTGCTATGGTAAGATGCAGACACTTGAACCCATACTGAGGAAACCTCAGGCACCTCTGTGAGAAAGGATTCAGCAGCTTATTTCATTGGACAGGAAAATGGTAGCAAGGGACCTAAGCTTCAAATAAAGGGGTAGAGCACAGTTGTATGTTGAGCAGGATCCAAGCAGTCTGGGTATTCCAATGTTCCAGAGTGCCCCTCAGGTATCTCCATTCCAAGCTCAAGGAGTCCAGGTTTCCGAGTGAGAAGCCTGACCTCGTTGTAATGATTTGTGTGGGTTACACATCTGACTAACTCTGTAATTCAGCTTCTCTGACTGGCAAGTCTTAGATTGGGTCCTTGGCTTCCTCTGCCATCTCACTCAGACACAGAAGTTTCTTTATATGCAACCAACGATATCCTCTGGCCCTCATGGCTGATTTCCAGTGCCTAGAACTTGTGCCTCTACCTTTGTCATCTTCTCTTGTGAGCAGAGATACTGAAGGACCATTTGCAGATCAGCACAGGTAGCAGTGCCTGGAAACTTGTTAGAAGTGAAAACTTTTCAATGCCACACCAGACCTACTAAATCAGAAACTCTGGTGTTGAGACATAGCCATTTGTTTTAAGATGCCCTTTCAGCATCGCTGATGCATGCCACAGTTTGAGGACTGTTATAGAAGTGTCTAAAGGGCATGACTAATAATTCTAGCATACATATTTCTGATAATTTCTCCATATGTTTCAACTGGCTGTGATAGTTGACATTGAATTACATCTGCTACATCTCCTTCTGGTTCCCCACTCCTGAAAAAGCTAGTAGCCAGACTCCTGCCTTATGCCTCCTCTGTGCCATCTAGTACCAATCCTAGGGTCCTAAATACCAATCAAACGGTGAAAGTTCTGTCGACAAACTCCATTACCATCTCACCTGCTTTCTCAGGCTGCCTCTAGTAACATCTCAGACTAGGATCTTCGGAAGCAAGGACTCCGTGTTTGAGTGTCAAATGTAGGATCAACACCAGTCAAGAGAATAAAGAGGTATTCAGGCTAACCTGAGGCAGCCACAGCAGCGCAAATGAGGACCCTCATGAAAGGACTTCCAGAAGTGCTTCAGAACAAGCCGAACTTGATGGGAGAAGTGTGCTGCAAGTGACCAAGAGTATTCTGAGGGGAATTTATGGCAATGTTTCTACTTTAATATTTATTTTTTAAAAATTGAAATGTTCACAGTAGTTTAAATCACACCACAAACATTCTTTATATATGATCTGTATCCTTATATATTCTTTTAAGCAAAATAATTGTCTTTTGATTTTAAACACTTGAAGCACTTCTAAATGGAGATCTTTGAATGTTGAAAGAATAATGAGCAAATTTAATTTTAATAATTACATAAATTTTTATTTGGAAGTTTGATGAAAATTTGTAGATGGACTGAGGGTAAAAAGATAATTTCCTTTAGGAAGCAGAATTTTAGAAACATGTATTATTGAAAGAATTGAAGATTAAATGTTAATATTGTAAAAGTATCTACCCATATATCACATGCTATAATTTTCCCTTTCGACCTTCACAATAAATAAAATTCATGCAACAAACAAAATATGTTTCTTTATCCAGTGTTCCATGATTTAGATTTTTCTCTGGGCCAGGTAACACATGAAGAAGTAGGTTATAGTTATAAATCAGGCAGGAACATAAAGCCCAGTGGAAAAGACAGGCGAGTAAACATTAATTACAGTTCAAGTTGACAAGTGCTGAGCGATAAAGTATGGGGTGCCACCAGTGCATATTAGAAGGCCACCTCTTGATGATTGAGGCCATAAATGGGAAAGGATGGGTGGAGAGAATGACATTTTCATCTTGCTCTTCCTTTGCCTGGGCTGTCACTGGCACTGACGGTTAACTTGCCTTTGCTCAGTTCCCTATTTGCTTTCTGTTCCTGTTGTGCAAGTTCTAAATCCTCCATTAATGCACAAACTCCCCAAGGTCATGGGACAATTTTCTCTTTAATTGCTGGCTGTCCCAAGAACCTTTGCACGCAGTGGGTGCTCAATAAATGCCATCAAAGAATACTAGCCAGTAATTGCCTCTTGCCCATGCTTCCGTGGAGAGTTGCTACGTGGCTTTTCAGGTGGCTTCCTTCTTCCTGGCATGCAAAGCAGACTGAAGACACGAAGGAAGCCATTAGCAATACAACACCTGTCATTTGCTAATAAGATTTACAGGGGTAATTTGCCTGACATGACACAGAGACCCTGCCATTAAAATAAAAAGGGCAACACCTTCAGAACAGAACAAAGTCAACTGTTTTACCTTCTAAGACATTAACGTGATAATGTCACTGTTCCTCCAAGGGTGCTTGACTTGCTAATAAATATGCAGATGCCATTAAGAACACATAAGGGGCAGACTATTAGGTGAAATGTTTATAGTCTATTGCTCGAGCAAAACAGGATTCTCCCACTGACCTCCCCTCCCGTCTTTTCTTTCTGAGCTGCACATTCACTGAGATATCTGAGGACATCTTTACACATTCAGTGAGGCAGACAGACCAAAAAGTTGAGGGTTAAACCCAGATAACAGTGAGTTGTTTTCAGGTAGACCTGGAATTAGAATTCTGGAGAAGAAGTAGGGAAATCACTTGGAAATCGAAGCCATGATCAGACCATAAAGAACTAGCAATGCTTGCCAGAGAATTTTGATTTTAATTTTTTTTTATACAAATAGCCCAAAGTTTTCTGAAGAATTTTAAAGTAGAGGAGAAGAGTCATAGGGGTGTTTCTGGAAGGGTAAATTGGAATGAAGGTGTTGAAAAAAATTGTAGATATTCATCATTGTAGTAATTTCTCATTTGAGCTTTTCTCTTAAAATCAATTTATCTCATAAAATGGGATTGCCAAGCCGATCATTTAAATCTTCTCAGAGTTCCTCATTTCTCCATCAGAGGTGCACGGTAGCCAGCCTTATAAGTGTTTCTGGCTATTATCAGCAAGAACAATGTATCAAAGGAAAAGCAGAAAGTCTGGCTTCAGAGGGAGCCAGAGTAAAGGTAGCTGCAGAGATCTGAGAGTCAGGACTTCTCTAGAATTCTGTCTGTGAAACACTCATCTCTGATCATCACCAGGCCCTAGAAGGCTTTGTTCAAAATGCCAATTTCTAGGCTAGGCCACACATTTAAATTTGAGTTTCATGACCACCCCGGAGGAGGCAGGTGTCTCATGGATTAGAAACCCCACCTGAGTAACATGGCATAGGGGAAGTGACAGGACAAAGTAGGGACCACCATAGAGATGGTGGAAAAGATGGAGCTCTTACCTGCTTCTCCTGAAAAACAAGATTCCTCTTTTCATCTGGGGGCACTCAGGGACACCAAAGCATTTTTTTTTTTTTCAATGAACCATCTCTCTTGACCATGCCCAATTGGTGACAACTAGCATAACAAACTTCACATTCATTCTGTGTTCTTTATTACTGTAAATGTTGGGTCAAGCCTTTTCTTCACTCTGCTAGGGTATGTGATCCTTCTTTAGGGAATGCCTGGGAGCTGACAGGCAGGGTTGATTAACACTGGCATTATCCTCCCTTCAAGACTGGGGACTCCAAGACAAGTGGTTAACAGGGACGTTCAGATACACATAAGAACCTCCCATCCTTATCCTAAAGCTGCAGTCACATGGACGGGAGGACAGGTAGAGCCCCAGGTGACTCAGATCACCATGGAGAGACAGTCCTTGCTGGAAATAATCACAGGCAGCCATGATGATGCCATAGATAGGACACCAGGAGCAAGATAGAACCAATGGGGGATCCCAGCTCACTAACTAGCCCATGAGAGGCGTGTTCCTGCTTTTGTGGATGGACTAGTCTGACACCTTGTAGTGCAGTATGCCCTCTCTCTCTAAGCTGGAGTCCTTTCCTGTCTTCACTCTAACTTCCCAATTTATGCTTCTTCTTGCAAATTTTCCATCGCTACTAAAGCAAGAATTCATACTAGGTGGAAATAAAAGGATACTGAGAGGGGAAATCTTGATGAAAAAAGCAGGGAAAAGCACAAAACAAGGTAAACACAGCCTCACTAAAAAATAATACCCCTACAAAAGGAAGTTCAGCCTCTATAGCAAGGCTATCAAAAGTCTCTATAAAAGGTCCTATCCTATCTTTCAAATCTAAATTTTGAAAGGTGAACAGCCTGGCATACAATGTTTGAAACACACCAGAAAATTTACTGCTTCTATGCACCATAAATCTTCATGAAGCCTGGCATTTGTTCATAATTCTCTTAACCTTTATTATCCAATAATCTTTCTCTGTAACTAAAATCTTGTTTTTCCTTACTAGATTAGCTTTAATACTATTTGAAGAATACATCAGCTTTACTCAAAGAGCTGGTGGGTGACTTACATCTCTATTTTCTTGTGTTCCTTGTATTCTTTTGTCCTGTGACAATTTTTAATGACTATCAGTCTCAATAATTAAAAGCCAGTGAAGAAAATGTATAATGTATAATAATTATGTATATTATTACAGTTAACCCCAATAGTGCTTTCTATTTTACCTGCATCTATCTTTTAAAGATTATGAAATATAAGACAGGAAGATAACCTATGCTTAATCCTTTTATCTGTGGAAAAGCTGCATCAAAATCCAAGATTTTTTTACTACCATTTTTCCTGTGTTATTTGAGTGCTTGCTGTTCCAGTTCAATTTCAGTTCCTGAAGTCGGACAGCTCATCTACTCAGACAATTCCCATGATGTCTGGTAATGATTTATAATTACATTTAGTCAATAAATGTATTGAATAAAAGAATGGATCAAAATTTAAAACTGACTCTTACATTATAGGCAGTTTTGGATTCAAAAAAGAGATTAATGAAAAAGCTACATAATGGGATAAGTCTTCTCTAGAAGGTAGGATTGGGGTTGAGCCTTGATAATGAATATTTGGAAAGGCAAAGCTATGATCAAATGATACCATGGGAGCAGACACCTGTAGATAGAACCTTTCCCACTAACAGGATTGATATATTTTCATTGGTATTTAGCTTACAAAGACAAAAATATCCTTGCAAATGGATGGGGAGCTACTTGGGGCAAGGATGCACTAAACAATGATTTATCCTTCACTCCTTTATCCTTCTTGTTAGATTGATTCATAAGGCAGCTGTCAGGTTTAGCTCTGTGATCAGTGATAGACTTTGAGCTTCAGGCTTTCTCAGTTAAATTAAATTTGACATTCAATTTAAAATCTGGGATATAGTGTGGCAAATTCCAACTGTAATAGTGATGCAACAAAGGGTATTCAGTTTAACACAGAGGTTTCCACAGTTCCCTGGGTCTTTACCACCATAAAGGCCATTTGATTTATAATTTGAAGAATCACATTCTTCTAGAATTAGAAGATATATTACAAATGCTTGAAAGTAGAGTGCTTTACAGTTTTTTTCTTACTCATAGCAACTAACATCTTAATGTTATGATTTGTGTCTACATGTCCCTCCAAAGCCTCATGCAATCCTTGGGGCAGGCCTCTAGAGTTTGTGATTAATTCATGATCCAATATTGGGATTATGGGTGCCTGTACTATACCCAACCTGGGGCAGATAGCCTGAATACAATATAATGAATGGAGAGAGGCTTGCTGGATGCTGCAGCAGCTACTCCTCCCTTTTGGTTCTTGCTCTTTTTCTGCTTTCCACCACCATGAACATCTGCCCTCTGCCGTGTGCCACTCTGCGTTGGAGCCAGCTAAACATAGACTAAAACCTCTACTAACGGCGAGCTAAATAAATCTTTCCTTCCTTAATTTTGGGTGTTGGGCATTTTGTCCCAGGAATGAGAGAAAGGTAACTGAGATGCCTACCCTACTATGCAGGAGATCACATGCATAATAGGCACACTCCAGGACTAAGTCAGATAGGCTTGTGTTTCATTCATAATTTTGCTACTGATCAGTAGAACTCCCTGCAAAGAGGCTAGAGGCAAGACCCACCCAGCTGATTCAGGAGCAGAACATCTTGCCAGAGAGACACAAAGGGTTCAAGTCTAATACCTGCAGCAGAAAGAAGTGGAGCACAGCAGCCAGATCCAAGCAACACCCACCTGGAGGAATC
>NW_004524632.1:1774326-1775428 GCF_000260255.1 Octodon degus
TACCTTATAAGCTAAAGGGTCACCAAGCTTGAATATTTACAGTGAGACTGTAAAGATTCAGGCCATACCATTAATATATAAGTACTCAATGATGCTTGTTTCATTGGGATTAAAAGATCTTGCTTTGCCGGCTGGAACTACAAGTCCCAGCCCAGGTGCAGAGTGGGTGAGACCATCTTCCATCCCCTTGGGATGCCCCCCCAAACACTAAGTAGCACCTCCCACACCCTGCTCACCCAGTTGGAATTTCTGCCACATTCCAGGAACCCCCAAATCCAGTCCTAGCCCAGACCAGGTGAGTGTGTGGGAGAGCATCCGGCTACCCTGTGCCGGCAGGACCTACCTTTCCCATCCCAGGCACAGCATGGGTGAGAACCTCTTCTACCCCTCTGGGATGCCCCCAACACTTCACAGTACACACCCCAACCTGCCCACTGAGTAAGAAATTCTGTCGCACTCTGGGAACCCCCAGATGCAGTTCTATCCTGGGCCCAGTGAGTGTGTGGGAGAGCAGCCTCTCCCCCCTACTACACTTTGTCCCCTCCACAATAAGCTCAGAACAGGCATACAGGCCTGAGGTGAAACCCTGCAGCTGCAATCATTGCAGCGAGTATAGGGAACAGAACCACCCAGCCAGTCCAGGAGCAGAACATCTTGCCAGAGGGACACAACAGATTCATTCTAAAGAGCAACAACAGAAAGGAGCTGAGGACAGCAGGTGGGCCCAAGCCAGGCACAATTGGATAAATCCACACTTTGTAGATCTGCACCTGAACTTCAGTATGTGGTAAGGTTATAACTGCACCAAAGAACTACAAGAAAGATCAGAAGACAGTGCTACACAAAATGACAATGAGAAGGAGCAAAATGCAATCTCAGAATCCAAGCCCACCCATAACAAGTGTAAAGGACACTAACACAGAACAAATTGGGAATCACACAGCTGAAATCAATGAATCAACAGCTTCTGAAATAAAGAAATAGCTGCAGAAATGTATAGAGTAACTCAGATTGAAAATGCAAAAAGAAATCCCTGAATTAATAGCACCTACAGTAAAGAATCAAATGCAGAAACATATGGAGGAAAACCAATGCCCACCCA
>NW_004524632.1:1779098-1785472 GCF_000260255.1 Octodon degus
CATGTCTGCATCTTGTACAGCAATTAACCACTAGGATGAATGTATGCAATGTGTTAATTATTGAAACTGTCCTGCCAATTTGGTTTGAAACTGTCTCATTGCTATTTGTTTCTCAATAAAATTATGGAAAAATAAATAAATAAGTAAAATAAATAAAAGATCTTGCTTCATGGCATAGAAAGACAGCACTAAAGTAACTCTGACAAGCAGACATTGCAATGGCCTTAGGAGTGTAGGAATAGGGAATAGGGAATATATGACTGTAAAGCAGGTCTGAACTCAGTGAAAGGAAAAGAAAATGAAAATAGGATTGGGCAAGGAGAGATTCAACTTCTCAAATGCAGACCTGATGGGGGTTGACCAATCCAATGAAAAGTGGCCTGTTAGAGAACTTTAGCTTGGGCAGGAATTTTGCTCACTATTGGTGCAGGAGCAGCTGAGGAGACAGTAGTCTGGACTAGAAAGCCAGACAGTTCCTGCCAATGGCAGTGACTGAAGGCTTCCAGTTATCTACATTTCTTTCAGGTGAGTGACAAGTTTTTGCTTGAAGGGAGATCTGAGCAGCATATTGCGAGTCTGCTCCAACTGGTACCATGGTATTCTGCAAGATCAAAAAGCAGCTATGACCTTTACAGGTTCCTATAGTTCAAAGCTGAAATACTTGATAACTAAAAGATAAAAATTTCAAAAATGAAAGAGAAAACTTTGATGCATACTTTCAAATTGTATTCAGAACTGTGTGTGACGACTCAGGATACCATCCCTGTATCTTATGACTCAAGAGATTAGCACAATCACAGAAAGCCACAAATGAGTGCTGACTTGTAGACAGAAGTAGAATGAGATGAATTGAGACAAAGGAGACAAAGAAAAAAATCAACTTTTTTTTTTTTTCTGTATTGAAGGTGTAAGAAAGAATTGATTTGGGGTGTTGAGAAATTTTGAGTTTATCTTCAGTTCTGAATAAATGCTAAGTTTTTTAGTGTAAATTATTCTACTTTTTTGAGAAAGTTAATTTTTCAATCCATTCTTTTGGGAGCCCCGGAAGGTAAAATTGGTCAAATATGTGAAAGTGGCACTCAGCCTCAGTGCTTAAAGCAGTCAAGCTACCTCAATACTAAGATAAGTATCCTGACTGGTTAATGTCAGCTATTAGTCCCTAGGCAACCTTTTGTCACAAGTTACTAACTTTGAAAAGGCATACTATTGTTCTAGGGATTGTCTTAACAACCAGGAAGATAGGTCACCACCTGACCCAGCTCTAGTCTTTTTGTCTTTTTTCCTCACTTCTGCTGCTATTTCTCCCCCCGTACGAGGAATCACACAGAGTCCAACTGATCCCTACACTATTCAGTCAGGAATTCATTAACTATTTATTGAGTGTCTACTACAATTAATACTCTAATTGTTAGGCTACCATGCCAAGCATGGCAAAAACGGTGCTCATATTAAAACTATGATAATACAAAGAAAACTGGAGTCTCCATCATGATAGTTATGATAAAAGAAAATGAATGACACAGTCTATTATGAGAGACTAGAACTAAGGTGAGTTTCAACCTGGGCAGACTTGGGAGTGAGACATTTAATTTATAGAAATGCACTTCCATTGAGACTCATGGTGTGAGGAGGTCTAGGTCTTTTTGGTGGAACCAGAGATTGAACTCAGGCCCTTGCGTGTGCCAGGGAAGTGCTCATTTTGCTGAGCCATCTCCCCAGCCCGTAAGTCATTTTTAAAGCTGTAAAGAATTTACATTTCTGGAGAGTGGTCACAGAATGGTTCAAGAACTTAAATCAGAAAAAAGAAACTGTATTCCAGAAATTGACAAGGACAGGTGTGAGTAGAAGTGGAGCAACAGAAGGTGCCACCAGACAGGAGTCACAGAGGCAAGGAGGGCAGGTCACTGGGAGGTTGCAGTCACTTGTGCGATGGAAGGAACACTTCATCAATGGAAAGAGGCTTTTGTGTGACTGGGAAAGCCATGAACATTACTAAGTTAGAAACAACGGGAGAATAAAATTTTCGGTAGCTATTCTGTGTCCGTCAGAATTGACCATTACAAACCTATAGCGATATGTAAGTCTGCCCAGTTGTGCAATATTCTTTGCCAAACTAAGATGCTTACGGGAAGCAGGGGGAAAATCAACAGTTAATTCTATCAAGGGAGAATAAAAATTAACATTTCTTTCCTGTTTCTATGTAAATCATTTCAGAGAAAGGCTATAGAGGATAATTTAAAGAATATAAAGGATAATTTCGTACTGCGTGCTAAACAATACTGAGAAAGACAAAAAAAAAAGCTTAGTTCCTTTCATAAAATATTTGTTCTTGAAACAACTAAATGCCATACTTACCAATCAAGACCTGCAGCTTTCTTATGATATACACAAGTCATTTTATTGGTTCTACTAATCCAAAATCAGTGCATCTTATCTTCTGGCATTCCTTCCTGATTATTTTCTCCTATTTTAACACTTGCCATAAAATTTACCCAGTCTAAGGACAAAAATCCGTAAGTATCTGTCTTTTCTTTTTGTATGTTAGGGAAGTGTCTATAGGGTGTTCAGGGTCTCACTACTAGATCTGACTCATCGTGATCTGCCTGTTTACAGCCTCCCAAGAGCTGGGATTACAGGCACAAGCCACCACGCCCAGTCTCAATTGCTGTCTCAGCACACCCCATGGGTGGGACTGGCACGGCAGGCCCCGGGATCAAATCCCTAGCCCCTGCATCTGCTTGCAGGCACTTTAATCCACTGAGCTATTTGGCAGGCCCTAAATTTGAGATGGATTTTTTAAATTTCATTTTTATTTTTTGGCTACTTCAGGCTGCCTTAAGGGCAGGTGTGCTGCAGCTTCTGGAGATGGGGAGAAAACTGCGGTACTATGTACCTGGCTGCATTTGGCCAAGTGGCACTTTAAACAACTGAGCTATTCAGCAAGGCCCCCAATAAATATCTTTTCTCGACTCCTCCCTTCTAAGACATTTCAAATTCACTGCTAAGAATTTTTTTTTTTTTAACTTGAACATTTTAAGTAAGTTTAACTTTGTTCAAATAAGTGTTTCTGGTATGTTTTGCTTGTCTGTTCTTATTTTGGATTTCTTTTTGGTATTCAGTGTACAATATGAAATTAGGAGTGTTCTGATGACTGCTGATGGCTAGTGATATATGCAAAAGAACTAAGAGTATTTGCAAAAGGGTGTTGCTTTGATGAAATTCTGAGCCTCAATGGAAGAGGAAGAAAGTGAACACATCAAGGAACTAAATGTAAGCTATAGATATGGCAAACTCGGCACAATTCACATTGGAGTTTGGGTAATTCTTTGCTTGGGGAGTGGGCTGTACAAGATAATTAGCAGCATCACTGGCCTCTTACACAATATCAATATGTCACCCCCAGCAGTAATTATCAAAAAATCTCATCTGACATTACTATAGTTCTTACAGGGTAACGTTTCCCCCAGGTGAGAATCAGCAGGTCATGGTGGGAATGGTGGCGTCTTTATTGGTTATCTAAACTATGCCAGTTAAGTATTTTGGTGGCATTTCTGGAGTCAGTAAATGATCAAGATAAGTAGGTAAATAGGCAAAATGATTTCCAAGATAGTGCAGTCTCAGGCTTTGTTTTTCCCCTAGCATATGTTCATGAGAATGGCTGAGCGATATGCAGTAGAGTTGAAAATATCCATATGAGGATCATAGTCTTGATGGAAATGTGAGATGTGCTAATGTGCATAAATCAGTTAATTCAGAGAGTGCCACAGGATGAATAGATAAAAAGTCTGGTCGTCTTCTTAATGTGAATTTTCTTTTTGTGATTGTCATTAAAAGATAAACACATCTGAAATTTTACATGTAAATATGTTCATACTTGGATTAAAAGACCATAGAAGTGATACTGACAAAATAAGCTTCCAATTAGTAACAAAGCCAATTTATTTTAATGGCACTTATATACTCTTCTCCCTAAAATAAATGTTTCTTAGGAACAAATTGACTTTGATATTAAATACATGTTGAAAGAAAAGAGCTTCTCCACCTATCTTGATTCTATGACAGTGAGGCCACATACAGAGCTTGAGAAATTATTTAACTCCATAGAAAGAGATGAGAAATGGGCCCGATGAGTCTTACATATTCAGTAAATGTTATTGCTCATCATAAATTAGATTTAATGATAATCAAATCCAACAACATCAAAAGTAGTGCAGATGAACAGAGTACTATCCAGTGTAGATGTCAGTATAAAATCTGATTCTATACAAGCATGGAAGGGAAGACTTTATTTTATCAAGACCACTTTTCTATAGCATTAACATTAGTTGACAACCAATAATTAAATTAAAGTTTAAGCCAAGTGTGTGATTAGAGAATGTTACCACCAAATTTAGACCTCACTTTTTTTTTGTAATTCAACAGAGACTGCTGGGACATCCAGGCACATACTTGACATCTGCAGAAAGCCTACAATCTTCCTTTTACCTAGGACCGACCTCTGATTGTAATTCTTCTTCCCCTTATTCCTAGATTTATAACATTTGGTCACAAGGGCACTTTAACTTTTTAGAAATACCCTCACTACCGTTTTAGAGCTGCAATTGCAATTCTAAATGCAGATTTAGATAAAGGCAATCTGGGGTTGGGTCAGCGTGATTGAAAACAATATTTTTAACCCTAGAGACTAACATTTTCACTGGAAAGCATCAAGCGAGCTAGTTAATACAGACTCTTCAACCAAACCTGCTGGTTGCCTTTTTATAGCCAAAGTGGAAGTCTTAGAAAGGAGTGTACATCTTGGCCCATAAAATTATATCTTTTCTAATTATGGGGGATAGATTTTTCCTGATCATGCACCCTCAATAATGCTAGTGAATCACACCATTGAGGTTGTAGCATCAAAGAGGTAAGCAATTATTTTCTCCCAAAAAGTCTTCATTGTATTTCAAGGAGAAAGTAGTAAAGGGACCCTAATGGTGTTTTTCCACATACAAAATTAAAACAGAAACAATGTCTTCCAGAAAGACTTTCTTACCTGGTTTTATTCTTTCCACTACAACTACATGAAACAATACTCCCCCTTTTTCTCTGAAATGGACATTCAATTTTTCTTCAAAACTACATCCTTATGATTTTTTTTCCTCTAGCCTTCCTATTCTCCCTTCTTTTCTTCCTCCCCCATTCACTTCTCTTCTTTTCTTTCTCTTCCCCGTTCTCTCCTCTTTTCCTTCTTTGATGAGGAAAAGAAGTTGAAGGCCTCCTTTTCTTTCAACATAGATACACACCTATCAAGCACCTCTAACGTACATTTAGAAACCAAACTTCAGACTTAAAGGTGTGTACATACTAGGTGATTTATTAGTTCTTGCTTACCATGGACTTCTTAAACTTAGACATAGCTTTTTCTGGAATCTAAAGTGAGAATGATAGGATAAAATAGACTCATTCTCAGTATTTAAATCCCAACTTGAAATATCCACACCAGAAGGTGAAGCAAAACTGCTCAGTGCATGATGCCTGGGAAAACAGCAGCAGAGAAGCCAAGAAGGGGCAAGGAGCAAGTGAGAGACCCCAGGGCCACACCTCTATGGCCCACACAGACATATCTGGAAGCATGTTCCTCCAATCCTCAGGTTGATTTCCAAGCCAAAAAGGCTGAAACTCTACTTTACTGGATGCATCCCACCATGTTATGCAACTTGCTACCCAGACACATCTCCTTAAACCAAACTTAATCTCAAAATACAGACATTCGCAAATTTGTGTTATCACCCCAAATAGTACAACTATCCTGTGTAAAATCAGAAAAACAACAATTCTTTCCCTGTAGTTTCAAAAGTTCCAAAAGTTCAAATCCATGTCACTTCAAAGACTCAAAATCTAGCTCTTAGTTGTGAACCTGACCCGGACTCTACTGTCCATGTGCCTCATCAGAATTCTGATTATCTGTGCTCTAACCAGAGTCACATAGCAGGCTCTTCTTATGGCATTGTAAGGCATACATGGCCTATTTATATAAATACAAATACATATACATGCACATTCATACCCCATATAACACTAAGTTGTTATATATAACAACACTATATATATATATATATATATATATATATATATATATATATATATATATATGGTAGTCTGGCTGGATATATACAGAACTACAAAGTTTGTAGGAGATTAGAATTGGTAGTGTATCCAAAGGCAAATTGAACTTTATTTGTATACAATATGAAAAATAAAATCAGAGTTTTATGTAATGATTGCAAAGTTAAAGAAGTATTTGAAAACTGGATTATAAAATATTACCTTGCATATTGTCTGTCTTGAACATTTCACTTTTTTTTTTTTTTTTTTTTTTTTTTTTTTTTTTT
>NW_004524632.1:1793604-1798251 GCF_000260255.1 Octodon degus
TCCACACACTCACCAGACCTGGGCTAGGACAGGGTCTGGGGGTTCCCGGAACTCAGCAGAAATTCCTACTCTGCGGGAAGGGTGGGGGAGGTACGGCGGAGTGGTGGGGGGCGGCCCAAGGGGGTGGGAGAGGGTCCGGCCCACGCTGAGCCTGGGTTGGGACTGGTCCTGCTGGCGCAGGGTAGCAGGAAGCTCCCCACACACTCACCGGACCTGGCCTAGGACTGTAAATTTATTTAATTCTTGAATCCTTTCTTGTGAAAAATACTATACTAATTTGCCTATGACTTTCCTAAATTATGCAGTTTAAAACAGCAGATGTGTTTGGTAGTTCTGGAGGCTGGATGTTGAAGTCACAGAGTCAGCAGGGACATGCTTCCTCTGCAACTCTAGTTAGTATCCTTCTTTACTTCTTCCTAGCTTTTGTCCTGTTGGCGTCCTGTGGTCCTTGATTTATATAGTCCAGTTTCCACTTCAGTCTTTTCAAAATGTGCTCTTTGTGTGTCTTTATTTTATATTTCTTTTGCATGTGCTTATCTGCGTATCCAGAATTTATTTTTCTAAGGACCAACCTTAGTGGTTTAGGGTCACCTTCCCGATCTTCTTTTAACTTGATTAGTCTTGTGAAGATCCTGTTTTCAGATAAAGTCGTATCATGGGGCATTAGGTTCTTCAATATTGAGAGAAGGTCACATTTTAGCTAAACTTAGGTAGCTACTATCATTGTTATTCCTATTTTAAATCAATAGTTTCAGCAGTCCGTGCGCCCCACCCTGGTCAGGTCACTGCTCTGGTCTGCTCCGCTCTGCTCCCAGCTGTGCATCATGCTGCAGTCGCCAAGAGAAGACGGCCGTGCCTCCCATATACATCGATCTTGGCAAGTCTGCCTGGGATGTCTTCACTGAGGGCTACGGGTCTGAGAATGGATTGGAATTCACCAGCCAACACAGAGACCACCAAAGTGACAGGCAGTCTGGAAACTAAGTACAGGTGGACCGAGTACGGCCTGACGTTCACGGAGAATTGGAACACAGACAACACCCTCGGCAACGAGATCACCGCGGAGGACCAGCTCGCATGAGGACTGAAGCTGACCTTCGGTTCATCCTTCTCGCCTAGCTAACACGGGGCGGGGGGTGGAATGCGAAGATCAAGACGGGGTGCAAGCAAGTGAGCACACCACACTGCGACGTGGACATCGACATCGAGGGGCCTTCGGTCCGTGGCACCCTGGGGCTGGGCTACGAGGGCTGGCTGGCTGGCTACCAGATGAATTTTGTGACTGCGAAGTCCCGAGTGACCCAGAGCAGCTTTGCTGTTGGCTGCAAGATGGATGAGTCCCAGCTTCACACTATATGGGAATGAGGGTACAGAATCTGGTGGCTCCATTTACCAGGTGAACGAGAAGGTGGGGACCGCTGCCAGGCTTGCCTGGACAGCAGGAAACAGCAGCACTCGCTTCGGCATAGCATCCAAGTATCAGATCGACCCTGATGCCTGATGCTTGCCAAAGTGAACAACTCCAGCCTGATTGGTTTAGGAAGCACTCACACCCTAAAGCCAGGAATCAAACTGCCGCTGTCAGCTCTGCTGGATGGCAAAGGTGTCATCGCCGGTGGTCACAAACTTGGTCTAGGACCGGAATTTCAAGTACAAATGCATAATGTGCAATTGTTAATTTTAAACTATCTTGCAACATCGCTACCTTCAGGATTTAGTGTACCTTTTCATGTTGTATGTCTGGGATGCAAGAATTGCTAAAAAGTCTTGTTAGACTTCCAGGTTAAAAATGATTCAGCTTTAAGGTGTTACAGATTCAGAGGTACAGAAGAAACCTGATTCCAAAAAAGGACCTTTCAGCAGTACAAAAGGGGAGACTTGGTGGCCCCCTAGCAATGCCAGATTCCTTTTTGAAAAGACATTTAGACATGGCTGCAAGTGGAAGCTGATAATGTGTGGGCACTTTGCAATTCTGTGTTGAGTACATGAACGAATTGTCACTTTCTGAGAATCATATCCGGGCTTCCTAACCCTGACTGGTGAGAAGCTCATGGCTTGCTGGTGTCTACAAACTCATCTGAAAGGGACTTTTTTAGACAGACCTTCATACTCTGCTCCCACCCCAGCCCCTCATCACCTCTTTTACACCAGAAGTCGTCTACAGGGTGCAGTAGCTGTTTCTTTTGTGCCATTTTGGGGTGGAGAGGGGCATATAATGCAGCCAATCATTCAGAATTTAATTCTTCTTCGTGTTGTGTTTTTTTTTTTTTTTTTTCCTCATGCACCAGTGTATACCAGCTGCAAGCTGGGAAGTGTGCCTGACTGTTATCACACGGTGATGACACTAGGAATCTAAATCGGGCATTTGCTGTGTTCTTACCACTCAGTTTATTTTTCAGCAGTTTACTGGGTACATTGTAGAGTCTTCCATTTTGTGCGGATCCTCCCCTTCAAATGTCATAATTAACATCACTTCAAATAAAATTTGAATAAAATATGGAAACCTCAAAAAAAAATCAAAGGTTTTAGTAATTTCCAGCATTGCACACATAGTAAGTGCCAGAGAAAACATTTAAATCCATTCTGACTCCAAAATCTGTGTTAACAGCCACATCTGTAAGTCATTTATAATACTTATTTCTCGATAGTTTTGTGTTCTTTAAAGAGCAGGTACTTAGCCATTAGTGCAATAACTGATATGCATTCAAGATTTGAGCTAAGCTTCAGTCATCTTTTGGATGATTTTTAAATCATAGTTATTATCTACAAGAGAGAAAAGGCAGAGTGACGCGCCCTACTTCGAGTTCTTACTCAAGTTGAATTTGAAGGGAAGCTTTTAATTGAAAGATTATGTGTTTAAATAAATATAATTTCAATTGGTTATGGACAGCATCTTATATTTCTAAAGGTATTTCTCTTGATCATCTGTCATCTAATAGCTCTTACTAACATCAGGTGAATACAGAGATAAAATATAAAGTAAGTATAAAACAGCTCAATCAAAAGAAATCGAAAGACATTGTGAAACTTACAACTCTTCTGTTTTGTTTTGTTTTTTCCTGAGCATGACAGAAGGAAGGTCCTACTCCATTGAACAATCATGCCTGTAAAAATTAACAAGAGCCAAGTTGAACTTTGTAAGTTTACCCAAAGAATGACCTCATTACGTAAAAGGTAAGTGAATTCATGTTTCCCTGGAACAGCAGGGGAACATACCTGTTTTTCAATTGCAGGTACATCAGCAAGTTCCCTTTAGAGTGGAGCGTAGGTTATTAAACAATTAAATAAACGTAGTCCTTCTGTGCACCAGCAGTTTAAATGACTTATTGTATAGTTAATCAGTAATGCTTAATCAGCATGTCGATGGTTAACCATTTGGCTTAGGGATATGGGCAATGTCTTTGTGTTGGGAATTGCAGAACTGAAGTTGGATAAAATAATTTCAGCATGGGAGCAAAGAAAGCCAGAGACGAGGGAATTTTGTTGCTTCTGCGAACATGACGATTACGCAGTTTGCCCCCACCTCAACCACAATGTACCTCAACCGAATTCAAAGCATTCAAAATGTAAATGACAAACACCTGGACATTTCCTTCAGGGTGTTGCCAGACGCATTCAACAACTGATCTGAATTTGTCCATAAAGGCAGTTTTGCATTCAACCTTCATCTGATGGTATCCAGGAAGTAATAGTAACAATAATAATGCTAATAATATTATAGAGCCGAGATGGAATAACACAGATGTAAGATGCAAAGGAAGGCTTCATTGACATTGGACGCTTGTCTGAAATTCCACTTCCACTGCGCTTAAGGGGTTTATGGACAGGTATGACACTTTGCAGCCCTATTGTCTTTAGAGTGTCAAAATATTGGTGCTAAAGTATGTGGATGGTATACCAGAAGGCAACGTATTTGCTTTTCTTTACTCCAACGACACAGGGGAAGGTAACTCAGGACGCTATTCCATGTGATGAGGCTATTTAATCAAAATAAGCACTGCTCTGCCTTAGAGATCTACTTACCAAGATGTAACATCAATAGATATCAGCAATACAATAATTTAAAAGCAAAAGAAGGATAAAGATTGAGGAAGCATTGTAGAAAGAAAGAAAGTCGATGGCAGAAGATAAGTTTTCAAAATATGAGTAATATGTGGGAATCAGAATAAAATTTAAATATATTTTCAGAAAACTCAAACTAAAATAGATTTGAATCAAAGATAAAAAAAACTTACCTCTTGCTTATGTGTAAGTTTCGGTTAACTAAGTCTAAGGCTGAGACATCATGTTTGGACCACTAAGTTCTCAAATACCTGAAGCTGATTTCTCTCATGTCTGGATTTTCATTTTCATATTCCAATGCCATATCCATGCTTCAGGCAATAGGAAAGAGAAGTGTATATAGCAAAAAAAGGTTTAAAAATACACACTAGGGACTGGCCAGATAGCTCAGCAGACACGGGGATGGGTATTTGACCCCTGGCATGCCGGCTGCACCTCTGGGGTACGCTGAGACTGGGTGTAGTGGTATGCGCCTGTAATCCCAGCTCTTGAGAGGTTGAAAAAAGGAGGATCACTATGAATCCTGTATAGTGAGACCCTGTAGACCCTGTACTAAATACAAAATAATAATAATTATTATTAAAA
>NW_004524632.1:1798351-1799417 GCF_000260255.1 Octodon degus
GCTGGCCTTGAGCTCACTTTTTTAGCCCAGGCTGGTCTCAAACTTGCAACAGTCTTCTTGCTTCAGCCTCCTAAATCCTAGTACTACAAGCCTTCACCACTAGCTCTGGTGTTTGACAATTTAACTTAAAAGTATTACCATAGCAAGGGAATAGGATTCACTCTTTTATTGGCACTCCTTTTTAAGGTAACTCTTCCCAAACTATTCCATCTTGTTTAATCTTTTAAAGGTAAATTCAGGGAGTTTAATTACTATTACATGAAAGAAGCATAATATTTTCTTCTCAAACAGCCCTTGGAAAGACTATCCCATCTCATGAATGTGTCCTACAACACCTAGCAAGCATTTCTCTTATGAAAGTCGTTGGTGATACCATGCTGTAAGTCCCTTCTCTGTCATTTCTAATAGATAGCAGTTGGCCTCTGAGACAGAGGGCCCCTGATGATCTACAATTTTGGTGTGTACCCTGTATTGCAACAAACTTTCCTTGAACATGGACATCTCCTCCTGAGTGATTGTAGTGGACAAAGTACAACAGAAGTGAGAGACCTCAGTCCCAGGAGTAAGTTATAAAAAGACTCTCCATGAGAGGCAGTCTCTTCTGATCTCGCTTGAATCCTCACACTGGAATAAGACAACTGCCCTCTGGAATGGTTTCAGTAGTTAAAGCCTAGGATTTGCCAACAACTATGAGTATGATTACAAATCAATGCCTTTCTGACTCATCACCAGTGAGAGCTTTAGATGAAGTCTAAGGCCTACCCAACAGTGTGGTAGCAATCTCTTAAGAGACCCTCAGATAGAGTCACACAGTTAAACCACACCTAGACACCTGACATAAAAATTATGAGATGATACACGACTTCTCATGAAAGCTGCAGATTTGTGGTATGAATAATCTTACTTCTGTACTATTGAGATACCTTGTTCTCTCCCTCTATAAAAGACATTAAAAGCAATTATTCATAGAGACTATCAAACTTAATAAAAACAGTAGGCATTATTCTAAACATGTTACATATGTAAATTTATTTAATTCTTTTTTTCAAAGTTTTATTCATAAACA
>NW_004524632.1:1799517-1810530 GCF_000260255.1 Octodon degus
CACACTAAATGTCTGTTAAAGGTGGTTTCTGCAAATTGCCACAAATTTCTGAAAATATATCTTGATTGGAACCTTGTAAGGTAACTAGAACTCTCAGTGCAAAAGAACCTGAAAAGAGGAGTCTATTTTGGATGACCAAATGCTCTCCTAAAAAGCTAAGCTCCACTAGCCAGCTAAATAGCTGATTAGCTCAACAGACAGCTTAATTCCATGGAGATAATATTTTGAAAGCATAATAAAGCAAAAATTTTCTCCACTTGATGATTTTAACCCCATACCATTTTGTTTAGCCTATTTTGTTCACATGAAAGTTATATGCTTAACCTAAAATATTTGTTAATTCGTTCATTTCTACATTTATCATCTATAAAATTTTTCTTGACTAGAAAAGATTATTTAAAAGTCTGACTGCCTGGCCAAATAGCTCAGCAGATTAAAGCACTTGCACGCAGGGACAGGGGCTGGAGTGTTATATCCCCAGACCTGCTGTGCCACCCCAACCTGGGGGGCATGCTGGGACAGCAATTGAGACTGGGCACGGTGGCATGTGCCTGTAATCCCAGCACTTGGGAGACTGTAAACAGGCGGATCACTACAAGTCCGATCTAGTAGTGAGCCCCTGAACACCCTGTAGACCCTTGCCTAAAATAAAAAAAAAAAAAAGTTCGAATTACTTTCAATTTAAAATACTGATAAAAGAGAAGGTAGTCTGAATAGCTACTGAAATGAAGATATAGAGATCAAAACTCTTACACACTAGTTTGTCATGGTGTGTAACGCATTAGCAGATAGAGATGGCCACAGATATTTTTGGTCCTCCTCTTTCTGGGAAATCAAAGGTGAGTGTCCCCTTACCATGAATATTGACCTATTTTTACTAGTGGAATGTTGTAGAATTATTGCTACACTGGTTGCTTGGTTCAGGCTTTAAAATACTATCCAAGTGCAGGGGAGATAGCCCAGAAGGAGGTACCTGCCTGGCAAGTGCAGGGACCTGAGGTTGGTCTCTGGTACACCATGCCATGTCGGCCCCAGAAGAGGGAGTGATGGTGTATACCCATAACCCCAGCACTGAGGAGGTTGAGATAGGACAATCACTATGAGTCTGAATTGTGTAGTGAGAGCCTGTATCCAATAAATGCATTTTTTTTTTAAAAAAGTACTATCTACTTCCTCATCCTTTTCCTTAAAAATGTTCATTCTGGCAAAAGCAAGCCAGTGTGTAAAATTTCTGTCCTAACATTATCATGCTGTGCGGAAGCCCAAGCTTGATATGGAAAAGGCTATATGGAAAGAGAAAGGCCCAAGGAACCAGCCACTCCAATCATCCCATCTGAGGTGCAAAGCAGGTGAGTGAGTGAAGGGGTCACCTTAGACACTCCTTGTTAGTAGAAAAACATGGAGAAGAACCGAAGAATCTAGGGGCTGGCCCGAACCCAGAACTATGATCCCAGATGTGTGGTCTCATCAAACTCTCTAAGCGCATTGTATCCTTTCAAGTTAACCCAGCTGAGATTCCAAGCTACTTGGAACAGAGGCAAACTGCCCTTCATGCATCTTAAATGCCTGACCTAAAAATTATTCATATGGTAAAATATTTGTTTTTTGGGATGACATTTGTATTCTGCAGAACATAATTGGAATTTATTCAATAAGCCAGGAATTTTCTTTTATTATAAATAACCTGACTCTAACAGTAGTCATATAAAACATATTTCTTATTTTTCCCTCTCTCCCAGAGAAAATAATGTCTGAGTGAGGCAAGACATTCTTCAAATGTAGCATTGTATTCCTTTTGTATCCACTGAAGCCTGCTATTTTTGTAGTCTAATAGATAGTTTATGTTGTAAGATTTATATTTAGTTTATCAATCAGTGAATTAGGATATTACTTCATTTATAACATGTTAAATGATGCATAAATGTAATACAATACAAATGAAACAGGATAAACTGTAGAAATGTATATACAAATTTGATTCAATATGTTCTCAATTGCTTTTGCCCTCTGTCAGTGTGATTGCTTTTGCGTAATCTATGCCTCTAATTATCCCTTCCTCTGCTTTGCATATAAATAGCTAATTAGATAGTGTCCCTGTCAGCTATGAAGTATATAATATCCAAAGACATACTCCTTTAGAAATTTAATTTAAGATAACAGATTGCACCAACCCATTGAAAAACCTCAAGATTCTCATTTGTTGAATCATTTGATATTTTAATTTGAAGTCAGAAATGTCAAATGTAAATCAAAGTATTGGTCCAAATAATTTTCTTATTTTGAAAAATTCTATTGGGTACTAGAGACTCCATTTCTTCTTCTTCTTTTTTCTTTTAGTGGAACCAGGGGTTGAACTCCGGCCCTTGTGCTTACCAGGCAAGTGCTTATGCTACTGAGCCATCTCTCCAGCCCCATTTCTTCTTCTTACTTAAGATTAACTTAGTGCCTGAAAATAAGAACAATGGAAATTAAGACTATTTTTTTTTGTGGGTGGGTGGGAATAGAATTTACAAAAACTCCCAGGAGAAGAAAAAAAAAAAAAAAAAGAATAGCTCAGGTCTGTAACTTGGGTGTCAGAAGCAACAGTGTTATTGGCAATACTGAATAAGAACTCTTAATACACAAAGCTTTCATTGCGCGTGCATGTGTGTGTGTGTGTGTGTGTGTGTGTGTTATAGGCAATGCTATGCAAGAATTACTATTACAGAAAATAGATGCTGTACATGATTGGAATAATTAGTCCTTGGGGTAGAAGAGAATTTCAGAGTACTGGTGGACTCTGCTTAGGAACGCTGCCACAGGAAAGCCCCAGGCTTCTCAAAATAAGGATGCACACCGTCTTTCTTTGGAGAAAGGATGAGTGAGATTCTTTAATAAAAATGCACTAGCTGGGAAGCCAGACAGATCCGGTTCATACCCAGGGGCACCGGTTCAATCATTGGCTGCAAATATCAGAAGCTTAATTTGGTTTATTTAAGCACACAGGAGACTTATAGGAAGGGTTTGTGGGAAGTTCTCATACTGGAATTCTGATGAATGCACCATAAGTAAGAATCAAGGGAGGCCGAGCTCCAACACTGTGCTCAAAAAATTCTAGCAACAACCACCGTGGTCTGGCCATGCTGCTGCATACCATAATTCCAGCACTCTGGAGACTGAGGCAGGAAGATTTTGGAGAATTCAAGGCCAGCCTGGGCTATATAGTTAGTTGGTTCATGTCCAGCCTGAATTGTCTCAGTCCCTAGCAAATCCAGAAATCTCTAATGAAAACTGTCATTAAGGGTTACACTTTGCCTGCTATCAGCACAGACGACCCTGAATAATAATTTCTATGCTTTGATTTTGTATGTGCATTCCATTTGACTGGAACAATTTGTATCACTACTTCAATATTTGAAGCTACACTGAGGTCACTTGGCCAAGTTTTAGGTGGTAGCCAGGAAAGGAATATTTATTCCTCCATCTTCAATATCCTCAGTGGGACTAAAGACATTCACTCAGTAGAAATCCCCAGCTCCATTAACAGAGCTTAAGTAGGTATTCTAGGTATTTAGCTTTAATAAAACCTATATCACACTTAGTTAAGAGCAAGTCCAATGTAGACATTAGCTCTGTATTATTTCCACGGTCCATCTACTATGAGGGAATGTAAAACCTGGTTTCCTCTGAAGGAATTCAGTTTCACCACCTTGGCAAATGAAGAGATCTCATCTCCAAGTAAAAGCCCTTCATCCTGTAGAAGCAATGGGAGCAACATCTTACTCTCTTAATCCCTCTGAGGCTTCCTTAATTCAACATCAGAGAGATTATAAAGGAGCCCTAGGAGCATCACTCTCCATGTACTATACTTTTAGCTTCACAAAAACTTCCAGAAATCACTTCATGCTGGTGTGGTTTTTTTTTTTTAAACACTTTCTATTCATTTTAATGAGAAAGATGTACATGTAGCGCTTCACTAATTTCCTTTCTTTTTCTTTTTTTGGTGGTACCAGGGATCAAACTCAGGACCTTGCACTTGCCGCACAAGCACTGATTCCACTGAGCTATGTCCCCAGCCCACGTGTTTTTCGTTTGTTTTTGGTACTTGGAATTGACCTCAGGACCTCATGCTTGCCAGGCAGTCACTGTTCCACTGAGCCATATCACCAGCTCAGTATTTTCTCTTTCATTGTTATTTTCCATCCATCACCCAATCTTAGTTAGACCCCTCGCATTTCCTTTCCTCTAAACAGTATAGCCTGTACATATCTTTCTCTTCTTTTTTTCTCTGATCCTCAACTCTGGAAATACTTCCATCACACCAGTCTATATCCTTTTTACTGTTGATTTTAGATATTTGAAAGTGTCACCTTCAGCATTGACAGAATTTTCTGTTTTCTTCTTCCCTAAACATCCTCACATTCCAATCTCAGTCTCTTTATAGATTGCCCAGTATGCCTCATTATTAGTGTAGTTTACTTATCACATATAACCTCCCTTCTTCACACTTTAGTTCCTCTCCAATGGTTTGCTTATCTTATTTTTATTTATCTCTGATGACTTGCACAATATTAGTGCTTCTGTTACTTGGTCTCCTATTTCCTTGCCCACTATTATGTGTAAATAAGTACTTCAGTACTTCATGTGCACGACTCAGATCTTGTCAGAACTCATACTCTTATAACTTTAGAAGTCAGGTGAGCTTGTAAATGCAGTTATCAAATCATAAAATATCTTCCTGATCCATTCAATTTTCCATTTCCTAGAGTTTATTCACATTATATTCTTCCTTTTCAAATGTCTAGCATCAGCTCTGCCAGTCTTATCCTCAGTTAATTAATTCATCTTCTTCTCAAGGTAAAATGAACAATTAGAAATAACTTCCATATATTTCAACCACAACTATCTACTCACCTGACAGCATCTGTACTAATATATCTTGTTTTTACATCTTTTGCAGTGGATTAATTCCCCACACTTTTGTCCAAAACTCATACCCGTATATGGACAATCAACTTTGGCCTGTTAGCTACCTAGAAAATTCTTAAGAAAAATCTGCTCTAAGAGTTCTTTATTTTCTTTCCCCTGTATCAGAAATTCCTTCACTTACTGGATCACTCATTCCAGTTTATAAACATGCTGATATTTTTCACAACTAAGCCAATCAAACAAAAATACAGGAAAAACTTATACTTCCTTCACTACACAGTGCACTTTTCAGTTTGTAAATGAAACAGAATGCCTGAAAAGAAATCTCTCTACTCTTAATTTCTAATTTTCCTGCTCAATTCAAATATTTGCTCTTAAACTTCCATTAGAGTTTTGCCATCATTGATTATGTGCTTTAGAGATCATGAATAAATTCATTGTACTAAATTCAATGATCACTTTATTTTTTTAAAGTCTACATAATAGTAAAACAAAACAAAACAAAATACATATGCATTAAAAATGATAGGAAATAGAACATATAAAGATGATTTAAAACTCAGGCCTAGAAAACTCAATGACCCAATCCAAAAATGGGCATTTGAGATGAATATATGTTTCACAAATGAAGAGATACAAATGGCAAATAAACATATGAAAAAATGTTCAACATCATTGGTCATTCAAGAAATGCAAATTAAAACAATACTCAGATACTATCTTATGCCAGAAAGAATGGCTGTCACCAACAAGTCAACCAATAACAAATGCTGAAGAGGCTGTGGGGAAAAAGGATCCCTTATCCACTGTTGGTGGGAGTGCAGGCTGGTACAACCATTATGGAAATCAGTACGGAGCCTCCTCAAAAAACCAGGATTGGAGGTCACATTCAAACCAGCTACTCTACTCCTAGGTATTTTTCCAAAAGAACTGAAATCATCATACTACAGTGATATAGCTGCACCCACACTTATAGCACTACAGTTTGTCAGAGCCAATGATAATTTCTTGATACTTACTTTTGAAAATCTTATTATAAATATGTTTTTTCTTAGTTGATCCCATCTTTTTCCCTTAGATAATTTTCTTCACTTGGTTTTTAGACCATTGCATGTCTTTTTTTTAAATCCTTAATCATTATTCTTTATTCATTGTCTTTAAGGATTCCGTCACAACAACCATCTTGTTGTATTTATGCTTGGCATGTTAGGTCTTGCTCCGTTATTCTGACTCACTGCTTGTCTTTATCTACATATTCTTCCTGAAGTATGCTCATTGTATGTCTCCATAATTTGTCTCTTATGCTTCAGCCCAGCCTAGGCCAATCCAGCTCAGTCTAGGCCCTTCTCTAACTTCCCACATCTTCTACCCAACTAATTATTGAACACAACATGTTGAAGGTTACATCAGTCAGCTTTCCCATCCCTCAGACATAGCACTCAACATCCAGAAATTAAAGGAAGAGAACTCTAATTTGGCTAATAGTTTCAGATAACTCAATCTATTTTCAGCTAGTTCCAAGGCAGAGAAATACAGCAGAAGAGTGTGGCAGACTAAATACATTCAATTCACAGTGGCGAGGAATCAGAGCAATGGGACAACACCAGAAAAGGAACAGATGAAGAACCAGATATATTACATCAGGCTGTGACTTCAAGATCCACCCAGACCCACCCAGGAGCAAGATGTTACTCTGACCATGGGTGGATCCCAAAGCCAATCAAATCGATAATCTATCTTAACTGTCACAGTCCACCCCTTGTCAGTTGGCTGTTCAGAACAATGGAACAGTGTAAATATTTTTTATGCACATAAGAGAATAACAGGATAGAAAAGAACAGGATCAGTATACGTTTGAGACACAGTAGGGAAAACACCAACTCTTATGCTTCATCTGGAGCACATGCTGGTTGCACAGCCCTACCTTTAAGGCCTTTCTGGTTGCAGAATCCATAGTCTCTCTCTTACACTGGTTCTATTTATGATTTGCAGTTTTTCTCAACACACGTTTCACATTCTCAGGATCTCTGACTTCCTTGGGTTCTCCATGCCATCTTTGTGTTTATTTCCACAGCTTTATGCATTATAATTTTAGATGCTTCTTGCTTGGCCTCAGAGGTCTTCCTTTGCAATCTGGGTGGAAAACTTTCTGACCCCGCAATAGTTGCATTCTTCATGCAAGTAAAGCCAGCATCATATGCACAACTTTGCTGTCTGCTCTCAGCAAAAGCTGTAGCAGGGCCACCTTGGATTATGGCCGTAGAGGCCTCTGAATGCTTGCACAGATGAACATGGAAATTATACCAATTTCCCATGAATGCCTCCATGAACAGGGGCCATAAAGACCATCTTCTTAAATGAAAGGTTGACACTTTTGCACCCTTCAGCCTACAATGAGTGGGGCCTTACTGAATTCTGAGATGTCTCTAAGGTAGCTGTTTTTTCATTCCCGTGTAAAGTACTTGGCTTCTATTTAATGGTGCTAATTTCTTCAGGAATAACACTTCTTTTAACCTCATACCTGATATATTATTCTTTTGGGGATGACATTTAAGTTTTAATTTATTTTCTCTTCTATTTTTTGCTTTTCTCAATGCAAAGCAGGCCAAAAGCATCTAACAATATTCATGACACAGCTTTTACGTGGCGTGGCCTTGAAATTTCTCATGGAAGATCAATTAATATACTGCCATTTGTATGGTTCTGCTATAAAGTCTGAGGACATGGGCAAAATATGTGCATATTTACTTTCCAAGTGTAGTACACATGGAATCTAATCCAACTAATCAAGAAAATCATCAACTTTATCATGTCTGCATGACCAAAACCATTTGACCTTGACTTGTGTTGTCTGCATTTCTAGCACCTGTCTGGTTTTTCAGTCTGTAACTAGAATTTCTCATTAGTCTCTAGTTATTGTATTCCAGGGCTTCTCCGAGACTACATCCCCAAACTTTCTCAAACTCTTCCAGCCAGACAGTTCCAAATGCTTTTGAACTATTTGACCACTTATGATCATCAATAGCCTTATTACTTGGTACACTTAGGTTTCTCTGTCCATGAAACAAATACTTGATGCTCGTAACTTAAAGAAGGAGTAGCTTACTTTGGTTTGTGTTCTCAGGTGACTCAGTCCATGACAGAGACAGAAACATCTTGTTGAATTTTGTGACAGAGCAAAGATGGTTATTGCTTGGTGGTTAAGAAACAGAAGAGGTGAAGAGCATGAAAAAGAATGAGGTGAAGGACCAGATACAGTACCCAACATTAATTCCTCCATAACCTACCCAGCCATATCTAGTAGTGTACTTTTACTAACTTCCTGGGTGATCACAAAGCCAGCCAAACTAACAACCTACCTTAATCATGACACATATCTAGTATTCATCTTATACTTAACATCTTGATCTTGGTTGGTCCTCTATCAACTGACTTTTTCATTTCCACCGATGGACATTGTCTTTCCAGTTTCTTAGTCCCAATCCCTTAATGTCAGTCTTCATTTTCTTCTCACAAACCTGAATACATCAGGAATTCCCGTTTGCTTGGGCTGTATTGAAACACACAAGAAGCTGATGGCTTCTGTCCTTGTACAACATCACTGTCATCTGTTATGTATTAGCACAATCTCAGTGGTACCTGTCTAGATTAGAAGAAAAACCAAGTGATCTCCATTGTCCTGTGGCTTATACCTGACTCATCTATATTAGTATCTCATCCACTCTTACTTGAGTGGATTTTGAGTCCAGTTTTTCTCCTTTAAACCTGCTACTTTTCACATTGTATCAACTGACTTACTGTATTTATAGGTTACTATCTATTTTATTCCAATATAATGCTGAAGTTTTTGTAAGATGTAGCTAGGCAAGAATTTTTGTAGTCTTTCTATTAATGCTAATGAATCAATCCATCTAAAATTTAGTTTTAAATATTCTGTGAAATGACGTAAGTTCTATTTTTCTCTTGTAGGGAATTATGATAGCAATGATCATTAAATCTAGGTTTTTATGCTGTCGCTATTCATTATTATTACTATTATTGTTATCAGTTTAGTCATTAATCCAAAGCATTTGATGCTGAGCTACACACCCCAGCTATTTATTTATTTATTTATTTATTTATTTATTATTAATTTCTTCACACATTGCATTACTAAGTTTTCAAAGCTGGGCTAGGACTTTTGATCCATTTGGTTCAGATGGCCTCAATATTACAGTGAAGATAAACACATTTTATCATGCTCCCAAGCTCAGAGGAACATTGTATGCCAAAGTTCGAGCCTTGAACCTTTTTGGGGGCTGTTTTATACAGAAGTTTTGGGAGTGAATGACAGAGTTACAAAGGCACAGTACAGTAGAGCTCAGAATAAGGGTTTGAGGCAGGTTGTACAAGCAAGATTTCAGAACTGGGCAGTACAAGAGTCATACCAGAAATGTGGCTGTATAAGTAAGACAGTAGAAATGCAACAAGAAAATTGCCTTGTGTCATCTATTCATTTTGGTCTTAAATTTTGTTTTCCCCACAGTTTTGTTTTTCTCATCATTTATACTAGTGATATAGAGGAAAGAAACTTACAATCTGCTAGATATATGGCATGAGTTTGTGTTCTCTAAAAATCAAAATATTAATTTTAGGAATAATGGAGGTTAAGGGCACAATATATTTATGGAGGGAAAGAAAGTTTCTGTCAGAGAGAGACAGAAGAGGATCTGAGGGGGTTCACAAGAAACCTGCCTTAAGTACAGCTTTTTTATAGAGCAAAATCCATGAGATGAGGCAGGCGTAAGGTGAGAAACATGGGAACTAACAAGGCGGGTGTCACCCCAAAGCCTCATGTAGTCATGAGGCAGACTTCTAGAGTTTGTGATTAACTCATGATCCACTGGGATTATGGGTGATCCAAGGCTGGAATTATGCATCTGAGTATTTCTGGGATTTTGAGTGTGAGCGTTACACCCAGCCTGAGGTGGATAGACTGAATGTAACATAAGACAGAGAGGCAGACTTCCTCTCTGTTACCATTGTTGCCGCTGCTCCTCCCCTTTGCTCTCTGCTGCTTGCTGCCACCATGCACTGCTGCCCTCTGCCACGTGCCACACTGTCTTGGAGCCTGCTGAGTATGGACTGAAACCTCCAGCAACTGTGAGCTAAATAAACCTTTCCTTCCCTCATTTTGAGTCTCAGGCATTTGTCCCAGCAAGGAGAGAAAAGTAACTAAGACAGTGGGCATAAGCTGGTTCAAAATTATGACCTATGGCCAATCAATAAGATTACAAGTGCAACTTCTCAGGTAAAATTGATTAAATCAGAATCAGATAGGGAAGGGAACCTCACAGCAAGAGGATATGAATACAGGACAAGGGCTTTTCCTGTAGGAGGGTGGGTTTTTGTGGCTCTTCCTGGCTTTTTCAAGGTGATGAATATCTACCTAGAATATCAATCCCTGGTATGTGTGTACATTTGTTTAATCTTTTGCCTAGATGTCTGGCTCACAGCAGAAGTGCAAGGCAGCCAGACAGGCTCCTTCCACAGCTCAGCTCTGTCAGATTCCCTATAATATTTCTATCTAACTCAGCTGTCTACAACACTAAATTACTAGCACAAGCACCGTACCTAGTTTTCATACTGATTTTTAAAAAAACAGATACAGGGTCTCACTATGCAGCTCCAACTGATAGTGAGCCTCTGCTTTCAGCCTCTCTAGTGCTGGGATTACAGGCATGAACCACCAAGCCCCATCTCAGGGTGGCATGGTATGCCCAGGGTGTTATTTCCCCATATTGAGGCTGGCACAGATTGTGGCTCCAGAGATTGAACTTGGGTCCTTGCCTCTGCAAGGCAGGTGTTTAGACCACTGAGCTACCTACAAGGCCTCATACTGATTTTAAATGTCGAAAGTTGCCACATAGTAAACTCTTATAAGAGTAAGTGTCATGTATCTGCTTTAGAATTTATTTTGAAAATTGATTTATTTACTAATTATTCCACCATGTATAGGCCATAGGAATAATTGTGATGTCAGAAAGTGTTTCACCATTTGATAGGGTAAATGCCTTTGTTCTGGTAATTACAATTTCTTATTTCCTTAAAATTTTTAAGATACAC
>NW_004524632.1:1811485-1818857 GCF_000260255.1 Octodon degus
AATATTACATAAGTGATTACATTGTAATCTCCTTGGATTACCATGCTGCTATAGGGGAAATACCAGATGTTCCTCAAAGTTGAAGAATGAATTCTGAGGAGCAGTGGAGGCTAAGAGCAGGAAAATTTATTGGAAAAAGGAATGGGGAGCTGAAACGTAGAACAGGAATGGCTCATCAGAGACAGGAGGGATCCTGAGTGGATTGCCAACAAGTCCACTTCTCAAAGGAAATTTTATAGAGCAAAACCATGAGGTGGTAGATGCAACATTGGTTAATCATGATCAATAAAATTGCAAGTATAATGATTTGGGAATATTGATTTCATGGTAACAATGACATATGAGTGGCATCAGTAAACTTGGTAGATAATCTATCAGCTTAGACTTGTCTTTAGTCTTAGTGGGTGGGAGAGATGCCCCCCCCCCCCAATGAGATAATGGCAAGTCTCAGAAGGGTGACATCAAGAATCTCAAGCCTTTTGTCACTTAGGGAAGTATATAAATCTTGTTATTGTGACTTTAATTTTATTTGGCCATTTCTATAGGTTCTTATCTTTTACACTAACTTCTTAAAGGGCCCAGCCCCATTGAGCTATCTACAATATTTCTACCTAATTTAACTCTCTATAAATACTATTTCACACCCACTTTAGATCAATGTTATACGAGTGACTGTACTTGTAATATTATTAGTTGTTTTTTCAATGTATTTTAGTGCAGGGTCTACAGGGGCTCACTATACAGATTGGACTCATAGTAATCCTCCTGTTTTCAGCCTCTCTAGTGCTGGGATTACAGGCATGTTTCACCACACTGGACTCCGTGTGTGGTTCAGCGGGCCTGGGGGCAGGGCTGGCACACTATGTAGTGCCAGTTTACTTTCATTTTATCATTTTTTAATATGTGTATTTTTAAAATCCAAATGAAACAATAAAGAGAAGGAGATGAAACTACTGCTGACATTATTTCATTTTATTATGACTAAAATGCTGTGAATTCAACACATAATCAATATAAAAAAACAAATATAATAAGACATTAATCCATGGTGCAGGGTGTAGCTCAGTGGTAGAATGCCTGTATCTAGCACATACAAGATGCCTAACCAGCACATGCAAGGCCCTGGCTTCAATTCCTGGTATCAAAAAAGAATAGAATAGAACACTGATCTGGGCAAGAGAGTACATTCCTCAGTGAAGAGAGTACATTAGACATCGTCTCCAGCTTTCTTTACAATACTGAAATCTTATTTCCAGTGTCATAAAACATATTTAGCTACTGAGAATTGAACACTTTATTTTTTTAAAAAGTGTTTGGTTAAAGCATGTTCAGTCAATCTACCATTTTAAGCTGAGAAAAAAAATATGTATGTGAACACGCCCCATTTAGAAGCTGTTAGCAGGTTCTATACCCAAGGCTGGGGCCTTTCTGTTTGTCTTAGTTACTTTTCTCATGGCCGAGACAAAATACCTGACATCCCAAGGTAAAGGGGGAAAGATTTATCCAGCTCAAAGTTTATAGAGATTTCAGTTTCTAATTGGCTGGCTCCGAGGCAGGGTGGCATGGCAGAGGAGGCTGGCGGGGAAGACACAGCTCAAGTAGGGCAGAAGGCAGCAATGCGACAAAGTAGCAGGAGCCACAAGTGAGGACAGCAGCCGACTGCATGTCCCTTATGTTCTATCCAGGCTACCTGTCTTTGGCGTGGGTAGCACTCACACCCAGGGTGAAGCATGCTCTTTCTTACCCTTGCAGCATGAATCAATCCCAGCATCACATCCTTACTCCCAGGGCCATGTGCCCTAGATCCAACTACGTCTGCAAAACTCCACCTACATCTACATGAGGCTTTTGCTCTGCTAGGGAGCATCATTTAATATTTAATGAAGGGGAAGCTGGAAAGAAAGCTCAGCAGTGTGACTGCCTGGTAAGCACAAAGTACTGAGTTCGATGGTTGGTACCAAAACAAAATTAAATTAAATAAAAAGTAATTATTGAAAAGAAGAAAATTTTTGGCTTCCTAATAGCTTAAAATTCCAACAGTTTATTTCCTTGGCACTTATGGTTAAATACAATTTGATTAAGGCTAAAATATTTTCCACAAACATTTTACAGTCATGTTTTAAGTTCACCTAGAAGATGTATATTAAATTTCACTACAATGTTCCTAGGTGTGTTTTTAAGTAATAATGTCAGTGTTTATTTATACTTTTTATATAAAAATCAGAACTTCCTTCTGAATAGGGAAGTTAAAAATTATTTAACCCTGTTATTTATTTCTTATCCATGTTTCATATTTGTTTTTCATTTATTTTCACTCTTTAAAATATGTAATGCTTTATTCTTATTTTCCCTTTTTCATTGCATTTTCAGAAAAGTTGACTCAGTTTTCAAGTATGTTATTTTAGTATTGAGCTGCACCTTCTTGACTCTTTTGATCTTCAGTCAGTTTCGAGGTACCTCTCCCGACCTCTCTCACTCCTATAAGAGCTATCTGATTCATAACAATTTATTCTATTTTTCTTCTTTTGGTTTTGTTTTGCAGCACGGGAGCTCGAACTCAGGACCTTGTGTTTCCCAGCTAGATGCTTGTGCCGCTGAGCTGTCTCCCTGGCCCCGTAACAATTTATTCTAAAAGCTGATTTTTTTTTTTAAACAAGAATATTACAGTTTGCATCTAAAATGACCCCCCAAATTCTCATGTGTTTAGAATTGGATAAGAACACTACGCTCATGTATAGACTAATGTGTCGATGAATGCTACCGTTGAATCTACTCTTAGGAGGCAGGGCCCCATGGGGGGGGTCAGTGGGGAACCATCTGGAAGGGCATCTTTACTGCAGGCTTCTCTCCTCCCTTCTCTCCTCTCTGGCTCTCCTGGGATAAGCACCTTTCCCTCCACCATGCCTGCTCCACCATTTTGCGTCTGCCTTAGAGAAAGAGATCATGGCCTGAAACTGTAAGCCCGAGTCATCCTCTTCTTCAACTGTTTGTCCTGAGTGTTTTCTCTCTGACACAAAAGCGGCTAAGACAGCGAACTACTATCTCCTCTTTTCTGTAAGTGTGGAGGGCACGCACAGGGCTTAAGTGGCTCCTCTGCTTTGAATTTTCCCACCACATTGCTCTTAAGACGTTGGCCGGAGCTGAAGTCCTCTTGCCAGTGCTCCATGTGGGGGCTATCTTTCAAGCTTACTCACATGACTGAGCAGGATTAGTTTCTCGAAGGCAGTTGGGAAGTCTTGGTTCTTGACGAACTGTAGGCTGGAGGACTCTCATAGGCTCGGCTCTTGCTGGGTGGGCTTCTTCATGGAGCAACTCCCACGCTGGCACATGGTTTCTGTCAAGAGTCAGAAAGAGAGTAGGAACAGCACTGTAGCCTCTTCTATTACCTCATTAAGGAAGGGCTAATCTTCATGTTGTCATGTTCTTTTCATTACAAGGGAGCCATTACATCCAAAGGACACTCAAAAGTTAAGAAAGTGGTGACCATTGGCAGCCACCCTCGATCCCACTCACCCCACAGTGCCTACCTATTAAATTCATGGAACAGCATAGTTTTAATATAAGCTTCTAAATCTCACAGAGTATGATAATAGGTTGAACTTGGCTATCCCTTTTACCTCCTTCAATAATTCTTTTTTCTTCCGTTTCTTGATGGCTTAATCTGAAAGTTTAGTGCTATTGTGTAGCATTTCACATTTAGAATCAAAAGTCTAGTTTGATCAGTATTGCATGTACTCAACATGAGAACAATTTTTACTCTTCTAGTAGTGAGTATAGTTTCAAGACTCTGGCTAGGGTGTTCCTGCAGAGAGTCTGAGTGAAGATGCAGATCCACAGAATTTGTCGCTGGAGTGCAGTCTAAAAGTTATTTGAGAAACTCCTTTTTCTTTCTAGAACTAGAGCTCATGCTGGGTGTTTTCTACCTTTGAGTAGAGAAGACTATTTGAGATTTAACCTGAGGGCAGCTGCTCAGAGAGGAGCCTCATGCAGCTATTCCTGTAGTCTTTAATTAATTACATCAGTCCTTTTCCCATGGCTCACGCATTTTTTTTTGCTACCCTACCTGGCTTTGATACTAGTTAGGCAATAGCTGTTCCAGGAAAAATGTTCCTTTGTGAGGCCTTTTCTCTTCCCTGTGGAGACTTTTCAGGCTCCTCTGTTTGAGTTTCCAGGTGGATCTCAATGTATTATATTGTATTTTATATTTTCAGGAATTCTTCAAATCTTGATCTTTTTAATGAAACATTGCTGGCTTTCCAGTGACTAAAATGTTGTTACCATTTTCCTCAGCTTGACATAGTTTTAGACAGGCTTCTTGACAGTAGATCTTGGCTCTCTCTCTCTCTATCTTTTATAGAATTTACCTTAGAAAACTTATAAATTCTTTCTGCCCCTCTGAGATTGAAAGCTTCCTCTGGGTATGAGGCAATTTTAAACCCCAGGAATATCTTTCTCAAGGACCTGGGAGGCAGCCTTTCGAAAAGGAACCTTGGATGAAAGGCGCCAGGGCTCCCCTCCCCCAGGCTCTGTGAAAGGGAGGAGCCTTATTTTAAGGCGTTCCTGTCACCAAGCTCAGATAGCTCCAGCACTCTGGCCCTGCTCCTTCATTATCTTCCAGCTCCATCCCACTCCCTTGGCCCTGTGCTTAACACCTCTCCTGCCTGTGGAAGCACTGGTGAGTGCAGTGTTTCTCTCCTACTCTAATGGTCTTAAGCACAACTTTCCTTGCCTGTTAAACTCTTTAAAACGTAATTATTCTCTCACATTTGGAGCTATTCCAGATTTTACCCTTATTTTGAGAGTTTGTTTGCTCCTCTCAGTGGAATTTTGCCTGACCCTGGGTAAGTACAATCAGTGCACTTCTGGAATTGGCAATACAAAGTCAATTATTTTATTTCCTTTTGAAAATTTACTTGTTTGTAATTACAAATTAGTAATGTGTCCACTTTATATTCGTTTCTGTCCTATTCCATTTTATATTCCAAGATTCTCTAGAGGTATTGCTTTTTTAAATTATAGTACTTTATTTTTTTTCATAGCAATATATTAAGTAGAATAAAATATGCATTTTAGGACATGTTTTCTACTTTAGTCACAGGATGGAGCTTTATCCTGTGAGCCTTTTTCCCAAGTCCTTGGCATCCTCAACAAACTATTAGAGAAGACACAAGAAAGGTAGCAAGGGTGTATGTTTACTAAAGGTCTAAAAGAATCTTGCTGGCTGGCTGAAGAGCTCAACAGATTAAAGTACCTGCATAGGCAGAGCGCAGCGGCAGGGTCAGCGGCAGGGTTCGATCCCGGCATGCTGTGCCCCTTCCCTCCGGGGCTCACTGAGACTGTGATGGAGACTGGGCATGGTGGTGCACGCCTCTAATCCCAGCTCTTGAGAGACTGAAAATAGAAGGATCACTACAAGTCCCATCTATGTAGTGATACCCAGTAGACCCTGCACTAAATACATAAAAAAAGAACCTCACTCTTTAAGGCATAAAAGCTTATTATTAGACATTTATTTCCATGGAAGTCCCTAACCTCGAACACCAGCCTCATCCACCAGATTTCTTTACTCAGAAGTTTCAACTTTTTCACCTATTGTTGTCCTTTGCCCTGTCTTTCAACATTTTGTGTATGATTTTTGTTTTTCTAAATTTTGAGCTCCTTTTAGTCAAGTTTCTCTTCTACCTTCTTTCCAGATTAGTTTAGCTCTTTATTCATCATGCAGGTCTAGAGCCAATTTAGTATAGCCGAGACTCTAATTTCTACTAAGCAGGGGAACTTGCAGCTCAAAGTCTTACCCTTCGATAGTTTGTAGGAACGGATGAAGGAATGACAACTCTGGTTTTCCATTCTAAGTTTGAAAACAAACAGCTGTAAGTAGTTTAAATTCTAAATGTTATTTTATTATGCCACAATTAAAATTATCTGAGCATTTTACAAAATCGTTTATAAAATGTCTATAATTAAAGATCAGAGAATATTTCAGCTTTCATATTTCCCCTAATTATTCTGGTATTGAATATATTATGCTTTGAAAAGATCAATAGAATGGCACAGTCCAGTAAATCTACTTTTTCTCAACGGTGAGTTTTCTTTGTTCTTATTTTTAGGGATATATCCACTTTGCTTTGCTAAGATTTTTAATACACTTTTTCAAACAGAAAAGTGTATTAAATGTATTTATTTATTTATTTATTTATATTTTAGGGAAGGATCTACATGGTGTTCTGGGTCTCACTACTTGATCAGACTCGTAGTGATCTGCCTGTTTACAGCCTCCCAGGAGCCGGGATTGCAAGTGCACACCACCATACCCAGTCTCAATCACCATCTCAGCACGCCCTGGGGGCAGGGCAGGCATGGCAGGCCAGGGGATCAAACCCCCAGCCTCTGCACCTGCTTGCACGTGCTTTAATCTACTGCACCATTTGGCTGTCCTTATTAAATGTATTTAGAAAGCAATTTTCATTATGTTCAAAACAGATGGAGAAGAAACCAGAACCTAAAACTATACACACAAAATCCATCCTCTGAAAAGTAAAAGACTGAAAATTAATTGATATTTGTATCAGGAGCTAAGCAGGACAAATACAACAACAACGAATTAAAAGAAAAAAAAAAGCCTAAAGAAAAAAAAGAACATGAAGGTGGAAACCAGATGTTATAAAAATATATAAAATTGTCAGCTAAAATATGCTAATAAGTTAATGAATGGGTTTTCTTGGAATAATACACCCTGTGTATGATGAATCATTCTAGTCAAGAAAAGAAAATGGGAAGAAAGCAGAGACATCAAATTAGAACAAAGAATGTAAACTTTGCCAAATATAGGCAAATTAAAAATCTGCATGAAATTGATAGTTTTCTAGAAAAAATAAATTATTTTGTATTTTTGGATTGGAGACCTTTCTCAGTAAGAATCTCCAAAATGGTAAAGACAATCAATAATGTACTGCTTACTTAAAAGTTTTGTTTTTGATTTTTGTACTGAAGATTGAACTCAGGGCTCTAAGTTATATTCAGAACACTTTTTATTTTAGTTTTTAGTTTGAGACAGGGTTTTGCAGAGCTCAACTTGTGTGGCTTGTGCCTCAGTCACAGAGGGAGCTGGAGTTGCCTGCATACACCTCTGCTTATTTTTATTTTTATTTAAATAGAAAAAGAGACAAAAGCAATACAAAAGCTCAGGGGACGGCCAGATGGCTCAGTGGACTAAAGCATTAAAGTGCCTACTTAGGCAGAGCGCAGCTGCACCAGTTTGATGCCTGGTGTGCTGTGCTGGCCCTGCCTCTGGGGCACAGTGAGTCAGTGACTGAGACTGGGTACGGGGGCACGCACCTATAATCCCAGCTCTTGGGAGGCTGAACACAGGAGA
>NW_004524632.1:1820781-1822715 GCF_000260255.1 Octodon degus
GGTGTCCTGTCTCTTAGATGGAAAGAATAAATGTGTGAAGATGCCTACAGATTTTAATCTATTGAAATCTAGTTTTGAACAAGTCCATTTCACGGTCTGTTTAACTGTATCAGAGGGACGATCTAATAAGATGGGAAATGAAAAGAATTGCTACATTCACATCTTGCTTTGTACCCTAAAATGTGACATTTAAAGCTAAAGGACCTGCCTGAGTTTGAAATTATATTTAAATACTGGCATTGGGAACAGGACATCTGTCCTTCCTCAGTATTTTCGATTTAAGTGTGAGCGTTTGTGCACCAGAAAAATAAACATGGTTCTTTGAACTTGTAAACATGTTGATATAATAATAGCAATAAATAGACACAGGATATGAATTACTGGGTCATTAATGCGAGCTTCTTGATTAAAGCCAATTTGATTCTCTCATTATGACTTATCACATGCCTGAGGCATGCACGTAGACCTCTAAGCACACATGCCTAGACTTGTCTTATTGTTTATTCATAACCATTATGGCTTGTTAAAATAAAAGTATCTTAATAAAATTTAATAGAAATTTGTTTTCAGTGTAACATAATCTAATCCTACCAAATTTAGCCCGGGAAGCTGCCTATTGTCTACTACTCAACAACTTACACCTCTCCAAACAAGCCACATTGGATGAGAAAAGTGACGAGACAACTTTGTGCATTGTGTGCTCACTTCAAGCCTCAGAGCAGTTTACAAACACTGACTAATTATGTCTCAATATATCCCTCCAGGTTATATAGCTGCTAATTTTTCCATCTGCAGAATAGGATGTATGAAGCTTATTTACAGACATTTCTAGCCCCAGTTTTGCCCTTAGCACTTGAGCACCTGCAATCTTGTGTATTTAAGAAGGATTAAGAAGATCATGTTTATTAAGAGAGTAAGAAGTATCTTGCACATTTATATCTAACAACTTGAACAACTAACTTGAAGATAACATCATGCAATACAGTGACCATTGTTGAACTCCTATTACTTTGCTTAGTGAAATTTTGCATCATTTCTTATGGTGTTTTTTGTTTGTTTGTTTCTATCGCTATTTTATATTCTTTATAAAAGAAAAAGAATCTGAATACAACTGTGTAACTAACGGAGTGTCTGTGCATATTTTCTAAGACTCCAATGTCATGTTTTATACTTTTAAAACAATTTGAATCTGGTTGTGTAGCTTAGTGGTAGAAATTATACTTAGAATGTATAAGACCATGCATGGATTTAACCCCCAGAAAAAAGTAAAAGAAAATCTTACTTGCTTTTTTTTTTTTAAATTTTTCTGTCTTTGATGCTTTTCTTCAAGCTTTTAGCTCCAATGACTATTCCACCATAAAGCTTTCACTGCCATACTGGTGAGTGGAATACAGGCATTTTTTTTGCATGTAACAATACCTGAAAAAAATACGTTATAGAATGTATTACATATATGTCAGTCATTCTATATCCAGTCTTGCAAACAGACACAGAGGAAGATTGAATACAAGAAATTGGACTTAGAATTACAACATGGAGAAGGAGCTTTCTCCTGACCTTAGAATGTTACCATAGTCCCTCCTGTCACTGTGGGTCTATTTTGCTGCTTCCCCTGCTAGGGGGTCTGGGGCCCCTAGCATCACATGGTCTCTGAGAAGATGCCAGTCCTACTGATGACATTAAGATCACCATGGATGATGGAGCTCACAGTCACCTCCATCTTATCACTGTTACAAAGAAAGTGTATTCTTTTATTCAAACTATGTATATACCACTAGTGGCTTTTCTTGGCAGATACCAACAAGAACACATATGGAAAAGGGGATTTGGAAATGTAGCTTTTATAGTTTCCACCCAGTAGAAGCATGGAGAGTACATAACAAGTACATTTTAAAGACAACAGAGAAAGCAGTTGGTTTATATATGTGTGTATT
>NW_004524632.1:1822815-1831557 GCF_000260255.1 Octodon degus
AAAAATAATAATAATAATAATAATGTACTGCTTACTTAAAAGTTTTGTTTTTTGTACTGAATATTGAACCCAGGGCTCTGAGTTATACTCAGAACCCTTTTTATTTTAATTTTTAGTTTGAGACAGGGTTTTGCAGAGTTGCCACTGGGCTCAACTTGTGTTGTTTGTGCCTCAGTCACAGAGAGAGCTGGAATTGCCTGCATAAACCTCTGCTTATTTTTATTTTTATTTAAATAGAAAAGGAGACAAAAGAAATACAAAAGCTTAGGGGATGGCCAGATGGCTCAGTGGACTAAAGCATTAAAGTGCCTACTTAGGCAGAGCGCAGCTGCACCGGTTTGATGCCTGGTGTGCTGTGCCGGCCCTGCCTCTGGGGCACAGTGAGTCAGTGACTGAGACTGGGTACGGGGGCACGCACCTATAATCCCAGCTCTTGGGAGGCTGAACACAGGAGAATCACTACGAGTCTGATCTATGTAGTGAGACCCTGTAGACCCTGTGCTAAATACATTTAAAAAAAAATCCAAAAGCTTAATGATTACCTGGAGTAGAATTCCATACCAGAAGTAGTAAAACAACAAAGACAAAATTAATTTCTCTGACATATGTAGAATTCATATAATCAATGAGAAGAAGAACACCCATCTAATAGAAAAATGGACAAAATCCACCAACTGACTGTACACAGTATGCACAGAACAAATGGCTAGTAAAAATAAAATCAATCTCACAATGAATGAAATGAACGCAATGCATTTTTCACTTAGCAGATCAACCGATGAAGAACATTGCTAAACAAATCATATTTTGGTGAGAGTTTGGGAAACAGAAACTTTAAGGAACAGAACATGGAAATAAGTTCTCAACCATTGTCACAGATTTCAGTGTCCCGTCAAAATGGAAAAGAAACGTAGCCTTTGACCCGGGCCACTCTGCTTCTGATGAGCTATGCAAACGTCCTGAACTCTGACACACAGGAACTGAAGCACGTGAAGGAGGCGACCAAGAGCGGCGCAGTCAAGGAAGATTCATCCATCCCCATGGAATTGATTAAAGAAGGCCGTCTCTGTAGAATGGAGTACTACAGAGTGATTTATAGAAATTGCAAATTAGTGTTTGTCTAATTCACTAATATTTGGGGGAAAATGTGCCTGCAAAGACATAAATGGCTGTGGAAACAGAATATTTCTGGAAGTAGACAGAAGAAATTGGCAACACGAGTTACCTCCAAAGAGGGAGTTTAAGGCGGATTTAATGGGGAAGAAAGACTGAATTTTCATTATAATCCCTTTCATTCTGTTTGCATATTCCCATTTGCATGTATTATTTTTAATACAAAAACAAAATAAAGGAGATGGTATTAAAAAAAGCATGCAACATATTTTACATTGAAGTACTACGAAGCGCACTTCCCTAGTTCCTAAAATCATTAAATAATAAGTAGTTTTTCAGCCCCTATCCCAGTATTTACTAGCTTTACTCAATGGAAATCCAATTAAATTTTTCTCCAAATAGCTCAGGCAATCAAATAACTTGAATATTTTAAAAGAAATCCTGTCATTTGTCATTTAACTTTATCACTTAGGGTTTATTGTGCCAAAGTAATTCATTATTGCTAGGCAATATGCTTGGGCTAGTATGACATTATGTTTAAGTCAGTTTAAATTTATGTGGTCATGTTTATTCAAATGACATTTTGTGTCTGCTAGAATCCAACATGTATAAAATTTATGAAACTATTTTAGCTCATTTGGAAATTCCTATTGAGGAGCATTTTGGGCTTGAGTATCTGGATCTATTTCCTAAAAATAGAGCTTATATCCTTATTCCCCATATGGGAATAACTTCGAGATCTCTAAGTACTAGGTATGCTCTAAACTGACCTTAGGTGAAATTGTGAAGTACAAAGTTTCTCCTTATCACAGTTTAGTTGCATTTCACATTCTCATTCAGGCATTTAAAGAAAGTCAGGCAACCTTCCTAGCTATCCTTCCTAATTTCATCTATCTAGTGATCCTTCAGAAAGAAGGCTTAGTTTTATTAGCTTACTGTAATAACAGTGTCTTTTTTTTTTTTAGTCTACAGGGTCTACAGGGTCTCACTGTGTAGATTGGACTTGTAGTGATTCTCCTGTTTACAGCCTCCCAAGTGTGGGGTTACAGGCGTGCATCATTATGCCCAATCTCAATCACCATCAAAGCGTGCCCTGGGGATGGGGTCTGTACGACAGGCCTGGGGATCTAACTCCTGGCCACTGTGTCTGCCTAAGCAGGTGCTTTAATCCGCTTAGCTATTTGGCTTGCCCTGTAATAACAGTATCTAACATAGATAGGATACTTTATATATGCCAATGGTTTCACTCCACACTACCTACATTGCCTTATATAATCATAACACATGTATCACTGCTAAGGAAAGTAGAAATTTCTATAGCCCTTCAACAGTACAACTGTTCTTAGCTTGTGCTGTATCAAATGCTTCTTTCAGTTTTACTTTAGCAGAAGAACCATTACAGGTTATAAAAGTTCATTTTGATACAGGGAGAAAAACTGATCGCCTGACCTGAAAGGTACCTGAATGAGTTCGTGTTCTCTAAAACCGAGGAATGAATTTTAAGAACAAACGGAGGTTAAGAGCAGAATGTTGAGAGAAAGAAAGCATTGTCCGAGAGAGGGACAGAAGGGGGATCTGAGTGGGTTGCCCAGGAAGTTGCCTTTTCCAGGGATTTTATAGAGCAAAACCATGTGATAAGGTGGGTCTAAGGTGAAAACCATGGGAACTTGCTTAGGTGGGCATGAGGTGAGACAAAACTATGATCAACCAGTGAGATTACAAGCACCATTGTTCAGGTAAAATTGATCAAATCCAGTACCAAATGGGGAAGCAGTCACATAGCAAGTGGGCATGAATACTGGACAGGCTCCCTTCCTGTTAGGGGTTGGGTTAGTGACTCATTGGGGCTCTTTCAAGGTGATTGATACCTATTTAGAATATCAATCCCTGATGCCCATCCCTAGAGAAGTATGTAGCTGTGCTTCCTCTTTGTCTCGGTCTTCAGGTGTGGCCCATGTGGGAGTGTCTGTCTCTTCCAAGTTGCAAAGCCACCTTGTCTTCCATCTTGTCTCCTTGAGGGCCTGGCCCTGTCTGACTGCCTATAATATTTCTATCTAGTTCAGCTGCCTACAAAGATTTGAGCATTGTTTAGTCTAGCTAAAAATACAGAGTCTGTATGTCTATAGTAGACCACTGCTGGGTAAGGAAGTTTTACAGGACAGTTAATGAAAATAATGTTACTCCATGACACTCATATGGCTATACCTCTGGAAAAGGTGATAATTGAGAAGATAAGGGAAGGGACATTACACAGAGCATACTATTATCTATATAATAAAAAAGAAAAACACCACAAAATGATCTACAAAACTGTTTACAACATCATAGTAAAACGTCTGGAAAACAAAACAATTTGCTAAGGATACCACTCAGACAAGAAGTAGGTTGGGGGAAAATGGCTATAGGGAATTTCTTTCTGAGGTATGTAAAACTGTACAAGAACAATGTACTGGGGAGGTGGTTCAGCGGTCTAAGCGCCTGCCTGGCAAGTGCAAGGACCTGGGTTCCATCCTCACTATCATATTATGGCCACCGAAACCAGGCATGATGGTGCATGCCTGTAAGCCCAGCACTAGGCAGGCTGAGACTGGAGGGTCACTATGAGTTGGAGCGGCATAGTGAGCCTTCGTATCAAATAAATAAATAAATATTGTTACAAATGTATTTATATATTTCAAAATTTGAAAAAGCTTTTTGAAACTCACTGACTTGTGAAAATTATTTTAAAAGGAACTCTTTTCTTCTATTTCTTCTTATGATACTACTGTTGAAAGCATACATTTTTCTCCCTTGTCATGGCTGCTTGGGGCCTTAGTGGTAAATTCAGTATACACTTACATTTCATTGGCAGGAAGGTGTGTCATGGGGCAAAGTGTGAGAAATGCCCCCAAATATCAGGTCTACTGCATCTCGAAAATTATTTAAACTGGAGAGCAACACTGCCGGTGAGGTCTGATTGTTATTCATTTTATAGAGCAATAAGCAGGAGTTACCTAATTTGCCCAGGATTCCATTCCTTATGAGCATCATCATATAACAATAAAACGGTGAAGCAGAATAAAGCTTCTATAATGTTAAACAGGCTTATGTGGTCAGCAGAACGATCTAGATTTGCGTTTACTTTAGTTTCCTCCTTTGATCTGTACTGAAAAGTACCACTGCCTAGGAAACAAATTACTTGCAGGCATGACCTAAGGTTGTTTCAAATGATTCTTACGGCCTTCTGCTCATGATTCTACCAAAATCTGGTTCTTTGAGTGCACGTGGAAGCTAGATTTGTTCTGACCACCTTATGCCAAGTGTGGGAAGCGGTGTCTTGCCTGATTGCATTACCTTATGTAAGGCTCCACCTTAGAGTCTCACTTTAGACGCTGTTTCCTGGGCTCATGCGAGAGGCCATATTGAAGAAGTTTCCATAACAGGAAACTGCGGGTGTGTCTTTTTTTTTCCATAATTTTATTGATAAACAGCAATGAGACAGTTTCAAATCAAATCGGTAGGACAGTTTCAATAACTAACACACTGCATATATTCTTCTTAGTGGTTAATTGCTGTACAAGATGCAGACTTGAGATCCTATTTACAAACACCATTAGAAGAAATCATTCTATTCATTAAGAGAATGTAACTATATATCTATCCCAACCACTTTGAATACACAAATACAAAATGGACATTCATCTGTATGCCCCTTTTTTCCTAAGTTCTGTTATGTCTTTTAAGAGACAGGAATGACCTCCTCCAACAGTGGGGAGGACAACTGAAACTCTCGGTTCTGTAGCTACAAGAATCTGAATTTCAACAGTCAGAGGCAGCGTGGGAACGACATTGTAGCCTTCTGGAACCCCAAGCCAAGGAGCCAGCTAAAACTCACATCATAAACTGTGAGGTAATAAATGTGTGTTGTTGAAAACTACCGTATTTGTGGTGATCTGTTACCCGGATGTAGGTAACTAAATATAATCAATCAGGCATGCACTTCCACGAATGTGATTCATATTGTCTGAGAATGAGAATTAAGAAATTTTAAAGGAGTGGGGGAGAAATTAGTCCAGCCTCTGTCTAGCAGTGTAAGCAGAGCTACCTCTAAAGGGGGGAAAAAAGTGTGCAGACAGAAAACTTAAGCTAAAGGTTTCTGATGATGATTTTTACAAGCTACATAATTTTACCTAAAGCCATGTAAAAGATACTGACTCGCTGTCCTGATTCTATTTTTGGTTATGAATAAAAGCCTCCAGGAAATGAGGTTTTTTTTTTTTTTTCCAGGCAAGTATTAAACCTCTCAACTAGTTCAAGCCTTCTGAGTAAAGATTGACAGGAAAAGGTTATAGAAACATTTGCTTTTGAGCCTGTTGTCAGAAATTGCAAATCTGATGTGAATTGCAATCACCAAGAGATACAATGGCCCATGGGTCAAAAACTTTAATGATTTTCTGGTGTCATACTGACCCTGATCATTTTATCCCATCCCTCCTGAGGTGCTAGCTCTGCTCTGGGATAATTATCTGTCACTCTAGTTTTCACGATTGCTTCATTGCATCTGTTTCTCAGTGATGACAGGGACATTATGTCTCTCTTAAGCTGTCCCCTCTTTCACTCCACAGCATACTGCTGCTGGCAATTTTTTTCCGGATCCTAATAACTGTCATATAATCCAATCTTGTTAACAAGCCCGCCAAGGTTGAAGATCTTGGGTTCCAAGTTTCATTTTTCTATCCCATTTCTTCAAATTTTAAGAAATATAAAACATTACTCATGGATCTGGTAGGAGGAATGTTAAGTGGCAGTTCTGTTTAGTAAATGCGTGAAGTTTGCAATGTGGACACTCTTGCCCGTGGAAGTCTTTGTCTCTTAGGCAAAAGGCGGTGTTGAGTAGAGAGAGAGCACAGAACTTGGAATATGGGAGATCAGGAGCACAGCCATCCTTATGCCTTGGCTGACTGCTCTCTTGCCTCAAACTTTTTTTTTTTTTTTTGTCTTTTTGAGACAAGGTCCCACCATGCATTTCAGGCTGGTGTTGAACTAACTTTGTAGCCCAAGCTGGCCTCGAACTCTCCAGGATCCCCCTGCCTCAGCCTCCTGAGTGCTGAGATTATCTTCTGCTTCACTTTTCTGATGTGTAGCTCATAATTTCTGCCTCAAATATTGCAAATGAAGACTGACTAAGCCACAAATATTGCAAACAACTAGCCACAGTGCAAAAGAAGTTAAAGATGATTTGAATGATAGTGAAGTACAGAAGAATCATCTGTCTGTCTCTACCTGTCTCTGTCTGTCTGTCTGTCTGTCTGTCTGTCTGTCTGTCTGTCTGTCTGTCTGTGTCTGTCTGTCTCTCTCATCTATTTATTTTTATCTATTTTATCTATCTGTCTTATCTATCAGACATCTATCATCTCTCTGTCAATCATTTATTTTATCTATCATCTATTTATCTTCATCTCTTATCTGTCACCTGCATACCATCTATCATCTACCTATTTCTCTGTTATCTATCATATATTTATCTTATTCTATCATTTCTCTATTCTATCCATTATCCATCATCTATCTATGTTTCTCTCTCTCTCTCTCTCTCTCTCTCTCTCTCTCTCTCTCTCTCCCCCTCTCTCTCTCTCTCTCCCTAATATCATCTGTTGTTCCAGGAATCAAGCCCAGAGCCTTTGCTCTGAGCTACATCACCAGCCCTTTTCTTTCTTATTTTGAAACAGTGTCTCACTAAGTTCCTAAATTGTCCATGCTGGGCTTGCATCTCCCTGCCTTAGCTTTCCAGAGTGCTGAGATTATAAGAGTGTTCCACAATGCTCCAAGATTCTTTGTTTGTTAGGTTTTTTTCCTATTAAATCCTAAACTGGAATTTACTTAGTTAGTTTACTCAAATTGTAGTAGCCAGTCTCCTGACATCTTTCTAAACTTTTTTATAATATAGAGTAACATCTTGCACAACTACATTTTTATTTCTTCAAATAAGGGATCTGATGGTCTTTCCCATGAGCCTAGAGTTCACAGCTAGGAGAGAAAACAGGGTGAAAAGTGCCTGTTTTTTTTTTTTTTTTTTTTTTTTTTGTGTGTGTGTGTGTGTGTATATATACACCTGAGCAACTGCTCATTTTTATAATGTAATTTGCTAAATGATGGGAGAGTTCAAAGGCTTAACATATTATGATGGTGAGGAATGAAGTATTTAAAATAGTTAGAACTTGTGATGTAGTTAAATTGTATCAAGTCTTGGAGTGGGATAGCAAGAAAAGTAAAGGAAAACAAAACTTTGAAAGGAAAATATGATCAACATGTATCCTTTGTCTCAATGAAGCCTCTTCTTGTCTCTTGTTTAATTCTTGGTCCACTATATTATAAATTCTATCTCCTTTCTATCTTATACTATAATAGACAAGTTGGTGAGTTATACTAGCAAAAACATTCATTTCTCACTATGTATTTACAAACTACGAGTGATATATAAACATCTCTTGCACCTAGCATGAGTAATGTAGAGAGCGAGTGTGGATGGTGGAAAGGCACCTGAAATTGAAGAAAGCAGGTTTAAAAAGGTGAAAACTGTTTGCTAAAATATCTGGAAATTATTCTCTTTTTGCTTCCAGGTATATTATGGCCTGTGTTAGCTTTTTATTATTTTAACAAAATACCGGAGGCTGGCTACTTCATAAAACACGTAAGTTTATTTAACTCAAGGTTGGGAAAGGTGAAATCCGAACATTTGTGACTTGGCTGAGCACCCGTTGGCTATGTCAGGTCTTCAGGGGAGGGTAAGTATGTCTCTGTATATGTGTGGTCTCTCTCCCTCACCTTGTGAAGAATCAGGATTCAGTCATGGCAGAGCTAGCCTAATGATGTAAACCGATCCAGTAAGTTCACAAGGATCAACTCTGAAAACCTTAATTGAGTTAAATACTCACCCTCTTAATAGTATTAACATATGACATTCAGGGATTAAACTCATGCATGACTTCAGGGCATCAAATTACACACAGACCATAACACTTTCAGCGTCCTAGAGACCCATCTAGAAACCCTCTGTAGCTTGGACTCCCTAAAGTAGTGCTTAATAAATCCAAGCCCCTTGTCTTTCCTTTCTCTGGCCTAATTTTTCCCTTGTCAAGAAATAGCGCAATATTCTAAATAAATCAATAATCTCCTGAGGAGAAAGTCTAAAGAGCTTAAAAACCGAGATTTTTTTTTTTTTAATGTATTCCCATAACTCATTTATTCACTAACGTCCATATGTGGGGTGTCACGCGCACGTTGCAGATTGAGTGAACACTTTCATGGCCTAATAAATAACCTGCCAGTTCAGCTCAATGGGCTCTGCTGTGTTTTAATGACAAGAGGATCCCATCAGTTTCTGTTCAGCAAAAAGTGAGACTATAACTTCTCACATGGCCAAGCAAAACCTTTTTTCATAAAACTTGCCGCGATGTAGATGGCCTTATTACCACGTGAAGCCGCATTTTAGCTTTTGCGTCACTTTCGGGTGTGTCCATGGGATGACTTTCATGACTCATCAAATAATGAGCCATGATGCTGATATGCCTAGCAGCACAGACAAGGAGAATCACAACATGCATTCGTAGATGTTCTCGTCAGATTTCCATTACCGCAACAAGTACCTGA